>NC_091306.1:48342119-48392119 GCF_038502225.1 Cherax quadricarinatus
CATGCAATCTGGGCATGATTTCGTCAGTTACCCTTTCTGCAGACTGTAAAGATTTTCATAATGATGGTCATTTACAACTCCTGACACTTCACAACTCTCTTAACTAGCTAGTTTACAAGACTACTAAAAGTATTTAGTTGTTAGCATTTAACAGTTCTCTAACAGTTCTTCTGGGTAGGGTGGCTAGGATAGGCTAACTATATAGAAGAATTTATATATATATATATATATATATATATATATATATATATATATATATATATATATATATATATATATATATATATATATATATATATAAATGTGTGTGTGTGTGTGTGTGTGTCGTGCCGAATAGGCAGAACTTGCGATCTTGGCTTAAATAGCAACGCTCTTCTTGCCATATAGGACAAGTGAAAATTTGTGTATGCAATAATTTCGTCAAAATCATTCTGAACCTAACGAAAAAAAATATATTTCACTGTGTATCTTTAGTATTAAATTATTGTAAACAAATCTAAAATATATTTAGTTGGATTAGGCTAAAATAAATTGCTCTTGTTATAATAAGGTTAGGTAAGTTTTCTAAGTTCCTTTTGGTGCAAAATTATAAATTTTTACATCAACAATAATGAAAAATATTTGTCTTTAAACGTATAAGAGAAAATTTTAGAACGGACTTAATTTTAAATGAGTTTTTGCTAATTGACCAGTTTTACTTATTCGGCACGACATACATACATATATATATATATATATATATATATATTATATATATATATATATATATATATATATATATATATATATATATATATATATATATATATATATAATATATGTATATAGGGAGGTACCACCTCTAGAACTGTCCTAGGGGCCCTCATCCTCAGAGAAAAAAATAAACTTGCTTCAGAGAAAACTCAAGGTTCTCCCTGAAGCTGAGAATTTTCTCCTACCACCCCCTATATTTCAAGTATGTTTTATTTAAAGACAAAATACATTGGCGAAACATTCACAAAAATACAACAAATTAAACAACATAGGTAACTCAGAGCTACATCTCGATTACTTCGTCCAGCTCCCCTGCGGTGGGCCGCGTGCCCAGTATGCTGCAGGCATTTCCTCTCTGGATCGCAACACTGAGCCTCTGAAAGAGGAAGCTGGTCGCCCTGTGGTCCATGGTTTCTATGATGACCTTTTCACTCAGCTCTTTGAGGAACTTTAGAGCACACTTGCCCCATGCTCCAAGGGTCTCCGACCCTATTGGAATGAAGTTATAGCAAGGGGGGAAGGTCTTCATATTTTCGGATCTTCTGGGTCTCCCTGTGGCTGGCAGCTCCACCCCCTTCCACTACGGAGTATGGCAAGTAGGTGTCTGCCAATGTGGCAGCACAGGTGTAGTCCCAGGCAATCTGCTTTCCATCCTTCCAGGGTAGCATAGTGGCTCCATCAGGACGCTTTTGACTTCCATCAGACCTCTGTACTTGGGGTTCCCGTTGAGCTGGGCACCGGGCTGTGGCGAGGCTTCTCTTTATGATGTCATTGACCTCCTCATGCCTGGCATACTTCCCTTCTGCTGTGTGACACACGAGACCATGAAGTCCGAATTGATCAGATGTCGCCCTGCCGCAAATACACCTATGTTCGGTGAGGATGGGGGCGGCTAGGCGAAGAGCAACACTGTAGTTTGGTATATATGGATTTGGTGCTATTTAGTGTGCAGTCTACCACGCTAACCTACCCTAACCAGGTTAGGTTAGGTTAGGTAAAAAGGGTCAGCACAGGTAAAAAAAATTATAACAGACTACGAATACTGCGGTAGATCGCACGCTAAAGTAGCACCATGGATTTTTATGTATTATACTCTCAATCAATATCATGGAACAATCTTCATTCCTGGTACACTTGAACAGTTCTTCACGGTAGGCTGACTAGATAAAACTGCCATAAAAGTAATTTGCTTTATATGTTGGTATATATACTGTAGTTAGATATATATGGTGCATAAACTGCAGTTTACTATGTATGGATTTTATGTATTATAGTCTGAATCCCTTACAACAATCTTCCCTCCTGGTACACTTGAGGAGTTCTTCTGGGTAGGCTGGTTAATAAGCCTACTATAAAAGTATTTTGTTGTGTATGTTGGTATATATGCTATAGTTTGATATATATTAAGTGTTATTATTTATAGTTTGAATCCCATACAAGAATCTTTGCTCCTGGCACAACTGAACAATTCTCTCTGCTATGTAAGTACGTATTTTGTTTTTGTTTTATATGATGGTATAAATACTTTATTCTGTATTGTCTTTTGTGGTTATATATTTTATGCATTATTTGTATATGTTAGTAATACTGCAGTTTATATCTATAATTTTATAGATTATATTTTTATTATTGTTTAACTTGTGTGTTTGGTGAGCTGGTGACTGGTGGCAGCTTGTACAGCTGGTGACTGGTGGCAGCTTGTACAGCTGGTGACTGGTGGCAGTTTGTACAGCTGGTGACTGGTGGCAGCTTGTACAGCTGGTGACTGGTGGCAGCTTGTACAGCTGGTGACTGGTGGCAGCTTGTACAGCTGGTGACTGGTGGCAGCTTGTACAGCTGGCGACTGGTGGCAGCTTGTACAGCTGGCGACTGGTGGCAGCTTGTACAGCTGGTGACTGGTGGCAGCTTGTACAGCTGGTGACTGGTGGCAGCTTGTACAGCTGGTGACTGGTGGCAGCTTGTACAGCTGGTGACTGGTGGTAGCTTCTACACCTGGCGACTTGTGGCAGCTTCTACAGCTGGTGACTGCTGGCAGCTTCTACATCGTGTTAAGGAACTGGTGGTCTCTAGCACCTCACTTCTTACAGCTTAGGTTTTGGGTATTTATAGATCACTGCATTTAGCTTTTCTGGTACTGTATTTAGTTTTCTGTAGTTTGTAATGGGTTTATTGTTGCGAATATTGCGTTCACTGGCAACTGTACTTTTTTATCTATTTTTCTTTCTTATTTCCACTGTTACAACTTTGATGTTGTAACTTAAATAAAATGTTCCTGGCTCCTGAAGGCTGCTGACACTGCTGTCTAGGGGTTATAAAATTACTCTGAAAACACAGCGAACCTTGGACCAACATGTACTCATACAAATTAAGCATGAGTGCAAATAATTAACGTTGTATAAGGAAGGACACAAAAACTCACCTATACAAAAATATATATAATATAATAGGAATTCACATACATCTTACAATCTACTCCAAAAAAAACACCACACTCCAGTTCACATTAGCTCACTAGCACACTGCTACTAATGAGTTAAACAAAATAAATGAATATTTATGAACAGGGAGGCTCCATGACCCCCGTTTCTGCAGGCTACATAGCCTACAGTGGAAACGTTAAATACTCTCCAAAACACAAGGCCCCTGCATACTAGGGCTTTACAAATAAATATCAAAGCACTTAAACACAAACACTTATACACTAAAAAACTTGCCAAAATTACCTACTCAAACTACCGCCCAAACATGATGACTCACCCCATGACCACCCATCTGGTACTGAACTAAACACTCCTCTCATCTGCTCCTGTCCTGGCCACTACCTAACTGACAGGAATAAAACGCGTTCACTTACAGGAAATAATACACATCCACGTTCCGTATACTACACGGAAAATGACATTATATATGGAGCGTTATTTTATAAAATATTTTTTCTGTAGTACACTGCATAACATCCACGACCTGTACATTCTTTTAATAGCTCCAGAAGATTTGTGCACCCTTTCGTGTTTCCACTGTATTGTAGTTTATGATATCGCTAGATATACATAGGAGTAGCTGCAGGTAGAAATTTTTAAATAACTGGCTCGTGTGGTAGGATCCAGGCGACGCCTGGCAACTGAATAGACGACGGTATTCAGTAGGCCTATTTCAAGAGACCACTCTTATATACCACCATAACATTTATTTTGGTATCTTATCACTACACTGCACCACTGTGATATACTCTGAATCACTATGTATGACGCTCTTATTTTCAAGGAGGCTTTCTTTTCTCTCGCAAAAATTATACTAAGATAATTTCTTCCATACGGCACTTTAGACTTAAAGTTGACTAATGTGAGACTGGCATCACCACGATGTAATATGTACACTTCTTGTTTCAGGCTCAGTCTGTACTATTTTTTTGCTAGATTCGGTCCAGTGGTTTGAGAGATATACTTTACTGACACAATTCTACGTTTTTGACACGGGGAAAACTACGATAATCCACGAAAAAAGGAGGAGCACGCGGGGTAGTGACAGTCCTAGTTACATACAGAGTGATACTGGGGAGCCTTTATTGTCAGTTTGTACAGAAAGAGATTTGGTAATAGGTAATACATATTTTAAGAAAAAGAGGATAAATAAGTACAGGAGATATGATATAGGGCATAATGACAACAGTTTGTTAGGTTATGTATCATTAGATAAAATGGGTGCATATCTGGATGTCTATGATTTTAGAGGCACAACAAATATATCGGACCATTATTTGGTAGTAGCTGCAGTGAGAGTAAGAGGTAGACGGGATACAAGAAGAATGTCATTACTGGGTTAGAGAAAAGTGAATAATTTTTATTGAAGGAGGCAGTTAGGGTAAGATAGGTTATAGAGGTATGCAACAAACCACGTATGGGCGGGGACTGAACTCATGATGAGTCGTAAAACTCCAGCTGGCCGAGTGGCTAACGCGTCGGTCTGGAGTTTTGCGACTCACCGCGAATTCAATCCCCGCCCGTACCGTGGTTTGTTTGCAATCCTGGCATTACGATTTCTTGAGTCATGAGGTATGCAGTGTTTGAGTGTGCAGCAGAAGTTTGCGGATATAGGAAGGAGGGTGCGCAAGGGATGAGGAGCAATTTGTGGAATGACGAGAAGTGCGGCAAGGGAGAAAAATTAGCATATGAAAAGTTATAACAGAAGTGATAAAAGGAAAGTGGAATATATGGTGAGTAAAATAGAGGTTAAGAGAGCGTTGAGAGAGTGTAAAAGGAGAGAAAATAAGATAGTGGGTAAAGTTTTATCCATAAAACCTAGGGGACGGATGAATTCAACAGATAAAAATAAAAGAGCGGACTTATTAGATGGGGAGGTGAAAGTATGGGAAGATGGAGGAAATATTTTGAGGAGCTGTTAGATGTTGATGAAGAAAGGGAAGCAGTGATTCCATACATAGGGCAGTGAGATATGATATCTTTTGGGATTGAGGAAGAGCCAGATGTGAGTGTTGGGGAGGTTGTACACAGCATGAAACGGTAAAGGTGAAAAATTTTTAAAAGAAGGTGGGGATACAGTTCGGAACTGTTTTTACATTTGTTCAATATGAATTACAGGGAATAACCTTGTTAAGTATACCAGGTAAGTTGTATGGTAGAGGTATTATTGAAGGAATCAAAGCTAAGACGGAGAGCAGGATCGCAGATAAACAAGGAGGTTTTAGGAAGGGTAGGGGATGTGTAGACCAAGTGTTTACACTGAAGCATATAAGTGAATTATATTTAGATGAAGGTAAGAATTTTCTTGTTGCATTCATAGATTTAGAAAAGATATATATATGGTGGATATGAAAGCAATGAGGGAGATGATGCAACTGTATGAAAAGGTGATAGGTTACTTAAAGCAATGAAAATTATTTTGTAGCACAATGAGGCTGACTTTAGGGCATGTAGGAGAGAAAAAAATTAATTTTCAGTAAAAGTTTTGGGAGATACTGAAGAGTAGTTGCAATGGTTGATATGCGAATCTGGAGGGGCATATAAAAGAAGGAAATTAATATGAAAATTGGAAAAAGCAAGGAGTGAGTGTTACGAAAAAATAGGTAATGAAAAATTTGATATTAAATTGGAAAGAGAGAAAATGTAGATTAGAAGAGGGTGCGGGGTTATTAAAAATATTATCGAGGGCTGAAAAAGAGTTATTCGTTGGATATTTTCAGAGGATGGAGAAAAATAGGATAACTTGAAGGCTGTATAAATCTGTAGTGGAGGGAAGATGGGTTCCGGGGTCGTCCTAGGATTGGTAGGAGGGAGGGGATACAGAAGATTTTGTATCCGAGAGGCGTAGTCGTCCAACAGGTGTGTGTGAGCGTTTTACACGGGAGTGAGGGGAAGCAAATTGTATTGACGACTTAACGTGCTGTTGGAGTGTGAGCAAGATACCATTTATGAAGAGATTCAGGGAAACCAGTTAGCCGGACTTGAGTGGGAAGTACAGTGCCTGAACTCTGAAGGAGGGGAGGAAATAGTGTAGTTGGAAGGGCATCTAAGCTGTGATATTGGTGAGCCTCTGGAAAGACAATGATGGAGCAATGATGGTGAAAGTGTTTAAGGGTCACCATGTCAGGGCAGAAGAGGACGGTGAGTTTAAAAAAACAATTCGTTTAGTCGGCTTCAAACACCTAAACATTCTTTCTTATGTTATGTTCTTATTGGTTAATCATAATTGGATTTCTTTTATTTAATTTGTGCTTCGTACATGCCAACTTTTTATTTTTATAGGCTTTTTTTTATAAAACTAAATTTTCTTGAAAGACAAAATGAAATGTTTTTCTTAGCTGAGAAAGAAAATTTTTATTGGAACTGCAAAACAAAAATTGAGAAATATTGAGAACTCAAACTTTTAGTGAGCTTTAAATTGTCAGAAGTTAAGCTCTCAAAAACTTTATACCAGAGCTGTCAGGCACTTTGTACCAGAGCTGTCAGGCACTTTGCACCAGAGCTGTCAAGCACTTTGTACCAGAGCTGTCAGGCACTTTGTACCAGAGCTGTCAGGCACTTTGTACCAGAGCTGTCAGGCACTTTGTACCAGAGCTGTCAGGCACTTTGTACCAGAGCTGTCAGGCACTTTGTACCAGAGCTGGCAGGCACTTTGTACCAGAGCTGTCAGGCACTTTGTACCAGAGCTGTCAGGCACTTTGTACCAGAGCTGTCAGGCACTTTGCACCAGAGCTGTCAAGCACTTTGCATCAGAGCTGTCAGGCACTTTGTACCAGAGCTGTCAGGCACTTTGCACCAGAGCTGTCAAGCACTTTGTACCAGAGCTGTCAGTCACTTTGCACCAGAGCTGTCAGGCACTTTGTACCAGAGCTGTCAGGCACTTTGTACCAGAGCTGGCAGGCACTTTGTACCAGAGCTGTCAGGCACTTTGTACCAGAGCTGTCAGGCACTTTGTACCAGAGCTGTCAGGCACTTTGCACCAGAGCTGTCAGGCACTTTGCACCAGAGCTGTCAGGCACTTTGTACCAGAGCTGTCAGGCACTTTGTACCAGAGCTGGCAGGCACTTTGTACCAGAGCTGTCAGGCACTTTGTACCAGAGCTGTCAGGCACTTCGTACCAGAGCTGTCAGGCACTTTGTACCAGAGGTGTCAGGAACTTTGCACCAGAGCTGTCAGGCACTTTGTATCACAGCTGTCAGGCACTTTGTACCAGAGCTGTCAGGCACTTTGTACCAGAGCTGTCAGGCACTTTGCACCAGAGCTGTCAGGCACTTTGTACCAGAGCTGTAAGGCACTTTGTACTAGAGCTGTCAGGCACTTTGTACCAGAGCTGGCAGGCACTTCGTACCAGAGCTGTCAGGCACTTTGTACCAGAGCTGTCAGACACTTTGTACCAGAGCTGTCAGGCACTTTGTACCAGAGCTGGCAGGCACTTCGTACCAGAGCTGTCAGGCACTTTGCACCAGAGCTGTCAGGCACTTTGTACCAGAGCTGGCAGGCACTTCGTACCAGAGCTGTCAGGCACTTTATACCAGAGCTGTCAGGCACTTTGTACCACAGCTGTCAGGCACTTTGCATCAGAGCTGTCAGGCACTTTGCACCAGAGCTGGCAGGCACTTTGTACCAGAGCTGTCAGGCACTTTGTACCACAGCTGTCAGGCACTTTGTACCACAGCTGTCAGGCACTTTGTATAAGAGCTGTCAGGCACTTTGTGCCAGAGCTGGCAGAGCGCTTTTTACCAGAGCTGGCAGAGCACTTTGTACCAGAGCTGGCAAGTACTTTGTACCGGAGCTGGCAGGCACTTTGTACCAGAGCTGGCAAGTACTTTGTACCGGAGCTGGCAGGCACTTTGTAACAGCTGGCAGGCAGTTTGTACCAGAGGTGTCAGGCACTTTGTGCCAGATCTGGCAGGCACTTTGTACCAGAGCTGTCAGGCACTTTGTACCAGAGCTGTGAGGCACTTTGTACCACAGCTGTCATGCGCTTTGTACCAGGGCTGTCAGGCACTTTGTACAAGAGCTGTCAGGCACTTTGTACCAGAGCTGGCAGAGCACTTTGTACCAGAGCTGGCAAGCACTTTGTACCAGAGCTGGCAGAGCACTTTGTACCAGAGCCGGCAAGCACTTTGTACCAGCGCTGGCAGGCACTTTGTACCAGAGCTGTCAGGCACTTTGTTACAGAGCTGTCAGAGAACTTGTACCACAGCTAACAGGCACATTGTACCAGAGATGGCAAGTACTTTGTACCAGAGCTGTCAGTCAGTTTGTACCAGAGCTGGCAGAGCATTTTGTACCAGAGCTGGCAGGCAGTTTGTACCAGAGCTGTCAGGCACTTTGTATCAGAGCTGTCAGGCACTTTGTACCAGAGCTGGAAGAGCACTTTGTACCAGACTTGGCAGACACTTTCTACCAGAGCTGTCAGGCACTTTTGTACCACAGCTGTCAGGCACTTAGTACCAGAGCTGACAAGTACTTTGTACCAGAACTGGCAGAGCACTTTGTACCAGAACTGTCAGGCAGTTTGTACCAGAGCTGGCAAGCACTTTGTACCAGAGCTGGCAAGCACCTTGTTCCAGAGCTGTCAGGCACTTTGTACCAGAGCTGGCAAGTACTTTGTGCCAGAGCTGGCAGGCAGTTTGTACCAGAGCTGTCAGGCGCTTTGTACCAGAGCTTTCAGGCACTTTGTACCACAGCTGTCAGGCACTTTGTACCAGGGCTGTCAGGCACTTTGTAAAAGAGCTGTCAGGCACTTTGTACCAGAGCTGGCAGAGCACTTTGTACCAGAGCTGGTAAGCACTTTGTACCAGAGCTGGCAGAGCATTTTGTTCCAGAGCTGGCAAGCACTTTGTATCAGAGCTGGCAGGCACTTTGTACCAGATCTGGCAAGCACTTTGCAACAGAGCTGGCAGGCACTTTGTACCAGAGCTGGTAGACAATTTGTACCATAGCTGGCAGAGCACTTTGTACCAGAGCTGGCAGGCACTTTGTGCCAGAGCTGTCAGGCACTTTGTACCAGAGCTGGCAGAGAACTTTGTACCAGAGCTGGCAGGCACTTTGTACCAGAGTTGTCAGGCATTTTGTTACAGAGCTGTCAGGCAGCTTGTACCAGAGCTGTCAGGCACTTTTGTACAACAGCTAACAGGCATATTGTACCAGAGCTGTCAGTAAGTTTGTATCAGAGCTGGCAGAGCATTTTGTACTAGAGCTGTCAGGCACTTTGTACCAGAGCTGTCAGGCACTTTGTACCAGAGCTGTCAGGCACTTTGTACCAGAGCTGTCAGGCACTTTGCATAAGAACTGGCAGAGCACTTTGTACCAGAGCTGGCAGCCACTTTGTACCAGAACTGTCAGGCAGTTTGTACCAGAGCTGGCAAGCACTTTGTACCAGAGCTGGCAGAGCACTTTGTACCAGAGCTGGAAAGCACTTTGTATCAGAGCTGGCACTTTTGTACCACAGCTGTCAGGCACTTTGTCCCTGAGCTGGCAGGTACTTTGTACCAGATCTGGCAAGCACTTTTTACCAGAGCTGTCAGGCACTTTTTACCAGAGCTGTCAAGGAATGACTGGAATGCTCTTCTCCAGGGGGATGTTGACAACCAAGTGAAAGCCTTCACTGGACACATCCTTAATCTGCAACAAGAACACATTCCTCACCGGCAATATGTGACAAAGCCTACAGATCAGCCTTGGTTTGGCTTTCGTTGTAGAGAGGCTGCTACTGCTAAGTACAAAGCATGGCGAAGGTATAAGAGACATCCTACCACCTATAACAGGAACTTGCACATGCAAGCCTGTAGGCATATGGGTGATGTTCAAAAGTGGGCCATTACTAAATGGGAGGTGGACACTAAAAGAAAGTTAGCATCAGGTAGGGTAGGCTCCAAAACCTGGTGGTCCCTGGTCAAGGACAGACAAGGTTATCTGCCTGATGAACTTATTCCACCTCTAAATCGACAGGATGGGACCACCTCTACTAGTAGTCAAGAGAAGGCGGACCTCTTTGCTGAACACTTTGCTACCAAAATGCACGTTCCTGATCCAGCAAGGGACCCTCCTTGGCTAGCTGCAAGAACTGTGTCAAAACTGTCAGTGGTGACAATAAGGCAGGAGGAGGTGCATTTCCTTCTTAAATCACTTGACCAAGAAAAGGCTGTGGGCCCAGACAAGTTGAGCCCAAGATTGTTGAGAAGATGTGCAGACCAGCTAGCAGCACCTCTAACTCGCATCTTTCAGCACTGCCTAGTACAGTGTAAATGGCCCTCTCCATGGAAAGAGGCAAATGTAGTCCCTGTTCACAAAAAGAAGAGCAGAGCAGAAATCAGCAACTACAGACCAGTGTCACTCCTGTCAATCACTGGTAAGATCCTTGAGACAATAATCTCAAGACAAATGACAGATTTTTTTGACTACCACTCACTACTTTGTGATCGTCAATATGGCTTCAGGAAAGGTTACTCTGCTGCTGATCTGTTGTTAAACCTCTCCACTAAGTGGCACCAGTCACTGGATGAATCCAAAGTCAGCTGTGTGGTAGCACTGGACATTGCTGGCGCTTTCGACCGGGTGTGGCACCAGGGCCTCTTAGCAAAACTTCAAGCACTGGGAATTGCAGGCTCTACGCTATGTCTCCTCAGTGATTACCTTCATGGTAGATCTCTAAGTGTAGTCCTCAATGGAACGGAATCAGCAAGGCATCCTATTGGGGCAAGCGTTCCACAAGGAAGTGTGCTGGGTCCACTGTTATGGAATGTCTACTTCAACGACCTTCTTCATCTCATCCCAGAATCACAAGCATATGCAGACGACTGTACACTGACATTCACTTATCCAAGAGAAGAAATGCCAGCAGCTCTAAGCTACATCAATCACCAGCTGAGAGCTATATCAGCTTGGGGAAATAGATGGCAAGTAACATTTGCACCTGAAAAAACGCAAATGATGTTCGTCTCTAGGCACCATGATGGTAATGCTGGCGCAGTAGTAAGGATGAATGGGACGATGTTGGCACCTGGAGAAGAAGTTGATATCCTTGGGGTGAAATTTGACTCCAAACTAACCATGAAGAACCATGTTGTAAATCTTGCAAACAAGGCAGCCAGGAAGCTTACAGCACTTCGCCGTATCTCGCATCTGCTTGACAGTAGGGGTTGCAAGATCCTGTACGAGGCACAAGTACGCTCACACCTTGAGTATGCTCCACTTTCTTGGTTTGCCTGCCCCCCCTCTCATCTGCGACTGCTTGACAGAGTAGAGAACAGAGCAAGACGTCTCATCTCTCGCCTGGACCCATCCTGGATAGATCTGTCATTTCAGCAGAGCCTTCAACATAGGAGGGATGTGGGTGGCCTTACTGTTATGTACAAGGCCAATATTGTCAAAATACCACACTTGGATCCACTTCGAGGACAGCGTGAAACAAGCTTTTATGCCACAAGACGGGCAGAAAGCAGCAACTTCACTCTGGCTGTACCCTTCTCCAGAACATCACTCCATCTGAGATCATACATACCCAGGATGACTCGAGTATGGAACACATTCGTACAGCATAATGATGTCAACGAGATAACGTCAGTTGATCAAATGAAAATGCTGGCCCACAGATGGCTCCAACTTCATCCTGTTCCCTACTTGTATGTCTCATAACAAAAATGCTTTCAAATGAGCTGATGTAGGTAACAGCTCTTAGCTTGCCAATAAAGTTAGGAATCCTTAACCTGTAAATAGCTGTCAATAAAGCTAGGGATCCTTAACCTTGTCAAACCCTGTGTAAAAAAAAAAAAAAAAAAAAAAAACAAAGCACTTTTTACCAGAGCTGTCAGAAACTTTGTACCAGAGCTGTCAGGCACTTTTTACCAGAGCTGTCAGGCACTTTTTACCAGAGTTGTCAGCCACTTTTTACCAGAGTTGTCAGCCACTTTGAACCAGAACTGTCAGGCACTTTGAACTAGAGCTGTAAGACACTTTATAAGCTACAGTGTTTTCTAGCACTGTCTTGCTACAAGCAAGTAGTATATAACTTCACAACGCCTCACCCGATCGGCTTCAAATTTACAGTCCTGGTTATGTATTACTAGGCGGAGGCACAAGGAGAATTTGACAAGTGTAATTTTTTATAGACCATTCACGAAATTGGATTCCATGACATTTCTTTAGGAAACCTCTTCTGATCAACTGGAAAAGTTGCCACTCGTGTTTCCTCCATAAAATTAAGTTGTTGTTACAGCATTGTGAATGAACCACTTTGTCTCTTTTACTTATAGAATACTGTAGCAATATTTTGTATTTCGCAAACTTTACTATGAGTCCTGAAGAGAAGTACAATGATGGAAATAAATGGTATAAAATACCGACACAATGGAAATATAAACACAAATGCAGTATAATGTGATCCTTTATTGACAATAAAGGATCACATTATACTGCATTTGTGTTTATATTTCCAGAAGTACAATGATACTAGTATGGGGATCTTGATTCATTGTCTTCTGATGAGTATAACCACAGGGTAGGGGGAGTTGAATGGTAGCTCTAGGCCTTTTGTGTTGCAACACATCAGGAGTTTGCAGTGTTGCAGAAATGAGTAGAAAGTCCAGGTAGATATGTTCAAGGGAACGACTGGAGCTAGTATCAGATGGCATCAAGTAGACCGGTGCCAGGTTAAAGAAATATGAAGGCAATAATTAGAACAGTACAAATCACATAAAAGTCCATCAGCATTAAGTATTTACAGTAATCTAGCCACCACAACATTACTGACATGTAAAATATCACCAATAAACCGTCAGAGTGTATATCGTATCATTAGTAAGTTTTAGTAAGTAAGCTTATTCAGGTATACACAAATACAGTTACATAGATTATCATACATAGCAGCGTATGTGTAGAGAATCTAGGATAACCCAAAAAAGTCAAAGTGACTAATTTCCATGGGGACTTTAATATACGGCAAGTACAGAAACATAAGCCAATAGTATTAGTTTGTGCCAGTAGGATCAGAGACCTTGGGATCATGAAGACAAAACGCCTCACGTTTACTTAAAGAACTGGGTTCCAGACTCATCGACATCACAAGGGACCCGAGGGTGGCTCCTTTATGTTCTAACACTTCAGCGTGGCCATCCAAAGGGGAAATTCTTGCTGCATACTAGGCTCCTCCGGCTTCGGAGGAGATGGTAGAGATTCATAATCTTTGGTATGTTGTACCAGTCTAATCATGTTTGTGTTTTGACTATGTATTGTCTATAAATAAAATTCACACACAAACACACACACACACACACACACACTTGTACACACACACACTTGTACACACACACACACACACAAACACACACACACACACACACTTGTACACACACACACATACACAAACACACACACACACACATACACATACACGCACACACACACACACACACACACACACACACACACACACACACACACACACACACACACACACACACACACATATATATATATATATATATATATTTTTTTATTATTTTTTTATTATCACACCGGCCGATTCCCACCAAGGCAGGGTGGCCCGAAAAAGAAAAACTTTCACCATCATTTACTCCATCACTGTCTTGCCGGAAGGGTGCTTTACACTACAGTTTTTAAACTGCATCATTAACACCCCTCCTTCAGAGTGCAGGCACTGTACTTCCCATCTCCAGGACTCAAGTCCGGCCTGCCGGTTTCCCTGAACCCCTTCATAAATGTTACTTTGCTCACACTCCAACAGCACGTCAAGTATTAAAAACCATTTGTCTCCATTCACTCCTATCAAACACGCTCACGCATGCCTGCTGGAAGTCCAAGCCCCTCGCACACAAAACCTCCTTTACCCCCTCCCTCCAACCTTTCCTAGGCCGACCCCTACCCCGTCTTCCTTCCACTACAGACTGATACACTCTTGAAGTCACTCTGTTTCGCTCCATTCTCTCTACATGTCCGAACCACCTCAACAACCCTTCCTCAGCCCTCTGGACAACAGTTTTGGTAATCCCGCACCTCCTCCTAACTTCCAAACTACGAATTCTCTGCATTATATTCACACCACACATTGCCCTCAGACATGACATCTCCACTGCCTCCAGCCTTCTCCTCGCTGCAACATTCATCACCCATGCTCCACACCCATATAAGAGCGTTGATAAAACTATACTCTCATACATTCCCCTCTTTGCCTCCAAGGACAAAGTTCTTTGTCTCCACAGACTCCTAAGTGCACCACTCACCCTTTTCCCCTCATCAATTCTATGATTCACCTCATCTGTCATAGACCCATCCGCTGACACGTCCACTCCCACAGATCTGAATATATATATATATATATATATATATACATATATATATATATATATATATATATATATATATATATATATTTCTTTCAACACACCAGCCGTATCCCACCGAGGCGGGGTGGCCCAAAAGGAAAAACAAAAGTTTCTCCTTTCACATTTAGTAATATATACAGGAGAAGGGGTTACTAGCCCCTTGCTCCTGGCATTTTAGTCGCCTCTTACAACACGCATAGCTAACGGAGGAAGAATTCTGTTCCACTTCCCCATGGAGATAAGAGGAAATAAACAAGAACAAGAGCTAGTAAGAAAATAGAAGAAAACCCAGAGGGGTGTGTATACATATGCTTGTACATGTATGTGTAGTGTGACCTAAGTGTAAGCAGAAGTAGCAAGACGTACCTGAAACCTTGCATGTTTATGAGACAGAAAAAACACCAGCAATCCTACCATCGTGTAAAACAATTACAGGCTTACGTTTTACACTCACTTGGCAGGACGGTAGTACCTCCCTGGGCGGTTGCTGTCTACCAACCTACTACCTATATATATATATATATATATATATATATATGTATATATATATATATATATATATATATATATATATATATATATATATATATATATTCATGTAACCACGAACGAGTGGTATTTAATCAATAACAACACTGCGACTAGCCGGGGGATCGAACCCCCTGTTGTTTTAGCCCACCTCATGGTGAGCAACAATTAACATCGCTTTAACCCACGAGACCATACAATCTTACAAGAATCACGCACCCAGCACAGATAGGTGCTGTACCGTGATCCGAAGACATGCAATGGTGTGGTTGCCTCAGAGCCAGTTTCATTCTACTCCCTGTTTGGTGTACTAGCCTCCACAAGCAGTATATATAGTATTGTAACCACGAACGAGTTGTATTTAGTCAATAACAACACTGCGACTAGCCAGGGGATCGAAGCCATGTTGTTTAAGCCCGCCTCATGGTGAGCGAAATTTCATGAAGCTCTAACCCACTCTCTAACCCAGGTCTACTGGGTGCGTGACTTCTCACATTATCAAGGAACTAAGAAGTCACGACAGCACTTGGAGTTTCACTATTTTTTCACAGTGGTTGTTCTGTATTTTATGATATCACCTGTTTACTGTGATCACATTGCATATATATATATATATATATATATATATATATATATATATATATATATATATATATATATATATATATATATATATATCCTCAGCAATGCTTCAGTGTGTGTCAGGGAAGGATAGAGCCCGCCTCCTGGCAGTGAGAGCTCCTCATGCAGGGGATTTTCTGTTGGCTGTTCCCAACTCCAGCCTTGGCACACGCCTCGACCCACAGACCATCCGCATTGGTGGTGCCCTTCGACTTGCCGCCCCTATTCTCGTCGAACACGGGTGTATTTGTGGCAGTAAAGCAGAAGACCGATTCGGGTACCATGGTCTTGTGTGCCGTAAATCCGAGGGAAAGATTGCAAGACATGAGGTTAATAACATTATCAAGGTGAGCCTCACAACAACTGGATGCCCAGCAGTAAGGGAGCCACCCCAACTATGCAGATCTGATGGCACCCAGAAGCATCCAGATAGTATCACACTTCAAGCCTGAACAGACGGTAAGCAGGCGATGTGGGGCTACACATGTGCATCTAAATTGGCTGATACCTATCTCCAATACACCAGGGAGGAAGGAGGGGCAGCCGCCAGCTTCAGAAAGTCTCAAAAGTCTAGAAAATATGGAGAACTTGCCCATCATTATATGTTTGTTCCCATAGGCTTCAGAGACCCTTGGCTCATGGGGAAAGAGTGCATCTAAGTTCCTTGAGGAGCTAGGCAAAAGACTCATCAGGGTAACTAGTTTTCTGTTCCAGCGACTCAGTGCGGCTGTTCAGAGGGGTAATGCCTGCTGTATTTTAAGAACACAAGAACATAAGAAAGCAGGAACACTGCAACAGGCCTACGGACCTATGCGAAGCAGGTCCATGTCCCCCAATTTGCCCAATGACCCACCTAGTAAGGTCACTTCCACTTAAGAAAGAAGCAAGGCATCAGACCTAGTAGCACAAGCTAGTCAGGTCCAACTCACACCCACCCACACCCACTCATGTATTTATCTAACCTATTTTTAAAACTACACAACGTTTTAGCCTCTATAACAGTATTCGGAAGTTTGTTTCACTCATCCACAACTCTATTACCAAACCTGTGGTTTCCTATATCCTTCTTGAATCTGATTTTTTCCAACTTGAAACCATTGCTGCGAGTCCTGTCTTGGCTGGAAATTTTCAGCACGCTATTTACATTCCTTTTATTTATATCTGTTTTCCATTTATACTCCTCGATCATATCCCCCTAATTCTACGCCTTTCTAGAGAGTGCAGATTCAAGGCCCTCAGTCTATCCTCATAAGTAAGATTTCTGACACATGGGATCAACTTCGTCATCCTCCTCTGTACGTTTTCCAGTGCATTTATATCCATTCTGTAATACTGTGACCAGAACTGTGCAGCATAATCTAAATGAGGCCTAACCAAGGATATATAGAGTTGAAGAACAACCTGAGGACTTCTATTATTTATACTTCTAGATATGAAGCCAAGAATTCTGTTAGCTTTATTTCGAATACTAATGCACTGTTGTCTTGGTTTTAGATTATTGCTAACCAGAACTCCTAAATCCTTTTTGCAATCAGTAGTATTAAGATTCTCATTAGAAGGAATTGGATGGCCTATTTTGGTGTCATCAGCAAATTTGCTTATGTCGCTATTTATTCCCTCATCTATATCATTTATGTAAATTGTGAGCAACAACGGGCCCAACACTGACCCCTGCGTAACACCGCTTGTGAAGTGCCCCCATTCTGATTTCTCCCCTTTTATGCAAACTTTCTGCTGCCTATTTGTCAGCCATGCCTCTACCCAGGAAAAAATTTCTCCTCCTATTCCGTGTGCCTAGGTTTCCTCAACAGCCTCTGATGTGGAACTCTATCAAAAGCGTTACTGAAGTCCATATACACAATATCATATTCATTACCATGATCTACCTCCTCAAACACCTTAGTGAAAAAATTAGTAAATTCTTAAGACTGGAACGTCCCTTTGTAAAACCGTGTTGAGATTCATTAATCAATTTATGCTTATCAAGATGGCTACGAATTGCTTCGGCAATCATTGATTCCATAAATTTTCCCACTGTGGAGGTAAGGCTTATTGATCTATAGTTCGAAGCTAAGGACCTGTCACCTGCCTTGTAAATAGGTGTTACATTTGCCATTTTCCACTTACCAGGCACTATGCCAGTGTCATGTAGGGGGGGGGGTATTGGAACGTAGCTATTATCGGGGAATAAAGGAGTAAACGGAGGGAGTCAGTAGGTAGGGGACAGGCGAGGCGGTAGGAGAGATGATTAGCGGAGGTTGGTAGGTAATGTGAGGTCACTGGTGACTACAATTTCACCTCTCATTACTCTACCCACCACACTACTCACCCTCTCACTACTTGAAATAAAATAATGAATGAGTAAATAACGGGGACAGTGAATATTACTATTCAACTCAAACACAGTTTATTATTAAGTCCTTGTACAATAATATATTTGGGAACAGAAGAACATTATTGTGGTTTAGATATATGGGGTGGTATATGTAAGCAGATAGACAGGGAACACAATCAACTAGACGAAACAGAACATAACTTACAATATGGTTCAGAGGACAGTTCACCACAGGAACTAAGTCACAGGTCACAAGACCTACACAGTACGAGTACTACTCGAAGCCAATACTCTGCCCAATGTCTCCAACAGTCTCCTCCAGAGACTTCAGCAGCCTTCTGCCGAGCCCTGCACCCCAGCAGCAGCTCCGCTCGAAGTCTCTCTGCTCAGAGCTCTGCACCCAGGCCAGAGCTCCGCACGAATCTCTCGATCATGCTCTTCCTTGGGTTTATATGGTGATCCAAGAACCCTCCACAATAAGGTGTGCACACGTGTTGATCTGACGCCGAGGTCTGACGCCGTCCAGAACAAAAGACCTCGGTCTTAAGCCGAAAAAACGTGGTTCTGACAGACATTTGCCAAGGCAAGGTGACCATATAATTGGTTAAATTAGGTCTCCCCAGAGACCTCACAAGCCCAGCTGAACTACACACCAGTTTGTAGTGATATATTGAAAAGATTAGCCAATAGGAAGGCTAAGTTCCTTTTTACAATCCTTTAACACCCTTGCAAATAGTTTATCAGTGCCTGGGGATTTGTTCGGTTTTAATTTCTCTATTTGTCTGAGGACCATGTCACTAGTTACAGCAATCGTGCATAGTTTATTATCGTCCTGTTCTACATAATCCATTATATCAGGAATTTCGCTAGTATTTTCCTGGGCAAAAACTGAGAGGAAGTAGGTATTTAGAATTTCACGCATATCCTTATCACTGTCAGTGATCTGACCAGAGTTACTCTTAAGTGGGCCAATCTTGTCCCTAATCTTACTTCTGTATACCTGAAAGAACCTTTATGGGTTAGTCTTTGAATCCCTTGCTACCTTAGCCTCATAATCCCTTTTTGTTCTTCTTATTTTTTTTTCTATTTATCTCTTTAATTGAATATATTCATTTCTTAATTGCCCCTTCCCTTTTTTGATACGCCTATATATGCCTCTCTTTTGACCAGTGAGATGTTTTAATCTATTGTTCATCCATTTGGGATCATTTTTGTTAGATTTAATTTCCCTACTCGGAACAAAAGTTGCCTTGGCAGCTAGAACTATGCTCTGAAAAAGTCATATTGACAACCAAGATCACCAACCTGACCCATAGTCAGGTCATCCCAATTTAACCCACCCAGGTAATTTCTCAGTCTCATGAAATCACCCTAGCGAAAGTCTGGGACAGAGATTTGATCGCAGTTATCTGGGAAATTCCGTGATATATTGAAACTAAGTGATTTGTGATCACTTTCTCCAAGCTCATCATTAACCTCAAGATTTTTAATTAGTGATTCTTTGTTGGCAAGAACCAAGTAAAGCAGATTGTTTCCTCTAGTTGGTTCTGTCACAAACTGTACTAAAAAGCAATCCTGAACCGTGTCAAGAAAGTCATCGGACTCAAGATTTTCTGTTGTATTGTTCCAATCAATTTGTCTAAAGTTAAAATTTCCCATTAACACAACATTTTCATATCTAAGATGCCTTATGAATTTCGTCCCATAACAGCTTACTGCACTCTCTATCAAGGTTTGGGGGCCTATAAATCACACCCAAAATTAATTTGTCTCGACCCTCGAGAATGTAGCCAAACAGATTCTGTGTTTGATGTTTCTAATCTTACATCATGTCTAAGACAACAATTTAAATTACCTCTGACATACATCGCCATTCCACCACCCTTCCTGATGACCCTATCAGTGTGGAATAGTTTATTACCCTGTATGTTACATTCAGAAGGCATTTCTCTATCTTTCAGGTTGAACCAGATCTATGTTATACTAATAATATTTATATTACCTACAATTGCAAGTAATCTTAGCTCATCTATCTTATTTCTTAGGCTCCTACTATTTGTATAGTAAACCTTAAGTGATCTAATCACTCGTTGCCCTCTACTATCTCTCTTTGTTTGTTGATCAATTGATTTGCCTTTACTAGCAACTTTATTTTGAATATTGTCTTTTAAACATATCCCCGAGGTATCCCGGTAATATCTGCTGTTTTCAGCCGTAATACTGCAGCCTGATTGTTTCCCACAAACACCCATACCTCTATAATCTATCAGTTTAAAGTCCTAGACAAGCCATCAATTACCCCCTCAATCGAATTGGCTAATACAACCACTCCAGACCAAGAGAGATGAACCCCATCCCTTGCATACATATCAAGTTTGCCATAGAAGTTGTCCCAGTTATCAATGAATGGGACTACAAGTTTCTTGGAGTATGTATCCAGCCAGCAATTTATACATTTGCCCTAGACATCCATTCATTGCCCACTCCCTTTCTAGGCAAGATGCTACATATGACTGGGATCCCTCCCTTAGACCTGACTATTTCTATGGCTGACCTGTACTTATCCAGCAGCTCCTGTCTCCTGCCCTTCCCAATGTCATTACCCCCAGCAGTAAGACAGATAATGGGCTTGTTCCCATTACGTGACGTAATATTATCCAACCTGCTGACTATGTCACCAACACCAGCTCTTGGGAGGCACACTCTCTGTCTGACCTTTCTCTGTTGCAAAAAGCACGGTCCATGTATCTTACCTGTGAATCTCCTTCAATTAGAATATTCTTTCCTTGATTAGCAGGGGAATCAGTGGTACCTTCAGCCTCACTAACCACTGAAGTACACTCATTCTGGAGAGCAGCGAATCCATTTCCTACCTTCACATCTTCTCTATTAACTCTCCTTATCTCCCTTCTTCCTGAATTGTGAACCACTTGCCACTTAAAGCGGCTGCCACTCTCACTGCTGGTGATTATTTCCTCCATACCAGCTAAATGCATCTCACACTCACTCCCAAACCCATCTATGTGAAGCTTCAGCCTCCTATTTTCCTCCTTCTTCAACATTTGAACCTGAGAATCTAAAACACTACAACAAGCCATGGTGCTTGGTAACAGCCCAAGCTAACTTCCAATAGCTTAGGCAGGTATAAAGGAACGTGACCACTGACCTCAGCGTACTGACCACTGACCTCAGCGTACTGACCACTGACCTCAGCGTACTGACCACTGACCTCAGCATACGCGCCCCAGCTCTGAAGAGCTGGATGAGATTTTCACGTTATAATCAGTAACAAACGCGTAACAATATGTACTAGACATGTATCTTTCACATCTCTTGTATTATATATGCCATTTTTGTATCAACAATGTATCCCTTAAACCTTTTGTACCATATTATGTAATAAAATATACCTGTTGGTAAAAAAAAGAATGAAAAGATGGGGTGGTAGAGGAAGTGGAATATTAAAACGGCTTCAGGAAGAAATCCAAATATTCTTCCGTGAAGCCTTTTTATCCACTTCTCCGAGGCTATGGGTTCTACAATTTACACCAGAGGTGTAAATTGTGGGACCCATGTATATATATATATATATATATATATATATATATATATATATATATATATATATATATATATATATATATATATATATGTCTCCTATAGGTCTTAAGCTTTCGCCTTGGCTCTGTACTGTCATACTGCTGGGCTCTGTACTGTGATACTGCTGGGCTCTGTACTGTCATACTGCTGGATTCTGTACTGTCGTACTTCTGGGCTCTGTACTATCATACTGCTGGGCTCTGTACTGTTATACTGCTGGGCTCTGTACTGTCATATTGCTGGGCTGTCTACTGTCATACTACTGGGTTCTGTACTGTCATACTTCTGGGCTCTGTACTGTCATACTGCTGGGTTCTGTACTGTCATACTGCTGGGCTCTTTACTATCATGCTGTTGAACTCTGTGATGTCATGCTGCTAGGCTCTGTATTGTCATACTGCTGAAATCTTCTTTAGGGCATACTAGACCTTTTTTTGGATACTACTATTATTTTGAGGATACTACTGGGATTTTTTAAAGACACTGCTGTTTTTTATGATACTATTAAGCCCATTTTTAGGATATTACTGGGCTTTTTTTTTATAATAATGAGGGGCTGACGTTGCCTGTGGAAAATTGCATTTATCTGGATGTAACTCATAATGTACATACCAGTAAATGATAACAAAGATAATTATTATTTATCAAAGTTACATAGACAAGTAGGAATTTGGGACACCTAGGACGCAAAAATGTCCCCCTTCGATACCTACAACTGTCATATCCACGAGTTGCTCTAGACCTATTAATTACAAATGAAATATGCATCACCAGGAATTCTGGTAAATATATAAGTTTGTGGACTGTATATTAAAATTAATAAATGATTATATATATACACATTTATATAACCGAAGGAGAATATATCTTAATATCACTCGCCAATTTGACTGGAGATTAATGTGTATCATACTCAAAAACCTCATTCTAACCAAATTTATGAAGATAATGCTGGCCAGAATTATAACACAAATTTAGATAGCTTATCTGAGGTTCCTGGAGTTGTCTTGTCCAGTCGTCTGATATCTCAAGTTATGCAGGAATGCACATCCAACAATTTTGGCTCATATTTGAGAGGTGTCAGCCCAATTTAACCTCTAGAGCGACGAAAATTCTTCCGATTATTCACTAACGTTTCTTGTCCAACTCAAACAACAATGGCCACTGCCCAATACAGGCGCAGAGCCTCCCTGTCGGCTCCACCATTCTCTTCTTTTAAAAATACATGCATTTTGTTTTTCCGGAAAATATTTTCCGCACTGCGGCCAGGCGGAGGTCGTTGCTAAACGACTCAAATTGCTTATTTGACAATGGTGGAGGACCTGGGTACATATAAAATCTGGCATCCACACGGCGACATATTACACAAGATTTAATCACCCTTTTTACACTTTGCCTTCCTTGTGGAATCCAGAAAGTTTCCCTAATACAATTTAAGGTATCTTGTACCCCGCCATGCATTACATTTTTTATGGGCATTTAAAATAATTAAATTTGTTAGATGATGAGTTTTGGGCAGTAAGATAGGGTGTTTAGCATTATCACCCAATTCAGCATTTTGTAACGTACCTCTGCACCTAATTACATTGTTCTCTAAATACAAAACCAATTTCTCTATTATGGAACCTTTCACAATTTTTCTTTCCATCATCAATTTAACCTCATTTCCATAGATTTCTTCTTGTACCCACTTTATGTAATATTCAAGAGGATGTGAAAACTTATATGAGATATTCATCTTGTTCAGAAATTTAAACACCAACTTAGTTACATTGATTAGTTTGGGTGAAGAAGAATACCTATTTATATCATTGGCTAAGGAAGGACAAACTATTGGAGCGATGGTCACAGTAATTTCAACAGGAGTAATATATGCCTTGTGTACAGGCCAATTTGCTTTATTTACCAACCAGCTCGATCCTTTAAACCAGGATACAGCATTTACAAATTTAGCATAAGGTAAACCTCGAGACAAGAAATTAGCTGGATTCTCCTCACCAGGTATATGATTAAATGTTAACATATGCTGACCCAAACTATTATACTTCTCTTGCATTTGATTAATTTCAGCGAGTCTGTTTTGTATGTACACAATTTTACTCTTTCCATTACGAATCCATTGTAAGGATACCTCATTATCAGACCAAATTACAGTGTCGCTAATATTTATCTCCTGTAACTTATTTCTTATATAATTAGCTAATTTGACACCTACATAAATGGCTGTTAATTCCAACTGAGGTAAGGTACGTGATTTAATTGGAGACACTTTAGCCTTAGACATAACAAGAGAAATAACACTATTACATTGAAGGTAAGCAACTGCTCCATATGCCAATTTTGAAGCATCACAAAAAATGTGGAGTACATTTTTCCCATTTGGATTGGCCACCTGGCGTGGGAACTCCAACACTGGAGTTTTTTCATAATCACCAATTAATTCATCCCACCTGTTAATGAATTCCTCAGGTAGAGTTTCATCCCAAGCAAATTTAAGTTTCCATGCTTCCTGTATTAATAATTTCCCTCTTATAGTAAAGGGTGACACTAAACTTAGTGGATCAAAACATTTGGAAACTTCAGTAAGCAAGACTCTCTTAGTTAATTTATTGGGCATACTGTAATTATTAGGTTTTAACATTAACAAATCTCTCTCAGTATCCCAGGTTAATCCCAATACATTACTATATTTTGGCACTTCATCTCCAGGGTAATCTTTACTTATTTTTTCCTTTAATTTAGACGAATTACTATTCCATTCCCTCAGAGGCATATTTGCACTTTGCATTATTTTATTAGCCTCTCCAAAAGGCATTAACAGTTCCTCTTCAATTGACGTCACACCCAGGAAATTGTCCACATAAAATTGTTTGCTCATTACTTTACTCAATGGACTTCCCATACGTTTAAGGTGCGCATTTATCATCGCATGAAGTAGGAATGGACTGGATGTAGTACCAAATAATACGCTCCTAACTCGAAAGGTTTTCAGAGGGCTAAGTGGGTCACTAGGATTCTCAGGCCATAAGAAGTGGGTACAATCCCGGTCAGCCTCTTGTAAGCCCACTCTTAGGAAAGCTTTACTTATGTCAGCCATAAAGGCATAATTCTTCACCCTGAAATTTAATAAGATATCTCCTAATTTTTCCGTCAACAACGGACCTGTCATCAGTCATTTAAACTAGGTACATTTTTGTTACTCCTGGCACTACAATTAAACACAATCCTCAGAGGAGTGGTCTTAGAATCCTTCTTCACTCCGTGATGTGGCAAATAGTGACCATAAATTTTGGCTTGCTCAGGAGGTACCTCTTCTATAAATTTATTAATTAATTGTTCAGCAATTATATCATTATAGGCAGTTAACAATTCTGGTGTATTACTCAATTTGCGGAGCTGAGCCTTTAACTGTCCATATGCCATTCTGTAATTAGTGGTCAATTCTGGATGGTTCAGTCTCCACGGAAGTCGTACCCAGTATTGTCCAGATTCAAATTTTACATCTCTCAGGTATTGTTCCTGAGTAAAAGAATCGTCTGGACTTTTTTCATTTACATTTATTCCAATGCTGTCTAATTCCCACAATTTATGCACTGGAGCCCCAGATCGACATAATGAGACTAGTCACGAGGGAGCATTCACGAAATTCAACTTCAGTAACAAAAACATAAAGTGGGACCAAGTAAACCAAGTCCTAACCGATATAAGCTGGGAAGATATACTAAGCAACACAGACCCCAATTTATGCCTAGAACAGATTAACTTGGTGGCACTCGATGTATGCACAAGGCTTATTCTTCTAAGAAAAAGGACGAGTAGATGTAAAATAGAAAGAGACAGGCGCTCCCTTTACAGGCGACGGAAAAGAATAACAGAGCGGCTAAATGAGGTCAATATATCTGAAATGCGTAGGGAGACACTGGTCAGAGAAATAGCAAGCATCGAACTTAAGCTAAAGGAATCTTATAGGAGTCAGGAATCGCGGGAAGAACTAAAAGCCATAAATGAAATCGAAAGAAACCCAAAGTATTTCTTCTCCTATGCCAAGTTTGTGGACTGTATATTAAAATTAATAAATGATTATATATATACACATTTATATAACCGAAGGAGAATATATCTTAATATCACTCACCAATTTGACTGGAGATTAATGTGTATCATACTCAAAAACCTCATTCTAACCAAATTTTTGAAGATAATGCTGGCCAGAATTATAACACAAATTTAGATAGCTTATCTGAGGTTCCTGGAGTTGTCTTGTCCAGTCGTCTGATATCTCAAGTTATGCAGGAATGCACATCCAACAATTTCGGCTCTTTTTTGAGAGGTTTCAGCCCAATTTAACCTCTAGAGCGACGAAAATTCTTCCGATTATTCACTAACGTTTCTTGTCCAATTCAAACAACAATGGCCACTGCCCAGCGCAGGCGCAGAGCCTCCCTGTCGGCTCCATTCTCTTCTTTTAAAAATACATACATTTTATTTTTCTGGAAAATATTATTTTCCACACTGCCTTTACTTGTGTACTACTGAGCTGTCTCCTCTTAAGCTAAAATGGTGTTGGTACCTGTTCCTTCGTTCTTTGATATTGCCATCTTTAGTCTATCCTAGTACAATCTGAAAAGCATAAAGAAACAATGACTAGGGAAGTAGAAAATATTGAATTTAAGTTAAATGAATCATACAGGATCCATGATAGACAGAAGCTAAAAAGCAATTTATGAAACTGAAAGGAGTCCAGATTTTTTTTTAAATGACAGTAACAAGGCAAAAAGCACATCCAGTATCAAGCTCTTACTTAAAGAAGATGCGAGTTATACGGACGACTCAATAGTGTCTGGAGTCAGGGAATGTTGGACAACCTCCCATCATACATAAGGGGGTCTACCATTAGACTCTTGGCTGTCTTTAAAAGGAAACTGGAAGGATATCTAAAGTCGGTGCCCGATCATCCAAGTTGTGGTTTGTACATTGGATTCTGTGTGGCCAAAATTAACAGCTTAGTTGATCAGACCCTGATCCACCAGGAGGTTTGGACGTGGACAGGGCCATGGTCGCTCTGACTCCCGGAACAACCTCCAGGTAAAATCCATGTAGGTTCTGTACTAGAATACTGTTAGACTCTGTATTAGGATACTGCCAGGTTCTTTTCCAGGCTACTATCAGGTTCTCTATATAGATGCTCCCAGGCTCTGTACTAAGATATTGCTAGGCTCTGCACTAGAATAATTCTAGGCTCTGCTCTGGAATACTACTAGTTATTGTAAATGAATTCTGCTTATTCAATTTTTTTTTATAGTTCGGTACGTTAAGGGACCTGTTAATGGGAGGTTCTCCACTCAGTACTTTTATACTGCCTGGATATTTCCTTATACTTGGGCTCTCTGAATCTAGTGCCTTTTACCTTGAATGCTGCCAGTCTCTGTGTTCTGTCTTTGTATGAGGATACTGAAAGGATCTATGTTCTTATAACACTCTCCTCTCATTTACCTCTGTACTAGGATATTTCAAGAATCTGCATCACTGTACTATGTAGTTGTTATGCTCTGTACCCTTGTACGTGTGTTGTGTTAGGCTCTGTATCTTTGTACTAGGATACTGTCAAGTTTTGTATCTCTGCATTAGGATACTTCCAGTCTCACTCAATGACAGAAAATAAAAGAACGCTGATTTCAGTTTTTTTAATGTTTATATAAACATTTCAAGGTATTTGTTTCAACAGTGGCAAGTACATAATATTTTGTTTATATTTCTGGGAAATTACCGTCCATCACAAAGCGTAATAACAACGCTAGATAATCTCTTCGTAAGGTTATGTGTTGAAGTTTAAATAATTGGCTGGCCATAATAGATGCAGGCGAGGTCAGCCTCTCCTTCCTGTCTGCTGTAACTTCATCCTCGCACCACAATTCCACCACGATTCCATTGACAGCTTCGTCCCTCCTTCACCTGAGATCTGGGAACCTACAGAGCGCCTCTTAATGCCGGGATCGAGGCAGCAATGCAGCTACCTTGTAAATACTACCACATTGTCTACCTGAGCGCGTTATTAATGCAAATGTTCTCCGGGCCGTTGTGTGGGGTGGTAATGAAGGGCGTGAAGTAATCCCTTGCAGGGAGGAGAGGGGTGGGGCATCGCCAGCAACAGCGGCAGCTGCCCGCTAATACCTGTCTGATATTATCTGTTATAACCCTGTTGCTTCTGTTGTTACGTCCGCCTGACCTCTGCCTTCTGGCAAGGCTTGTATAAACATATCATCTAATCACATATACTCCAACTACAGTGGAGGAATATGAGTTTACATTGAAACAATTCGGTAAAAGCAAGTGCATTTCAGTACCAGCTAATGAGTTTCTTGCAGTAAAACATTAATATACTACGAAATTTATGGCCAGCATTTCTGGTAACATTATAACTCTGTAAGGCCCTGTTCAAAAAACTCAGCTGAGAGAACAGGTCAACTAAATATGCAAGAAATTAAAAGTCACATAACATCATTCAGGACAGAATGGAACTTTTCTCATTTTATTTTTGCTCTCTCATATTTGGTAAAGAATTCGCGAATCTCACCAAACAGTACAAACACTTTTTGTTGTCATTTTTGCATGAGCTGTCTGTCTTACTTTTGTTTGCGGTAAGATTAAGTGGTCGTCGGAATGAAAATCGTCACAAAGTCGCTTGATTCATGAGATGAGTACCTGAGACCTCACATGGTTTATGAAGTTTATCACTATCTTGAGAATTCCTGTCAGCCACTTTGGCAGTACCTCCCCAGCAAGTGCAGTACCTCCCCAGCAAGTGCAGTACCTCCCCAGCAAGTGCAGTGCCTCCCCAGCAAGTGCAGTACCTCCCCAGCAAGTGCAGTACCTCCCCAGCAAGTGCAGTACCTCCCCAGCAAGTGCACTGCAGTGGATCATGTACTTCAGGACTTTTATTTCAGGAGCAATCGACTTTAAGTGTGTGTGGAAACCTGATGGCCCTCTAACGTAGCTCGAGTACTAAATATACAGCATCTTTTTACATCTGTTATGAGAGTTCAGCTTGAATAAAGAAGGATATGACTTCTTATAGAAAGTTCTATCCCTCAGTGGGTTTCTTAAATATCATACAAATACCACCCATACCAAACCAATACCATACAAATACCAACAGTTGGACACAGTTGGCAACTTTAGTAGTGCAACCGCCTCCCCTCCCCTCAAAAAAATATGGTTATAATTAATGATTTTGGGAATTATTTGGTTTTGAATACTTGCTAACATATTTGAAAATGAATCTCTGAATTTTGGTACATGACATTGGATTTTTTTTTTTTAAGGGAGAGGGGGCGGGGCTTTTCCAGTACGACACGTGACTGAAAGGATCAAGTTAGCGCTGTTGTGAGATGCCTTCTGTTGTCCAACAAGTCATGCCAGTAAGAAGGATGCAGTCAGGAAACTACCTTTTGTGTTCATACGAACTTTACAGCATTTTCTATGTGCTCAGCATGAATGCTTTCTAAGTCCTTCTTCAAGAAACTTGGCTTTAATCCCTGGTTCCCTAAGACTTTTATACAATCTGTAACCTACATATGCACATTATTTGTCGTTTATTTATGTATTGTTTATTAATGTTGACTTATAGTTTTTATTAACACAAGGGATACCTTTATATTTGAGCTGAGGTAATATCAGATTATTGTTAAAATAACGTATATGATTTTTTGTACTTATCATTTTACATTATTAGACATATATTTTGGAGGATACTGAATGAGCCGTGGCGTGCTTGCTGTAGCCTGGAATGAGATATCGTCCCTAATTCTACGCCTTTCTAGAGAGTGCAGATTTAGGGCCCTCAGTCTATCCTCATAGGAAAGATTTCTGATACATGGGATCAACTTTGTCATCCTCCTTTGTTCGTTTTCCAGAGCATTTATATCCATTCTGTACTACGGTGACCAAAACTGTGCAGCATAATCTAAATGAGGCCTAACCAAGGATATATAGAGTTGAACAGCCTGAGGACTCCTATTATTTATGCTTCTCGATATAAAGCCAAGGATTCTGTTAGCTTTATTGTGAACACTTATGCACTGTTGTCTTGGTTTTAGATTACTGTTAACCAGAAGTAGCAAATCCTTTTCCCAATCCGTAATATTTAGATCTACATTATATAGTTTATATGTCCAATGTTTAGAACTTTCCATTTGTCTACATTAAACTGCATCTGCCACTTGTCTGACCACTGCATCAGTCTATTCAAATCTTCCTGGAGTGCTCTAATGTCCTCGTCAGAATAAATTCGACGGCCTATTTTGGTATCATCGGCAAACTTGCTAATGTCGCTATTTATTTCCTCACCTATGTTGTTTATGTAGACTGTGAACAACAAGGGGCCCAACACTGACCCCTGTGGAACACCGCTCGTGACGCTTCCCCACTCTGATTCCTCCCCATTTATGCAAACACTGTGCTGCCTATTTGTCAGCCATGCCTCTATCCAGGAAAAAAATTCTCCTCCTATTCCGTGTGCCTTAATTTTCCTCAATAGCCTCTGATGTGGGACTCTATTGAAAGTCTTACTGAAATCCATATACACAATATCATGTTCATTACCATGATCTTCCTCCTCAAAAGTTAAAAAAGTTTATAAATTCCTAAGGCAGAAATGCCCTTTAGTAAAACCATGCTGAGATTCGTTGATTAATTTATGCTTGTCAAGATGGCTAAGAATTGCTTCGGCAATTATTGATTTCATAAATTTACCCACTTTGGTGGTTAGGCTTATTGGTTTATAGTTCGAAGCTAAGGACCTGTCACCTGCTTTGAAAATAGGTATCACAATTGCCATTTTCCACTTATCTGGCACCATGCCAGTTTGTAGTGATATGTTGAAAAATTAGCCAAAGGTTTGCTTAGCTCCTCTTTACATTCCTTTAGAAACCTTGCATACAGTTCATCAGGGCCTGGGGCTGTGTTAGATCTTAATTTACGTATTTGTCTAAGGACCATGTCACTTGTGACCCTAATCGTGCATAGTTTACTATCGTCCTGTTCTACATGATTTATTAATTCTGGAATATCGCTAGTATCTTCCTGTGTAAAAACTGAGAGGAAGTAAGTGTTAAAAATTCTACACATTTCCTTATCACTGTCAGTGAGCTGATCTGAGTGACTTTTGAGTGGGCCTATCTTGTCCCTAATCTTTCTTCTGTATACCTGAAGGAATTCTTTTGGGTTAGTCTTCAATTCTCTTGCAACTTTAACCTCATAATCTCTTTTTGCTTTTCTTATTCCCTTTTTTTATTTCTCTCTGAATATTTTGATTTCTTAACTGCCCCTCTCCTCTTTTGATTTGCCTATACATGCCTCTCTTTTGACCAATGAGATATTTTAATCTATTGTTCATCCATTTAGGCTCGCTTTTGTTTGATCTGATTTCCCTATTTGGAACAGAAGTTGTCTGAGCAGCTAGAACTATGCCCTAGAACTACCACCTACCTGACCCACAGTCAGGTCGTTCCAGTTCAGCTCACCAAGGTAATTTTTTCAGTCCTATAAAATCAACCAAACGGAAGTCAGGGACAGAGACTTGATTGCCATTATTAGGGTAATTCCATGATACATTAAAACTGAGTGATTTGTGATCACTTTCCCCAAGCTCATCATTAACCTCGAGATTATTAATGAGCAATTCCCTGCTGGCAAGAACCAAGTCAAGCAGGTTATTTCCTCTAGTTGGTTCTGTCGCAAATTGTTTTAAAAAAACAATCCTGAATCATATCAAGAAAGTCGCTTGAATCTAAATTTCCTGTCAAATTGCTCAAGTCAATTTGTCTACAGTTGAAATATCCCATTAGTACAACATTTTCGTATGTAGATGCCTTACGAATTTCGTCCCATAGAAGTTTACTGCACTTCCTATCAAGATTTGGGGCCCTGTAAATCACACCCAAGATTAGTTTTTCATGGCCCTCGAGAAGCTGTAACCAAACAGATTCAGTGGCTGATGCTTCTATTTTTATATCTTGTCTAACAAAGCAATATAAATTGTCTCTGATATACATTGCTGCTCCACCACCCTTCCTGTTGACCCTGTCAGTGTGGAATAATTTATAGTCTTAAATGTGACATTCAGAAGGCATCTGTCGTTCAGACTGAGCCAGGTCTCTGTTATAAAAATAATATCTATGTTTCCTGCACTTGCAGTTAATCTTAGCTCATCTATCTTATTTGTTACACTTCTGCTATTAGTATAGTAAACCTTAAGAGGGCTAGTTTTTTGCTGCCCTCTGCTGTCTCCATATGTTTGCTGGCCTGATCCATTGTCTTCATTTATAACTTTATGATGAATGTCTTTTATAGATTTACTGTATTCAACACTAGTGTTGCAACCTGACTGTTTCCCACACACACCCATACCTCTATCATCTCTCAGTTTAAAATCCTAGACATGTCAGCAATGGCCCTCTCGATTGAGTTCGCAAGTGCTACCACCCCTGCCCCAGAGAGATGTACCCCATCCCTTGCATACATATCATGTTTGCCATAAAAGTTGTCGCAGTTGTCAATGAATGGGATTGCAAGTTCCTTGCAGTATCTATCTAGCCAGTAATTTACACCAATTGCCCTTGACAACCATTCAATGTCCACTTCCCTTCTAGGCAAGTTACTTCATATGATTGGGACCCTTTCCTTAGACTTAATTAAATCTATCGCTGACCTGTACTTATGTAACAGCTCTTCTCTCCTACCCTTCCCAGTATCATTTCCACTAGCACTGAGGCAGATAATGGGCTTGTTCCCATTACCGGACATACTATTATCCAACCAGCTGACTATGTCACCAACACCAGCTCCAGGGAAGCACAGTCTCTCGCCTTCTTATTCCTATTACGGAAAGCATGGCCCATATATCTTACCTGTGAGCCACCAACTACAAGAATTCACTTACCTCAATTTGAAGGGGAAGTAGTACCTTTACCTTCACTGGCCACTGAAGTACACTCATCCTGAAGAACAGAGAAGTGATTTCCTACCTTCAAATCTTCTCTCTTAACTTTCCTTATATTGATGCTCCTACACTTACTGGGAACCACTTGCCACTTGTAGCAGGTGCTGGACTGCACCTCACTGCTGGTAGCCTTTTTCGTCCTCCCCTCTCCCTTCAGCCTCCTCGCAGCGAGGTAACAGACTGCACCTCACTGCTGGCAGCCTCATTTGCTTCAACCACTCCAACCACCTCACACTCGCTCCCAAACCCATCGAGGTGAACCTTCAGCCTCCTAATTTCCTCCTGGAGAAGCAGGACCTCCTCCTTCAACACTCCAACCTCAGATTTTAAAACACTGCAACAAGCCATGGCTTTGTAACTATTTTTTTTAACATACCTGTTGCTTCCGACCGAAGTTGAGTGAACAGTAAAAATGCATTCACAGTCATTTCTTCGAAGTTTGTTTAGCGAGCAAAGCGCTAACATCACAGTGTAGAAGACCCACCAAACTGCAACATTCTCACCCCTCCATCAGCCTGCAGGAACTCTACTTCCTACCTTGCTCATACATCAATAACACAAGTCATGAAAACCACTTGGCTCTACTCTGATCTAACACTCTTGTACAAGCTTGTTGGATACTGAAGCCTCCTAAGACTCAGAACCACCATTTTCCCCCTTCCTCTAATCCTTTATGGGACGACTCCTGCCGTACCTTCCTTCCATCCAACGTTTATATATATTTTTATTCATCCTGTTCTGCTCCATCCTCTCCAAATGTCCAAACCACCTCATCAAGTCCTCTTCAGCAAGTTGAAATGTTCTTTTGGTAACTGCATAATATCTTCCAATATCCGCGCTCCGAATTCTTTTCATAACATTCACATAAGAACATAAGAAAGGAGGAACACTGCAGGAGGCCTGCTGGCCCATACTAGGCAGGTCCTTTACAATTCATCCCACTAACAAAACATTTGCCCATCCCAATTTTCAATGCCACCCAAGAAATAAGCTCTGATATGAAAGTCCCACTCAAATCCAACCCCTCCCACTCATGTACTTATCCAACCTAGATTTGAAACTACCCAAAGTCCCAGCCTCAATAACCCAACTAGGTAGACTGTTCCACTCATCAACTACCCTATTTCCAAACCAATACTTTCCTATGTCCTTTCTAAATCTAAACTTATCTAATTTAAATCCATTACTGCGCGTTCTCTCTTGGAGAGACATCCTTAAGACCTTATTAATATCCCCTTTATTAATACCTATCTTCCACTTATACACTTCGATCAGGTCTCCCCTCATTCTTCGTCTAACAAGTGATGCTATGTATTAATTTAGTCATCCTACGCTGAATGTTTTCTAACGAATTTATGTCCATTTTGTAATACGGAGACCAGAACTGAGCTGCATAATCTAGGTGAGGCCTTACTAATGATGTATAAAGCTGCAGTATGACCTCTGGACTTCTGTTGCTTACACTTCTTGATATAAATCCCAGTAATCTATTTGCCTTATTACGTACGCTTAGGCATTGCTGTCTTGGTTTAAGGTTGCTGCTCACCATAACCCCCAAGTCCTTTTCGCAATCTGTATGGCTAAGTTCTACATCATTTAATTTATAAGTACTAGGGTTATGGGCACTCCCAAGCTTCAGAACCTTGCATTTATCTACATTAAACTGCATCTGCCACTTTTCTGACCAAGAATAGAGTTTGTTTAAATCCTCCTGAAGTTCCCTAACATCTACGTTTGAATCAATTATCCTACCTATCTTTGTGTCATCGGCGAATTTGCTCATATCACTAGTAATTCCCTCATCAAGATCATTGATATATACTATAAACAACAACGGGCCCAAGACTGATCCCTGTGGAACGCCACTTGTTACAGATCCCCACTCGGATTTAACCCCATTTATGGACACTGCTTCCTGTCAGTGAGCCATGACTCAATCCACGAGAGCACTTTTCCCCCAATGCCATGAGCTGCCACTTTCTTTAACAGTCTATGGTGCGGAACTCTATCAAAAGCCTTACTAAAATCTAAGTAAATAATATCAAATTCTTTATTGCGGTCAACAGCCTCAAAAGCTTTACTGAAGAAAGTTAATAAATTAGTTAGACAAGACCGGCCTCTTGTGAATCCATGCTGAGTATCATTAATCAAGCTATGCTTATCGAGATGGCTTCTTATAATCTCAGCTATAATTGACTCTAGTAATTTGCCTACAATTGAGGTCAGGCTTATTGGGCGGTAATTTGACGGTAACGACTTGTCCCCTGTTTTAAAAATAGGAGTTACATTAGCCATCTTCCACATATCAGACACTACACCTGTTTGAAGAGATAAATTAAAAATATTAGTTAATGGTTCACAGAGTTCCATTTTGCATTCCTTAAGAACCCTTGAAAAAACCTCATCAGGACCCGGCGGCTTATTTTGCTTCAGTCTGTCTATCTGCCTCACAACCATCTCACTAGTGACTGTGATGTTACATAATTTATCTTCTTCTAGCCCACTGTAAAAATTAATTACTGGAATATTGTTAGTGTCTTCCTGTGTAAAAACTGAGAGAAAATAATTATTTAAAATCAAGCACATTTCATTCTCATTGTCAGTAAGGTGCCCATAGTTATTTTTAAGGGGACCTATCTTATCTCTAACTTTTGTTCTATAGACCTGGAAAAAACTTTTTGGGTTAGTTTTAGAATCCCTAGCAACTTTAATTTCATAGTCCCTTTTAGCTTTTCTTATCCCCTTTTTAATGTCCCTCTTAATGTCAATATACTGATTCATAAGATGACCCTCACCTCTTTTGATACGCCTATAAATTCCTTTCTTATGCCCTAGTAGATATTTGAGCCTATTATTCATCCATTTTGGGTCATTTCTATTTGATCTAATTTCTTTATATGGGATAAACGCTCTTTGAGCAGCATGTATAGTGTTCAGAAAACTGTCATATTGATAGCTCTCTTCGTTACCCCAGTCAACAGATGATAAGTGTTCTCTAAGCCCATCGTAATCTGCTAAGCGAAAATCTGGGACTGTTACTGAGTTATCGCTACTATCGTACTTCCATTCAATGCTAAATGTAATTGATTTGTGGTCGCTAGCACCCAGTTCCTCTGAAATTTCTAAATTATTAACAAGGGATTCATTGTTTGCCATAACTAAGTCAAGCAGGTTATTTCCCTTTGTAGGTTCTGTCACAAACTGCTTCAAAAAACAATCCTGAAATACTTCTAAGAAGTCGTATGATTCTAAATTCCCAGTCAAGAAATTCCAATCAACATGACTAAAGTTAAAGTCTCCTAGAATTACTACATTATCGTGCCTTGTGGCCTTAACAATTTCCTCCCATAGTAGTTTCCCTTGGTCCCTATCTAAGTTTGGGGGACGGTATATCACTCCTAAAATCAGTTTTTCATGCCCCTCTGAAAATTCTATCCAAACAGACTCTGTATGTGTTACTTCAGACTTAATACCCGTTTTTATGCAACAGTTCAAGCGATCTCGGACATACAATGCCACCCCACCCCCCCTCCCAATACTTCTATCTTCTTGGAACAATTTAAAACCCTGAATATGACATTCCGCAGGCATGTCCCGACTTTTTGAATTAAACCACGTCTCAGTTAAGGCAAATACATCAATGTTACCTACACTAGCAACTAATCTCAACTCGTCCATCTTATTCCTAGCACTACGGCAATTAGCATAATAAACATTGAAAGACTCTCCTTTCTCTTTACCCTTCCTGCTCATTTCTATTTTTCTACTAAACCTATTACTGTCCTTATCACCCAAGGTCCCTGGCTTTTCAATATCTATCTCGTTCTTATTATTACTAGTTCCCCTAGAACTGGTAATATTACTACACTGGGACTTCACTGTTTTCCTGCCAAAACCCATACCACTAACTATTCCTAGTTTAAAGTCCTAACTGCTCCCTCCACTGCAGTTGCCAGTGCTCCCACCCCACACCTAGATAAGTGAACCCCATCCCTGGCATACATGTCATTTCTGCCATAGAAGAGGTCCCAGTTGTCAATGAATGTTACCGCATTTTCCTTACAGTATTTGTCCAGCCAGCAATTGACACCAATTGCCCTGAACAACCATTCATTTCCAACTCCCCTCCTTGGCAAAATACCACATATGAGAGGGTTCCCACCCTTACTTCTAATTATTTCTATTGCTGACCTATACCTGCTAATCAGGTCCTCACTCCTACGTCTGCCAACATCGTTGCCTCCAGCACTGAGACAGATAATAGGATTGGTCCCATTACCTCTCATGATGTCATCCAGACGGCTAACAATATCCTCAATCCCAGCCCCAGGAAAGCAAACTCTCTGTCTCCTACTCCTGTCCTTCAAGCAGAACGCCCTATCCATATACCTAACTTGGCTATCCCCAACAACAACAATATTCTTACCTTCCTTAATGTCTTTCGTCGTGTCGTTCCCAGTAGTCGACTCACATTCGTCGGGTAGCACTGAGAATGTATTGGATGTTTCCACAACAGTTTCCACGGCAGTCTCTCTCTTCTTCATCGTTTCTACCTTTCCATTCGTCTTCTTGATTGTCAACTTCTTTCCCTGCTGTCCAGCCACTGTCCAGTTTCCCTTCTTGACCTGAGGACTCAAAACAGGAGGACTACTACAAATCTTCTTGTTTTCCTCGGTCAGTCGCCGAATTTCCAAATTCGCCAACCTCAATTCTTCCTTAAGCTGTAGGTAAAGTTGCTCGATGGAGGGCATCTTGCTTCAATTCTAGAGACACGCAAACAGGTCTTCACAGAGCCAAGTACACGTCAACACTGCGCAAAAGCCAACTCAATCAGGAGCTACTGCGCAGCACGTCCGCACGGCCCAATAGCGATGCGAACACACGTGACACATTGCTCTCAAGCGTGACATCTCCAGTGCCTCAAGTCTCCTGGTTTTATGTATAAATACTGGTACCACTTTACTGTGATACATTCCATTTTTTGCCGCCACAGATAAACTTCTTTCTATCCACGGATGCCTCGACTCATTACGTGTCTTTTCCACGTTGTCAATTGTATGGTTTACCTCCTCTTTCACAGACAAATCAGCCGATATGTCCAAATATTATTTTTAATATATTCGCTTCCTCCATTATCTCTCCCTCCTGTTATCATTACCATGCTCTTATCTGTGTTTACTCTGAAGTTTCTTTCATACATACCCTTCAAAAGTCTTTCTCCAACCTTTACAATTTTTCTGTAAAATATCCAGAAAGATTTGTGTAATCGGAAAAGAGCAACTGTAAATACTCGCAACTCATATCCGATTCATTATCTTTAAAAACTTCTCATCAACACCCTAGCATTCACGCCTTATAAAAAAAACGATCTGTACACACAGCAAATAACCGTAGTTACGTCAGACACTACTATATTTTTTACTGGCACAGTCACCTCTCTATTCTAAGTATATAAATGAACACCATTTTGCTTTTTAAACCTACTACTTATTTCATTTACTTGAAACATCACACACACACACATACACACAGACACACACACACACACAAATACGAGAGAAAAATTCAATCGGGCGAGGACCAGGCGGAACTACAAAGGTATCTGGACAGGCTGCAGGCATGGTCTGGAAACTGGCTTCTAGAGTTCAACCCCACCAAGTGCAAATTCATAAAGACTGGGAAGGTCAAAGAAGACTGCCGACTGAGTACTGTCTAGGGGGCCAGAGACTACAAACCTCACTCAAGGAAAACGATCTTGGGGTGAGTATAACACCGAGCACATCTCCTGAGGCGCACATCAACCAAATAACTGCTGCAACAGAGCAAACCTAAGTATATATATATATATATATATATATATATATATATATATATATATATATATATATATATATATATATATATATATTATAACAGGTTGGCAGTCTCCCGCCGAGGCAGAGTGACGCAAAAAGAACTAAAATCCCCAAAACGAAAATACTTTTATCATCATTCAACACTTTAACTTCACTCATACATAATCACTGTTTTTGCAGAGGTGCCGAGAACACAACAGTTTAGAAGCATATACGTATAAGGATATACAATATATCCCTCCATACTGCCAGTCTCCCAAACCCCTCCTTTAAAGTGCAGGCATTGTACTTCCCATTTCCAGGACTCAAATCCGGCTATATAAAAATAACCGGTTTCCCTGAATCCCTTCACTAAATATTACCCTGCTCACACTCCAACAGATCGTCAGGTCCCAAATACCATTCGTATCCATTCACTCCTATCTAACACGTTCACGCATGCTTGCTGGAAGTCAAAGCCCCTCGCCCATAAAACCTCCTTTACCCCCTCCCTCCAACCTTTTCAAAGACGACCCCTACCCCGCCTTCCTTCCCTTACAGATTTATATGCTCTTCATGTCATTCTACTTTGATCCATTCTCTCCAAGTGATCAAACCACCTCAACAACCCCTCTTCAGCCCCCTCCACACCTTCTAATTTCCACACTCCGAATTTTCTGCATAATATTTACACCACACATTGCCCTTAGACAGGACATCTCCACTGCCTCCAACCGCCTCCTCGTTGCAGCATTTACAACCCAAGCTTCACACCCACTGTACTATGCATTCCACTATACTTTCATACATTCCCTTCTTTGCCTCCATAGAAAATGTTTTTTGTCTCCACATATAGCTTAATGCACCACTCACCATTTTTCCTTCATCAATTCTATGGTTAACCTCATCCTTCATGAATTCATCCAGTGACACGTCAACTTCCAAATATCTGAAAACATTCACTTCTTCCATACACCTCCTCTCCAATTTGATATCCAATTTTTCGTTTTGTAAATGATTTGATACCCTCATCACCTTACTCTTTTCTATGTTCACTTTCAACTTTCTACCTTTACACACATTTCCAAATTCGTCCACTAACCTTTGCAACTTTTCTTCAAAATCTCCCATAGGCACAGTATCATCAGCAAAAAGTAACTGTGTCATTCCCATTTTGTATTTGATTCCCCATAATTTAATCCCACCCCTCTACCCAACACCCTAGCATTTATTTCTTTTACAACCCCATCTATAAATATATTAAACAACCATGGTAACGTTACATATTCCTGTATAAGACCTACTTTTACCGCGAAGTAGTCTACCTCTCTTCTACACACCCTAACCTGAGCCTCACTATCCTCATAAAAACTCTTTACATCATTTAGTTACTTACTACCTATTCCATATACTTGTAACATCTGCCACATTGCGCCCCTATCCACTCTATCATATGACTTTTCTAAATTGATATATGCAATGAAAACTTCCCTACATTTATCTAAATACTGCTCACATATATGCTTCAATGTAAACACTTGATCTATACATCCCCTACCCACTCTGAAGCCTCCTTGCTCATCCGCAATCCTATATTCTGTCTTGCCTCCAATTCTTTTAATAATAACCCTATCGTACACTTTTCCTGGTATACTCAGCAAACTTATTCCTCTATAATTTTTACGATTTCTTTTGTCCCCCTTCCCTTTATATAAAGGAATTATACATGCTCTCTGCCAATCCCTAGGTACCTTCCCCTCTTTCATACATTCGTTAAACAAAAATACCAACCACTCCAACACAATATCCTCCCCTGCTTTTAACATCGTGATCCCGTCAGTTCCAGCTGCTTTAACCCCTTTCATGAAATTACCGCCTCCCTTTCTTCGTCGACATTTAAAAGTTCCTCAAAATATTCCCGCCATCTACCCAATACCTCCATCTCTCCATCTACTAACTCCCCTACTCTGTTTTTAAATGACAAATCCATTTGTTCCCTAGGCTTTCTTAACTTACCTCACTCCAATTTTTTTTCTTATTTTCATCAAAATTTCTTGACAGTGCCTCTTACACTCTTTTATCTGCTCTCCTTTTACACTCTCTCACCACTCTCTTCACCTTTCTTTTACTCTCCATATACTCTGCTCTTCTTATAACACTTTTGCTTTGTAAAAACCTCTCGTAAGCTACCTTTTTCTCTTTTATCACATCCTTTACTTCATCATTCCACCAATCACTCCTCTTTCCTCCTGCCCCCACCCTCCTATAACCACGAACTTCTGCCCCACATTCTAATACTGCAGTTTTAAAACTATTCCAACCCTCTTCAACCCCCCCCCACACTACTCATACTAGCACCAGCCCACCTTTCTGCCAATAGTTGCTTATATCTCACCCGAACCTCTTCCTCCCTTAGTTTATATACTTTCACCTCTCTCTTACTTCTGTTGCCAATTTCCTTTTGTCCCATCTACCTCTTACTCTAACTGTAGCTACAACTAAATAATGATCCGATATATCAGTTGCCCCTCTTTAAACGTGTACATCCTGAAGCCTACCCATCAACTTTTTATCCAACAAAATATAATCTAACAAACTACTTTCATTACTTTCCTTCTCATACCTTGTATATTTATTTACCCTCTTTTTCATAAAATATGTATTACTTATTACCAAACCTCTTTCTACACATAACTCAATTAAAGGCTCCCAATTTTCATTTACCCCTGGCACCCCAAATTTACCTACTACTCCTTCCACAACATTTTTACCCACTTTAGCATTGAAATCCCCAAACACAAGTACTCTCACACTTGGTTCAAAACTCCCCACACGCTCAACATTTCCCAAAATCTGTCTCCCTCATCTACACTTCTTTCTTCTCCAGGTTCATAAATGCTTACTTTAACCCACTTTTCACACCTAACCTTTATTTTAATCCACATAATCCTTGAATTAATACATTTATACTCCCTCTTTTCCTGCTACTCCTTCTTTAGCTCTAACTGTATTTGAAACAACTGACCTAATGACATTTATTCCTCTCTACTGAAACTCTCCCACCCCTTTCAGCTTTGTTTCACTTAAAGCCAAGACATTCATCTTCTTCTCATTCATAACATCCACAATCGTCTCTTTCTTATCATCTGCACAACATCCACGCACATTCAGACATCCCACTTTGACGATTTTCTTCTTCTTATTCTTTTTAGTAATCTGTACAGGAAAAGGGGTTACTAGCCCATTGTTCCCGGCATTTTAGTTGACTTTTACATCAGGCATGGCTTGCGGAGGAAAAATTCATATTTCACTTCCCCATATATATGTTGTGTCGAATAGGTAAAACTTGCGATAATGGCTTAAATAGCAACGCTCTTCTTGCCGAATAAGGCAAGCAAAAATTTGTGTAAGCAATAATTTCGCAAAAATCATTCTGAACCTAGCGAAAAAATATATCTCATTGTATTTTTATTATTAAATTATTGTAAACTTATCTAAAATATGTTTAGTTTGATTATGCTAAATTGCACTTGTTATAATAAGGTTAGGTAAGTTTTTTAAGGTTCTTTTGGTACAAAATTATTGATTTTTACATTAATATAAATGAAAAAAATATATCTTTAAACATATAGGAGAAAATTTTAGAAAGGACTTAATTTTAAAACTGGTTAGTTACCAAGAACTCAAATAAATAACAAAAAGGCACAATACCGTGACTGGAACGATACACAAATAACAAAGTCACACTAGTGTGACTTTGTCAATGGTCCAAGTCGGACCGAAACGTCGTCGTAAGCTTCTCTCTTTTATGTGCGGGTTATTTGTGTACCAAGAACTCATTTAAAATTAAGTCCTTTCTAAAATTTTCTCTTTTACTTTTAAAGATATAAATTTTTCATTGATGTAATAATTTTGTACCAAAACTGCCTTAGAAAACTTACCTAACCTTATTATAACAAGCACAATTTAATTTAGCCTAACCCAACTAAATATATTTTAGATGAGTTTACAATAATTTAATAATAAACAAACACCATGAAATATATTTTTTTCGTTGCGTTCAGAATGATTTTTGCGAAATTAATGCAAACACAAATTTTTGCTTACCTTACTCGGCAACAAGAGCCAAAATCGCAAGTTTTACCTATTCGGCACGACATGTCGCAAACCAAACGATACATGATGCAAAACGACCACGGAGGGAGTAGAACGGTAGCTCTAGGCCTCTCTTGCTGCAATCAACACATCACCAGGATCTTGCAAAGTTGCAGAAACGAGGAGAATGTCCAAACAAATACGATCCCAGGGAACGTCTTCACTGGAGTGAGGGAGAGATAGAGAGAAGGGAACAGGTTAGGTTAGGTAAGGTTTGTCAGGAAACAGGACAAGTGTTTCCTGACGCGGGTCTTAGTCAGATGATGACCCGCCTTTGGAGCTTTGGTCATCTGACCGAGGCCTTCCGCTGGCTTACCGGTCCACCCCTTTAAAAATAATGGTAATTTTATAACCATTTAAAAATATTAAACAGAGGGTACATGGGGGAGTACGTTGAGAAGGGAACAGGAAATGCCCCCAGGTATACCAGTGCGCATTGCCAGAATGGCTGAATATTATAGCATAAAAAAAGGCTACAAGCACTGATATTGTAACCTAAATGAACGTAACATGGCAATTTTCAAATATTCGGCCAGACTTCGTTATGGTATAAGTAATTTTACATAAATAATATAGCCAGTGATAGAGAAGTCACTGGCAATTATCTGCGGAGTTACCATACACGAGAAAACGGGCTTATTTAAAGGGTCAAGAAAACGGGACTATTTAACTGGAGACATCTATAAGTTATGCAAAGGAAACTGGGCTCATTAAAATTAAATCATTGAAAGGGGGAGGCATCTATAATTACAAGGCAGACAGCCACAGTTATTCATCCCACAGGATTCCGAGGAAAAATCTGGTTCAACCTTCAGAAAATGTAGGAAAAATATACCCTAATTCCTCAGTGAGGCACTACATTTAAGACAGTCCAATGCATTCGTATAAGAGCTCAATTTTTGACTGTGTACTATTGCCTCAGCCAAAAATGCAAATAATTTGAACAACCCACCACTGATATTGTATAATGAATGGTTATCATGCTTAATAACTGCCGATTCTACAATATTCCTTTCAAGCCAAGAGTAACGAAGGAAGATGACTCTTGCTTCCCGCCAATTTGCCGGGTTATTAAAAGCTGTAATGTGGTTGAAAATTGCGCTCGACTCCTGTGCTATATGTATCGAATAACGGTGTTATGATATTCTTACTTCTAGTGGTTTTCCAGTCTGCCCCACATAGGAGAGACTGCAACCATTGCAACCAGTTCTGTAGACACCACCACCAGCACACTGATGGGATGAATTCGTTATCAGAATGCTTCGAACAATCCATGAATTTTTAAAAACTACTTGTATATTAAATCTTTTCAGGGCAAACGGCAGGATAGACAAATTATCATTGAATGGGAGGACCAGCACATTCTTGGTCCGAGGTGTTATCCTAGGCTCTGTTTTATAATAGGTTTTCTTAGCTGCCAGCAAGGCAGATTCCACGAGCTCCTTAGGATACTGCAGTTTCATGGCAATGTCAAATATTTTCCTAATTTCCCCATCTAGGAACACCGGACTGCACACTTTATAAGCTCTCAGAAGCATAGTATGAAATGCACTCCTTTGGAATGGAGGTTAATGTATGAGCACACATTGATGGCATTCCTAAGTACTGCAAACTTAAACTTTCTATCAACCTATTGTATCAACACTTCTAAGAATGGAAGTTTACAATCCACCAGTTTCTTCACGGTGAATTTAATAGACAGGCTAAAAGCGTTAAATTTTGCTAAAAATGTATCAAGGGCCATATCATTTGGTCAAAGACACAAGATGTCATCCACATATTGGAACCATTTAGCTCTACAGGGCAGGATATCTTTAAACAGTCTAACCTCGAAAAAGTCCATATATAGATTGCTTGCTCAAGAGACGAGTGTTAAAAGGATTGTATTTCTTACTAAGTTTCTGAGAGCTTATTGAGTGTGCAGTCCCGAATTCCTAAATGAAGAAATTAAGAAAATATTTGACATTGCTATGAAACTGCGGTACCCTAAGGAGTTCGTGGAATTTCCCTTACTGAATAAATACTTCCTAACATCTCTGTGACTCGTCTGAGTTTTCAACTTCCAGCTGTGCCTTTGTGTTCCCGTTTCCGAACTCAAACATTCTGTCTCTGTTCATCTTGTCAGTTCCTCTCAGTATTTTGTATGTTGTTATTATGCCCATCCCTAGTCTTCGTGTCTTCAAGTGTCATAAGGTTGAGTTCCGTTAACCTCTCCTCATAGGACATGCCCTTAGCTCCGACACTAATATTATTTCAAACCTCTTCACTTTCACTAAGTTCTTAGCATGCTTGACTAGTAGTGGGTTCCATACTGGTGCTTCATACTCCAGTATAGGCTTGATGTAGACGGTGTACAGTGTCGTGAATGACTCCTTACTCAGATGTCGAAAAGCAAAGTTATTTGATTTGCCAGACGCGTATTCGCTGCAGCAGATATTTGATCGATGTGCTCTTGAAGCGATTTGTTCGGAATGATACTAACCCCAAGGTCCTTCTTAAGTGAGATTTGCAGCTTTTATACCCCCGAGCCTGTACTCCGCTTGCCATTTGTCGGATCAGATCTATCTGTAGCCTTTCCTGGCCCTCGTTCTCTTGTATTATACTCAGGGACACCTCTGAACTATCCCATCCGTCCTGTCATTTACGTATAAAAGACACAGCACCAGTTGATAATTTTTCACAACTGAGTATCACATTTAAGAAACAAGGTATTCAGAGGTGGATCGATATTCTCGATCAAGTATTGAAATTGGGAATATTACTAATCACAAACTTTTCTATCTTCAGGAAGGTTACAACTGATGGGCATTTCAATGTAATTTTCTATAATACTTTAACCACATATCCCATTACTGTTATCCCAGGTGTGTATAGTATTCTTATGGTGATAAAGTCTATCAAGTTCTAGTTGAGTGAAGCAAACTGTCAAGTGCATTAGTGAAGCAAGTACTAAGGAGTGTTTTAAAGATATCTTGAACAAATATGTGAATATGTGTGAGAGCAGCACACATCGGGGTGTACATGTACAGTACTTGTTGTAAGACTTTCCTTTTGTTATATTCTTTTTTTAACACCACGCTTTTGTTTGTGAAAGTTAAAAAGAAAAAGGCATTAAGACGATTAACGCTCCTTATATCTAAGAAATTAAAGAAAAAAAAAAGCTGAGAAACTTCAGAAAATCTATTTCCCACACCCTCATAAAAAGTTTGTATAATTTCCCATATAAACATATTTAACATATGAGAGAGCTAAACCTGTCTGAAGGTTTCAACACACATATGAGGTTATCTTCAAAACCTCAGGTGAAGGTCGAAATAAGCAAGACAAAACGTGTTTCTGTCTCCATGTGATTCATTATATACAACATGTGTTTGCAGACTAAGTCTTAGACAGACTCACTCTTCACGCACGTGTTGAAAGGCAAGAAGTACGCTCACTGTTTGCACCAAAAAGTCTTAATTATTTGTACCTTTTAACGCAGAGTCTTCCCAAACATGCGCAGCCTGAAGCCAGAACAAAATTTCTATGCATGAGAAGCAATTATCATGATTACTTTCGGTAGACAAAAAATCGAAAGAGAAATGGGTTGAGTAGCTTCAAGAAGAAAAAGAGCTTCACTTGGTCCTTTTCTTTCTTTTGGCCAAGTTTAGAAGTTTGAGTATAAAAATTTGAAGGGTAAATGAGGGAGAGGGAAGAGTAGAAGGAGAAGAGGAGAAAGAGGAAAAGGAGGAGAGGGGAAAGGGAGAAAAGATTAAAAGGAGGAGGAGGAAAATGAAGAAGGGAGGGGAGGAAAATGAAGAAGTGGAGGAAGATAAGGAAGAGGAGGAGGAAGAAGAATAGGAGAAACAGGACGAGAAAGAAGAGGAGGAAGAGGAGGCAGGAGGAAAAGGAGGAAGGGGAATAAGAAAATGACGAGGAAAATAAAGGGAGTTTAAGGAAAAAGAGTAAGAAGAAGCCTGTTATTGAGCGACACTCATGTGACAGAAGGGACTGTGTATGTAAATGAATATATCCAAGTGTTATTATTCGACCTCGGGAGTAGTGAAAGCCAAGGGTGCTGGCGCTGCTGGCGCTGCTAGCGCTGCTAGCGCTGCTGGCGCTGCTGGCGCTGCTGGCGCTGCTAGCGCTGCTAGCGCTGCTGGTGCTGCTGGCGCTGCTGGTGCTGCTGGTGCTGCTGGCGCTGCTGGCGCTGCTGGCGCTGCTGGTGCTGCTGGTGCTGCTGGCGCTGCTGGCGCTGCTGGTGCTGCTGGTGCTGCTGGCGCTGCTGGCGCTGCTGGTGCTGCTGGTGCTGCTGGCGATGCTGGCGCTGCGGGTGCTGCTGGCGATGCTGGCGCTGCGGGTGCTGCTGGTGCTGCTGGCGCTGCTGGCGCTGCTGGCGCTGCTGGCGCTACTGGTGCTGCTGGTGCTGCTGGTGCTGCTGGCGCTGCTGGCGCTGCTGGCGCTGCTGGCGCTGCTGGCGATGCTGGCGATGCGGGTGCTGCGGGTGCTGCGGGTGCTGCTGGTGCTGCTGGTGCTGCTGGTGCTGTGAGTGCTGCTGGTGCTGCGGGTGCTGCCGGTGCTGCGGGTGCTGCGGGTGCTGCGGGTGCTACGGGTGCTGCGGGTGCTGCGTGTGCTTCTGGTGCTGCTGGCGCTGCGGGTGCTGGCGGTGCTGCCGGTGCTGCGGGTGCTGCGGGTGCTGCCGGTGCTGCGGGTGCTGCGGGTGCTGCTGGCGCTGCGGGTGCTGCTGGTGCTGCTGGTGCTGCGGGTGCTGCTGGTGCTGCTGGTGCTGCTGGTGCTGCGGGTGCTGCTGGTGCTGCTGGTGCTGCGGGTGCTGCGGGTGCTGCTGGTGCTGCGGGTGCTGCTGGTGCTGCGGGTGCTGCTGGTGCTGCTGGTGCTGCTGCTGCTGCTGGATACGTTTACGGAAAAACAGAAAGGGAGGCACACAGAGGTAAAGGGAGGTAGACAGAATGGGAATGGAGAGAGGAAAAGGGAGTTAGGGAAACAATATCAGAAGGAATCATTACTGGTGGAGTCACAAAAAAGAGTTCATGGACTCTGAAGAGAGTGAGAGATTAGATGTATTCAAAATATTTAAATATAATTACCATTATTTTACAGACGACGAAAATGAGTCACACAATTTCTCAAGCATCGCTCTCTCTCTCTTAAGAGTTCCTCAAACGTTCCTCATTCTTCCAAGAGCTCTGTAAACATTCCACACATTTTCAAAGTCCTGTCAGATTAGTGTTCCTCTACACATCACGGGGAACGTTACATGTGTTACTTTGGGCGGTGGAGGAGGTGCTGATTCAGGAGAGGCGGAGCTGTTTATGGTTGGAATCACTAGAAAATCTCCTCTTCTTTCTACTGGGACTAATAAAGAGCCAATTCATCACTGCCAGGGAGGCTGGGAAGAGTGTAAACACATCAGTCTCTCTCCTGGTAGCAGAGTGCATGATTCTCTCAAAAATGTCTCCCTATTTCACTGTATCACGCCTTACACATTAAAGGTTTATGTATCGAACTTTCACATTACTTATTTGAATAGTGTACGTTAGTGCTGATATAAGGGAAGTTTAGATAAAGCTATGGGAAGTTGTAGTAACATGTTCCGTAAAATAAAAACAGCCCTTTTGGGACGCTAAGACCTTTTTGGGAACCATTCCTGCTAAGTTCGGGGTATTTGAAATGACAGTAGAAATCATACCAACCCTACTTGAGGTTCTCGGAACATTTAGGGACAGCAATTAAATATGTTTGATTGTGATGAAAAACTGAAGAATGTTATACAAACTTTCCATACTATAATTTCATTTTACCTTTTGCGTTAATTAATAAATTACTGGGAACAATTTGGTAAGTGAAAACTTGCTAATAATGAAAGAAACTGTTAAGTGATAAGAGTGATACCTTTAATTATGGCTATTCGGCTATCCATTAAAAACTTTTATGAGGTAGCATGTCATCTGAAGATGACAGGGTAATGGAAGTAAAAATCACCATAGAGGACCCTAAATACATACTAAAAAAATCAGAGAAGATAACAGAGAAAATGAAGATGTTGAACATTTACAAGATCTCCAGAAAAGAAGACATTTAAAACTGCAATTACTTATGCTTTATGTTAAATTACTTATGCTTTCTTGTTAAATTGCCGGAGCTTAATATGTAAATACTTTATTTATAGTTCGGGCATTTGTGTGCTCATCAAAAACAGGAGATCAATTTAACTGGCCCATCGGACTTGATGTCATTTATGGGTAGTCTCATATTCACATGTACCAGGTCACAATGTTTATTACACACGGATCAGAGTTCAGCACTGAAGAGGAGGAGAGGAATGCAGCTTCTAAAATTGTCATTGCCTTAAATAACAAAAAAAAAAAAAAAAGGCACAATACCGTGACTGGAACGATACACAAATAACCCGCACATAAAAGAGAGAAGCTTACGACGACGTTTCGATCCGACTTGGACCATTTACAGTCACATAGTGTGACTTTGTAGATGACTCAATTCGGACCGAAACGTCGTCGTAAGCTTCTCTCTTTTATGTGCGGGTTATTTGTGTATTGTCATTGCCTTGGTTAAAACCATTCCGTGTCTAGAGAAGTCAGTTATTCATGCTGATAACTTCTTCACTGGCATTAACATTGCTGTTTACCTCAACCATCATTACAGCTGCAGATGTGATTATAGGAAGGGAGAATCGAATTGGTAATCCTCCTCTAGATAACACCAAGGAGATGAAGAAACTCATGGTGAAGAGTGAGACCATCAATTACTGTTCTGGTGTTGGTGTTTTGGCCTAGAAGTGGAAAGACAGGAAGGTCATCACTATGCTGGCATTGTAGCATATAGTACATGCCTTAGACATAAGCTCACTATCAAGAAGAAAGTGAAGGTCCACTGCCTCAATGTTATCGACACTTACAGTTCTAACATGAGTGGTAATGACAAAAGTGACTTGCTGACCCATCTTTACAAGTTTCCAATAAGGTGTTAGAAGATGGTATATGAGACCGTCTGGTTAAGTTCTGGACGTTACTGTCTGCAGCACATGGCTCCTCTAAGAAAAGAATTACAGGTCCATCAAAATGTGACTTCACTGTTCCACTTCCCTGTATTCAAGTCTGTCAGGCATTTGTGCAAGTTTTGCTCTGCCAACACTAACAGACATCATACAACATGGATGTTCATCGTATGCTAAGTCCGTCCCTCTCTGCTTGTCTAACACCAGAAGTTGAGTTCTTTCAGTGCAAGGATTCCTAAGTTTTCTCTTTGTTCCCTGTCCTAGATGTATCATTACTCAGGTGCTACGTACTGTGAACATAATTGTCTTAGATGATACACAAAGCGATATCGGTA
>NC_091306.1:48757119-48799619 GCF_038502225.1 Cherax quadricarinatus
GGTCAGGGATATCTTCCACCTGGGCAGGGATATCTTCCACCTGGGCAGGGATGTCTTCCACCTGGGCACTGATATCTTCCACCTGGGCAGGGATGTCTTCCACCTGGGCAGGGATATCTTCCACCTGGTCAGGGAAATCTTCCACCTGGGCAGGGATATCTTTCACCTGGGAAGGGATATCTTCCATCTGGGCTGGGATATCTTCCACCTGGTCAGGGAAATCTTCCACCTGGGTAGGGATCTCCACCTGAGAAGGGATATCTTCCACCTGGGCAGGGAAATATTCCACCTGGTCAGGGATATCTTCCACCTCGGCAGGGATATCTTCCACCTGGTCAGGGATCTCCACTTGGACAGGGATGTCTACCTGGGCAGGGATATCTTTCACTTGGGCAGGGATATCTTCCACCTGGGCAGGGATATCTTCTACCTAGGCAGGGATATCTTCGACCTGGGCAGGGATACCTTCTATCTGGTCAGGGATATCTTCCACATGGGAAGGGATATCTTCCACCTGTGCAGGGATATCTTCGACCTGGGCAGGGATATCTTCCAATTGGGAAGAGATTTCTTCCACCTGGTCAGGGATGTCTTCCACTTGAGCAGGGATCTGCTCCTGGGCAGAGGTATCTTCCACCTGGTCAGGGATCTCCACCTGGACAGGGATGTCTACCTGGGCAGGGATATCTTTCACTTGGGCAGGGATATCTTCCACCTGGGCAGGGATATCTTCCACCTAGGCAGGGATATCTTCTACCTGGGCAGGGAAATCTTCCATCTGGTCAGGGACATCTTCCACCTGGGCAGGGATATCTTCCACCTGTGCAGGGATATCTTCCACCTGGGCAGGGATCTCCTCCTGGTCAGGGATGTCTACCTGGGCAGGGATATCTTCCACTTGGGCAGGGATATCTTCCACCTGGGCAGGAATATCTTCCACCTAGGCAGGGATATTTTCGACCTGGGCAGGGATATCTTCCACCTGGGCAGGGATATCTTCTACCTGGGCACGAATATCTTCCACATGGGCAGGGATATCTTCCACCTGGGCAGGGATATCTTTCACCTGGTCAGGGATATCTTCGACCTGGGCAGGGATATCTTCCACCTGGGCAGGGATATCTTCCAATTGGGAAGAGATTTCTTCCACCTGGTCAGGGGTGTCTTCCACTTGATCATGGATCTCCTCCTGGGCAGGGATATCTTCCACCTAGGCATGGATATATTTTACCTGGGCAGGGATCTTCACCTGAGAAGGGATATCTTCCACCTGGGCAGTTAAATCGTCCACCTGGTCAGGGATACCTTCCACTTGGGCAGGGATCTCCACCTGAACAGGGATGTCTACCTGGGCAGGGATGTCTTTCACTTGGGCAGGGATAATTTGCACCTTGGCAGGGATCTCCACCTGGGTAGGGATATCTTCCACCTGGGCAGTGATATCTTCCACGTGGGCAGGAATATCCTCCACCTGGACAGGGATATCTTCCACCTAGGCAGGGATATCTTCCATCTGGGCAAGGATATCTTCCATCTGGGCAAGGATATCTTCCACCTGGGCAGAGATATCTACCTTGTCAGGGATATCTTCCACCTGGGCAGGGATGTGTTCCACCTGGTCAGGGATATCTTCCACCTGGTCAAGGATATCTTCCACCTGATCAGAGATATTTTCCACCTGGTCAGGGATATCTTCCACCTTGTTTAGGGATATCTTCCACCTGGTCAGGGATATCTTCCACCTGGGCAGGGATATCTTCCACCTGGTCAGGGATGTCTTCCACCTGGGCAGGGATGTCTTCCACCTGGTCAGGGATGTCTTCCACCTGGGCAGGGATGTCTTCCACCTGGGCAGGGATATCTTCCATCTGGTCAGGGATGTCTTCCACCTGGGCAGGGATGTCTTCCACCTGGGCAGGGATGTCTTCCACCTTGGCAGGGATGTCTTCCACCTGGGCAGGGATCTCCACCTGATAATGAATCCTTACCATCCGAGAAAGGATTCCTACCGCTTGTGCAGGTACCCTACCGGAATGGAAATATAAACACAAATGCAGTATAATGTGATCCTTTATTGACTACGTTTCGCCCACACAGTGGGCTTTTTCAAGTCACAAACAGAACTGGACTTAAAAACACCCCCCATTGGGGGGTGTTATCCATACTGTCTGTTCAGGGGCCCTATCGTTTATACCCCTACCGTCTGTTAAGGGATCCATAGTAATTGAGCAGGGATCCCGGTTCACCTGGGAACAGAGAGTGACTAGCTCATCTACTCTAATTTAACACCTGCATATTACCTCTGTATTGGGTTAATAAAGTTACCGAATGGCGAATAGTCTTCAGATAAAGATCTAGCTCAGTCAGGCTGTGATTTGTGTTGCAACAAATTCCAACAATATTTGCTTTTGTTGTAAGTACCTTTGTGACCCTTGCTGAACAACATGTGTAGAGAATAATGGAGGTAGTGGAAAGTTATTTTGTTGTCTTATATCAAGTTTGTCGGCTGTCCCTTGTTTATTACATTATCTTACCTGGAGAGGGTTGTGGGGGGTCAGCGCCCCAGCTGTCTGGCCCATGACCAGGCCTAGCGGTGGATCACTGCTTGATCAACTAGACTGATACTGCTGGCCATACGCAAACCGACGTACGACCAGGTACTGACTTTACCAGATTTTTATCATATCAAGTTATATCTCTGATTCTGCTCTTCCTATCCTGTATTATTTGAAAAAAAAACCCGTATTTGGCTATTTTAAATTTTATCTATAATACGTGTAACATGTAGATTAATTTGTCAACAAATGTCTGTTATTCACTAACTGAAGATTTTTTTTTTTTAAACATCGACCTTTACATAATGTCACTGAAATGCTGGTCAGGTGTTAATAAAACCAGTGATCAACGAGGTGACACGCTGGTGGCATTTTGCATGCAATCTTTGCACAAACGACACTTCGACATTCGCAATTAAAATACTATTAAACGAGATCTGATATAAAGTAGTGAAGCGTCATCCACACACACACAGAGGTTCACTACAGACGTTCTTCATGTCTTTCACAGTCTCCAGTAAATACTCTCAGTACTTGGTTAATATAGCCACTGGCAGGAGAAACGTCTCCACAATAATGATGCCCAAGTGTTGCAAATGTGAATTATTATGTCTATCATGGTCCGTCCAGAGTTCATTATTTTTCTACACCGAAAAAATTTCTGTTGTTTGTTGTTGTCCCTTCAGAGTTTTTTTTTATACAGAACATTATCCTTAATTATCTTGTAATCATACAACCTAAATATGTTATAGTGACCATTTGTGTAATCTAACCTTAGTTATTCTTGCAAATAATTTTAAATTGAGTATAATCTTAAAAGTGCCAGAAATTCAGTGCATAACTACGGGTTCTTCTATTTATAACACTACCTAGATTATTTTTAACTCTTATGCAATTATATTATCTAGGGAAATAATTTTTTTTATTTAGTACATTTATAAGGAAGATATTGCGTCATCCAGAGTAAGAGGGGTGGCATTCACATTCCATTATAGAGGAACGTAGAGGCAGTACTTATAAACGTAAGGTACTCTGTCCTAACAGGGATCTTAGTTCTCTGATGACCATCCTGATTCATGGAGTGGAATTCTTGGTGCATTGTGTTATTGTGAAAGAGCAAGGCAAGCTGTTTGGAAGCTATATTTCTATTCTGTGGCACTGATGAGGAATTTCTGGTTTCTAATGATAATTACAAGTGTCTTGAGGCTTCTTGCAGCCATAGCCGGATCTTGTGTATACGTTGGAAGGAGCCATCATCTGCGTAGATGAGGTTTAACTTGACAGACTAAAAGTTAATGGATCAGTGCCTGCTTTATGGTTATATGCAACAGTCGAACTGTTCCTTATGGGCCGTCTCAATTATCGCCTTAGTCGTGTAATAGGCAAGGTGAATCACAATGAATGACTGTAAGTTGGGCTCATAACATCTCTCAACTGGTGGATGGAGCTTGGTGCTGAGTCACTGTTGCGTACCAGAGCTCAACCCTTGACACATCCACAACATTCTCTGCTCTGCAGTTATTGACTGCTCGTCTGCTGGAACTGTTTTGGCTATATCATATGCTTCTCATTGCCTCTGATGCCAAGATGGTTTAATATACAGTAAATTGAGACTCTACGTCTCTGCATATAGACAGTAGCGCAGCCAGGATTTTATTCTGTGGGAGCTCAAGCCAGGTTTTCAGTTTGGAGGAGCATAAAAATGAAAAGATGCAGGAAAATCAGAGACCCTGTTTAAAAACATAATTTTCAGTATATGAGAAATTTTCCAACCTATAAGGATTTATTTTTGCCGCTGGTCATTAATTTTTTTATTTATTAACACATCGGCCGTTTCTCACCAAGCAGGGTGGGCCGAAAGAAAAAAAACTTTCATTATCATTCACTCCATCACTGTCATGCCAGAGGCATGCTTACGCTACAGTTATAAAACTGCAACATTAACACCCTTCTTTCAGTATTATGCAGTAAATGTTAGCCATTAATTGAAAAATAAATAAGCATCTGCATCTGGAGGAGCTTTAGCCCCTCCATCCTCCCGCGACAGAACCAAAGTGTCTAGCTCCTGGAGAAGAGAAGGGTTGAAAGTAGGAACCTGACGTTGTCTTGTAGATGCTTGTGTTGTAATGTTTGTATCTCAACGACGTAATGCATAAGTCAATGCATAAGTGATGATTCAATGCATAACTCAGTCCTTGTTGGAGTTGTACAACTCCGAACATTTGTTTGGCAATCTTAATCCATTGGTTTGCCCGTCGTGGTACATTTCTTGCATCCATTCCGTTGCCCGATTCTACTGTTGATCAACTGATCCATTAGTGAAACATTCTATGTTCCACTAAGGTTTCTGTGTTGCAAAGATATCTGTTCACTGGTAATATTAAATTAAGGATTTTTCAAGTATTCGTTCGCATTGGCGGTGTAGGAAAGTGACTTTCATTTGGTATATTGCTTTATTTTACAAGGTGTTGAATATTTTTTGTTTTGGCCGCATCCTTCATGGATGTTATTGAACTATGGCTGGTGAATACAGTGCGGATCTGTAGAATAGCTTCTGAGAGTCTTTTTTTTTTTTTTACCTTTTTAAGGAGGTTCCTTAATAACACAGTTTTCTGACATTTATGAAAGAAATGACGAACTCCATTAATAAATAACAAAAAGGCACAATACCGTGACTGGAACGATACACAAATAACCCGCACATAAAAGACAGAAGCTTACGACGACGTTTCGGTCCGACTTGGACCACTGACAAAGTCACACTAACAGAGGTGGAGCAGGACGGCTATATATAGGCAGGAAGAGGTGGAGGTAGTAGTAGTGGTAGTAGTAGTAGTAGTAGTAGTACAAGAATTGTATATAATACCGACAGGATGAAATGACACATGCACAACACCCGGGCATCCCCACCGTAGACGTTTCGCCATCCAGCCAGCCACTGGATGGCGAAACGTCCACAACAAAGACAACCAGACGCCGCACATTGTGCTGGAGAGCGAAGGAAGTTTCACGTCTGGCCTAGTAGTGTCTAGCCTTTTTTAGCCTTATTATGGTAATTATCCCCATATGAAAGCAAGGGAAAATCATGAAAAAAATTATAAAACATTCTATCATAATTTGCCCTAATATTATAATTCATTTTCTATTAATAACGTAGAATTCGCTTAGGATAAACGAAGTTGAATTACAGTGCTTCACTAGATTAGTTAAGACACGTAGAAAATTAAATACATGGAGAACCATACGTTAGATATCATATCATCAGTGTGATGGCTGGTACTGTTTTTGATAAGCTTTAAGATGTTTGACTTGGTTACAGCTTGCGCACAACGCAGATTATGGGCAAGTTCTGTTTCCTTTCTCGTCTTTGTTTAATGGTAATATCCGTAGAAAATTCAGCAGCATAGCGATAAGATGTAACAAATGGGATGCAGACTTTGAGAACTCTGTCAGACAAAATGGACCTAGTCCTTGTTCAAGGTTCCTAGGCAAGAATCCTTAAAGTCTGCATTTATTATCAAGCAGGACAAAGAAATCTACTTTTGCAGCGACATCCTCATCTTTGATGACTCCTTCCTCTAATGAAAGACGTCTCACATTCCAGGCAGCATTTCTCGATGTTCGAGATCATACAAGTGTCCATTGCTGGCCTCTATCAAGGAAAGTGTCGAATGTTTACATCAGTAAATAAACATTGCCCTTTCATCACCTCAAGTCATTTCTGATAACAAGGAATCATCCTCAGCCTCATCTATACGTTTGTAAAGTCGGAGGTTGCAAAGGAACCTTGTCTTGAGATGCGAGAATGTTCACCATAATCACTTAAATGGGAGGTTTACGTGATTGATCTCAGTAAAAAAAAAAATATTTTTGAGGGACCAGCTTTGGAATGAAGGAATGGTCTGTTATATAAAATGAAATTATTACACATTAGCAGTTTTCTCTGTTTTTAAGTATCACAGCGATTTCTTCTTCCTAATCACGATATAAGACTTTACAATGTGATTACCAGCGAACTTCTGTATGGAATAGAAATGTACCGAGTTTATCTTCAACCTCCTCGTACAGTACCCTGAGAATTCTGGAGTTTCTGGCTCTGCATCGGATATGAGTAACAATTTTAAAAACTTCAGAGAACATTTTGTGGATAGCAAGGGGGAAGTGTCTTCACTACCACAGAAAATCAATAAAATATACAGAGGGTGAAGGAGACATGTGGCGACCTGCTTCACATGTCAACCACTTTCCCCATTGCAGTTCCATATCGGTGAAAATTTTCTGCAACATCCTGAGCATATCTTTTCCGTGAGCAGCGAAAGTCAGCGACTTAGAGAACAAATATTCTTCTGTCACAGAGCCACCTTCCAAGAACCAAAGATAAACAAACAATTGTACACAAGATGCAACAACCATTGATTCACTCCACAAGGACAAACATTACTACCTCTACTTCACACGGTAAGATGTTTTCCTCTCCAAATTTATACGACTTCTCCCACTCAATTAACTCAATATATTTTATTTCACAATATGATGCACAGTGTAATCACATTGCACATATTATAACAAAGAATAACACAAATAATATTCTTCATCTAATTTGTTTTATAATAACCGTACTCATTTCAAACTCATTCTCTAAGAATTAACATTGTAGCTTAATGTAGAATTATACAAAGAAATCTTTGAACATTAAAATGGTATAAAATACCGACAGGTTGTTAGGTAAGACACATATGCAACAGTTAGGTATCTTTATTATGAAACGTTTCGCCTACACAGTAGGCTTCTTCAGTCAAGTACAGAAAAGTTGATAGAAGCAGAAGATACTTGAAGACGATGTAATCAGTCCATCACCCTTAAAGTTTTGAGGTGGTCAGTCCCTCAGTCTGGAGAAGAGCATTGTTCCATACTATTGTTTCATACTATGGAACAATGCTCTTCTCCAGACTGAGGGACTGACCACCTCAAAACTTTAAGGGTGATGGACTGATTACATCGTCTTCAAGTATCTTCTGCTTCTATCAACTTTTCTGTACTTGACTGAAGAAGCCTACTGTGTAGGCGAAACGTTTCATAATAAAGATACCTAACTGTTGCATATGTGTCTTACCTAACAAAGAAATCTTTACACAAAGATAAAAGCTTATTAAGAAATCAGAAAAGAGTTGATAACTTAATGCAGATAATTGATGTAGTTGACACTTATAGCAATCAGCCTCTTATAAATGTTATTACATCATAATTATATTAAAAATTTAGAAAAGAAAATATTGTAATGGACAGCTGGGAATGGCTTGAATATTACAAATAGATAAATATGATTAAAAGTATAAAATTTATTCTAGTCAATCAAGAAAATCATAGCTATTAATAAGGCAGCATAATGTTTATGTATAAACATCCTGAACTGATCTGAATAATTATTATTGGAGTACAGCTGTAAATATACCTGGAATATACCTGGAGTGGGTTTCGGGAGTCAATGCCAACGCGGCCAGGTCCATGACCAGGCCTCGCGGTGCATCATAGTCTGATCAACCAGGTTGTTACTGCTGGCTGAACGTAAGACGTACGAACCATAGTCGGGTTGGTCAGTGCTGAGTTTAGTTACCTCTTGAAAACTGCCAGGGGTCTATTGGTAATTCCCCTTGTGTATACTGGGAGGCTGTTGAACAGTCTTGGGCCCCTGATACTTACTGTGTTGTCTCTTAGCGTACTTATGGCACCCCTGCTTTACACTGGAAGATGTTGCACAGCCTGTTGTCTTTTGCTTTCATGGGGAGTGATTTCCGTGTGAGGATTTTCCAAGTGAATATTATCATGTATATTTCTCGCATGCGTTCCAAGGAGTACAGGTCAAAGGACTTCAACCGTTCCCAGTAATTTAGGTGTTTTATTGTAATTATTCGTGCAGTGAAAGTTCTCTGTATATTCTCCAGGTCTGCAATTTCGCATGCCTTGAAAGGGGCCGTTAGTGTACAGTAATATTCCAGCCTAGAGCGAAGAAGCAATTTGAAGAGTCATCATTGCCTTGGCATCCCTAGTTTTGAAGGTTCTCATTATCCATCCTATCATTTTGCTAGTAGATGTGGTAGAAACATTGTTGTAATCTTTGAAATTGAAATTCTCTGACATTATCACTCCCAGGTCCTTCACATTTGTTTTTCTCTTTGTTGTGAGGTAGGAATTTGCTTTATACTCCGATCCAGTTTATATTTCCTCAAGTTTTCCGTAGCGGAGTAATTGAAATTTGTTTTGCTTTCTGAAGTCCATTTAAAGACTTGGTTAATGTCCGCTTGGAGATTTGCAGTGTCCTCAATGGATGACACTGTCACGCAAATTCTGGTATCATCAGCAAAGGAGGACACGGTGCTGTGACTTAAATTTCTAAGTCAGATATGAGGATGAGGAAGGGGATGGTACTGTACCCTGTGGAACAAGCTTTTCGCTGAGATTCCTCTGACTTTGTTCTGTTTACTATTGTTCTATGTGCTGCTTGTTAGGAAGTTATTGATCCATTTACCCACTTTTCCTGCATTTTCACGCATTTTGAGCGCTATTACGCTATGATCTCACTTATTGAAGGTATTGGCATAGTCTGTGTATACTACGTCTGTATTCTGTTTGTCCTCCAGTACTTTCAAGACGTTAGTGGGTCGTTAGTGCTATCGGTCTGTTTTTCTTTGCAATTGCTTTAATGCCACCTTTGTGAATTGGGGCTACATCTGTTGTTTTTAGTTACTGTGGTAAGACCCGTGTCTATGTTCCCTCCCCACAGAATATTTCAGGCACGTAAAAGGGGTTTCTCGCAGTTCTTGATGAACACGGAATTAACAATATTTTGAGTCTCGGTTATAAAAAATCATGTTGGTTGTCGACACTTACTCTGATTAACGACTCACTAAACGTTGAGTTGTATTGCGACTTTAGTATCTCACTCATTTCTTTGGTGTCATCTGTAAGTCCATCTTTGTTAAGTAGAGACCCAATACTGGATGTGGTTTTTGGCCTAGATTTGGCATAAGAAAAGAAACATTTCGTTTTCTTTCGATTTCATTTATAGCTTTAAGTTCTTTTCTTGTTAATTCATTTAGCATAAGTTCGATGGTTTTTTTTTTTATCTCTCTAGCCAATACCCTCAACATATTTTTTTTCAAAGTATTTAAGGAGGAAGCAACAAATATGCTAATTATCTATAACTAAACATTTAATTATTATTCTGAAGTTGCTATGAATTATCCTTTAAATAAACAGAAGCAATGCATCAACATTAATCACATCAAAATTCAAAAAATGAAAAATATTCTATAAAATATATTTAATGTTATTTCTACTCCGCAATTATCTAGCAAACCACTTTGCATATAATGACCTTAATATTTAATATTTAAATTACTCGACGAATATTTACAGACTAACAATATCGTCCAAATCATTAATTCATTTAGTGTTTATGTGAAATATCTCTAAATTTCGCATCATTTCCTAGTGATGTTTTAGTCTAGTCTGTCAAAGGGAATGTTTTTAATTATATCTATATATATATATATATATATATATATATATATATATATATATATATATATATATATATATATATATATATATATATATATATCGTGCCGAATATGTAAAACTGGTCAATTAGCAAGAACTTATTTAAAATTAAGCCCTTTCTAAAATTTTCTCTTATACGTTTAAAGATATATATTTTTTTTCATTAATGTTAATGTAAAAAATTTAAATTTTGCACCAAAAGAATATTAGAAAACTTACCTAACCTTATTATAACAAGAATAATTTATTTTAGCCTAACCCAACTAAATATATTTTAAATTTGTTTACAATAATTTAGTACTAAACAAACACAGTATTTTTTTTCGTTAGGTTCAGAATGATTTTGGCGAAATTATTGCATACACAAATTTTCGCTTGTCCTATATGGCAAGATGAGCGTTGCTATTTAAGCCAAGATCGCAAGTTCTGCCTATTCGGCACGACATATATATATATATATATATATATATATATATATATATATATATATATATATATATATATATATATATATATATATATATATGCTCTTTGGATATCTAGTATATTACGTAGAAGCTTTCCATACTGACAGTTCTCTTCGTTAATTTTAGTAATGTCTTCGTGGATAGCAGCACCATCCAGGTAATCCCAGTCAACAATGAATAGGTGTTTCCATAGTTCATTATAGATCGAGAAACTATAACCTTTCCTGCATTGCCTTTGGGTAAAACATTTGTCATGAATAGTGTTAAGCTTTTTCCTGATCTCTAAATTATTTACTAAGGTCTTCTTATTTGGCATAGCTAAGTCAAGGCGGTCATTCCATATGGTTACAAACGTCTTCAATAGGGCAGTTCCAGATTGCTTCCATAAAATCAATGAACTTTGAAACCCAGTCTAAGAGATCCGATTTATTTGGCTAATATTAAAATTCCCTGAATTACTACTCTTAAATTTTGTATTAAGACATAAATCAAGGAGACGTTTCGCCCATTAGGAAAGGAAAGGCTCTTTAAATTCAATACACAGAACTGTAGTAGTAGAAGTAGTTGTAGTAGTACACACAAAAACATTAAGTACTGCGTCCTAGGCCTCCAGTTTCCTCCAAGTTTGTTCTATGACTGAAGGAGGTGTGCCACTTGCCTTATCAATACGAGATACGTCGTTCTTCCAATGGCCATCAGTTTATAATCAGGCATTAAAGAGTTGGTAAAGATAAGGCCAGTAAGGAGCTCTAGAACCATTGTTAAAGTATTTCATTCCTCTGATGTATGTGGGTGAAACAGCAAGAAGCTTGGAAAATCGATGGAGAGAACGCATATATGTATGCAGTGAGGCAACTGAGGTAACTTAAGGGTTACTTAATGCTTGTGTGGCTCATTGCAAGTCGGAAGGACATAATGAAGTGGAAAGAAGCCAGGCTGTTGCAAAATGTGGGTGCTTTACAAATACATCACGTTTTTAAGGCATTCATTATTGGTTTGTCCAGCACAGTAGCATAGAACCTCGTACGTTTTAGCAAGTCGTGCCCTTCCTGAAACGTATAACATGGTGACTCAAACACCAGCACCTAACCTCTTTGAACCTGACTCCACTTGATTTACCTAACCTCAGTGCACATGACCCCACTTTTTTCTCCACTATTCATTCCATGTTTTCGTTTCCTCTGTATTAGACTGATAATGTCACTAGCGAGCAGAATGTCTCCTAGTAAATTTCCTGAGTAACTGAAATAATAGTACCTTGCAAGTTATTGATAACTGGGATCACTTCCACAGCAACGATTAATTATATGTCAGTGATGGCGTGCATCTGTCTAGGGCAGGTTTGGAGGTAATGGTTAGTTCATGACAGGGAGCTGTTGCTGCAGCATATCATGTTTTTAAATGAGGAAAGTTAGAAGTGTGGAAATATGTGTGTAAAAACACAGAATTTGGATTCAGTGGATTATAAAAATTCCAGTGATGAATATAGTAAGGCAAATCTTGCAGATAGTTTCAAAGAGCACTATATAAGAATAATATTACAAAACAATAGACAATTATAAAAATCAACAGTAACAGTGAAGAGGCAAAGATAAAAAAAAAACATCTCAGCATATATTCAACCAACATTTAAAGTACTAGGAGCAAAATAATTAAAGGAATAAATAAAAATGCAGGAAACCTCGAAATTATTGCAATAACAGAAAAATGTTTTAAATAAAACGATCAAGATATGAATACCGAAAGCCGCAAACGAGGATTTTAATTATTCAACACTGAGAGACACAGCAAGATTGGATGTGGAGTATATTAAAATATGGATAATATAGTACAGTTACGAGAATTTACATATATATATATATATATATATATATATATATATATATATATATATATATATATATATATATATATATATATTAGGAGGTACCACTTCTAGAACTGCCCTAAGGACCCTCATCCTCAGAGAAAAGAATAAACTTGCTTCAGGGAAAACTCAAGATTCTCCCTGAAGCTGTTTGAGAATTTTCTCCTACCACCCCCTATATTTAATATATATTTTATTTAAAGACAAAATACATTGACAAAACATTCACAAAGATACAATAGAAAGTAAAACAACATAGGTAACTCAGAGTTACATCTCGAATGCTTCGTCCAGCTCCCCGGCGGTGGGCCGCATGCCCAGAATGCTGCAGGCATTTCCTCTCTGGATCGCAATACTGAGTCTCTGAAAGAGGAAGCTGGTCGCCCTGTGGTCCTTGGTTTCTATGATGAGCTTTTCACCCAGCTCTTTGAGGAACTTTAGAGCACACTTGCCCCATGCTCCAAGGTCTCTGACCCTATTGGTATGAAGTTATAGCAAGGGGGGAAGGTCTTCATATTTGCGGATCTTCTGGGTCTCCCTGTGGATGACAGCTACACCCCCTTCCACTACGGAGTATGGCAAGTAGGTGTCTGCCATTGTGGCGGCACTGTTGTAGTCCCAGGCAATCTGCTTTCCAATCAGCTGTCGCCCTGCCGCAAATACACCTATGTTGGTCAGGATGGGGGCGGCTAGGCGAAGAGCAACACCAATCCGAATGGCCTGTGGGTCTAGTCGAGTCCCCAAGGAGGAATTGGGAACAGCTACCAGGAAATCTCCTGAGTGTGGTGCCTTCACTGCCAGGAGACGAGCTTTGTCCTTTCCTGAAGCACTGGAGAGCATTGTGTTGGCGATTTCTTCCATGACCGGTTTGTCCCAGTGGGCCTGTTTGTGTTCTTTGGGAGGAGCTGGTCTACTGGAGGAATCTGTAAGGGTGTCCCACCGAATCGCTGCTTCAGTAAACCTGGGTTCTTGAGCTGCTACTACGTCTCTCAAGCGTCTTTAACAAGTCTCACTAATAACAAAGATAATAATAGAAGCACTGAAGTGCTTCTAATTTCACAAGAATCAACACTACACAGAGAGTTAAACGCAATTAATGGAAATCCATTTAAAGAACTTCATGTGTGTGTGTGTGTACTCACCTATTTGTACTTACCTATTTGTGGTTGCAGGGGTCGAGTCCTAGCTCCTGGCCCCGCCTCTTCACCGGTTGCTACTAGACCCTCTCTCTCCCCGCTCCATGAGCTTTATCAAACCTCGTCTTAAAACTGTGTATGGTTCCTGCCTCCACTACGTCATTTTCTAGGCTATTCCACTGCCTTACAACTCTATGACTGAAGAAATACTTCCTACTGTCTGTGTGTGTGTGTGTGTGTGTGTGAGTGTGTGTGTGTGTGTGTGTGTGTGTGTGTGTGTGTGTGAGTGTGTGTGTGTGTGTGTGAATATATATATATATATATATATATATATATATATATATATATATATATATATATATATATATATATATATATATATATGTATATATATATATATATATATATATATATATATATATATATATATATATATATATATATATATATATATATATATATATATAGAGGTCGTGCCGAATAGGCAGAACTTGCGATCTCGGCTTAAATAGCATCGCTCATCTTGCCATATAGGGCAAGTGAAAATTTGTGTATGCAATAATTTCGCCAAAATCATTCTGAACCTAACGAAAAAAATATATTTCACTGTGTTTGATTAGTATTAAATTATTGTAAACAAATCTAAAATATATTTAGTTGGGTTAGGCTAAAATAAATTGTCCTTGTTATAATAAGGTTAGGTAAGTTTTTTAAGTTCCTTTTGGTGCAAAATTACAATTTTTTACATCAACATTAATGAAAAAAATATATCTTTAAACGTATAAGAGAAAATTTTAGAAAGGACTTAATTTTAAATGAGTTCTTGCTAATTGACCAGTTTTACATATTCGGTACGACATATATATATATATATATATATATATATATATAAAATACTATATATATATATATATATATATATATATATATATATATATATATATATATATATATGCAATAAGATCACAGTAAATAGGTGATTTCGGAATATGCAAAACAACCACTCTGAAAAAATAGAGAAATTCCAAGCGCTTTCGTGACTACTCACATTATCAAGGAACTATGTGAGTAGTCACGAAAGCGCTTGGAATTTCTCTATTTTTTCAGAGTGGTTGTTTTGCATATATATATATATATATATATATATATATATATATATATATATATATATATATATATATATATATATATATATATATATATATATATATATATATATATATATATATATATGTGTGTGTGTGTGTGTGTGTGTGTGTCGTGCCGAATAGGCAGAACTTGCGATCTTGGTTTAAATAGCAACGCTCATCTTGCCATATAGGACAAGCGAAAATTTGTTTATGCAATAATTTCGCCAAAATCATTCTGAACTTAACGAAAAAAATATATTTCACTGTGTTTGTTTAGTATTAAATTATTGTAAACAAATCTAAAATATATTTTGTTGGGTTAGGTTAAAATAAATTGCGCTTGTTATAATTAGGTTAGGTAAGTTTTCTAAGATTCTTTTGGTGCAAAATTAAAAATTTTTACATTAACATTAATGAAAAAAAATATATCTTTAAACGTATAAGAGAAAATTTTAGAAAGGACTTAATTTTAAATGAGTTCTTGCTAATTGACCAGTTTTACATATTCGGCACGACATATATATACATACAGTCATGGTTTACAAGCCATGTTTGTTCCCAGCCAGGGCACATCAGTGGGCCTCTAGCACGGTTTAAAGCTACTTCATTCTCCTCCTGTATATTCTGAGCTCACAAGCGATTTTTATATCAGTGCACCACGCATTAATGTAAATTTAACAAACTGAGATTGATTCAATCCTTTGAGATCACCATCGATGTTTTCTGGAAGTCTCAGCAGGGCTAAAAATTTGTAGCCCATCACAAGAGGCATTCTCCATTTACTGAAAGTATTCTAATAATCCGCTTTGCTAAAAAGTGCACTGACAAATTTACCCTCGTAAACTAAACTTAATGAATACTATCCTGGCAATAGATACATCAGCCATTATGTAATGACACCATTCAGAAGAGGAACACTCAATTGCACTGTTTATCGTCATTAAACGAGAATAATAAAAATCACTTTATTTTACAAATAAAATTGTCAGATGTTCTGCTTAACACTTGCTTCCCACTCTTCACCGTTGTCAAATTAGGAAGTTCTTTTATTTAGATTAGTAGCTACGCCGCAAAGGATTTTGGAAGCTGTTGGAGTCATTCCAAGATGCTAGGAATGGGTTCAATAACGTTAGTAGTAGCACACTTACACATGTCAGTTATTTGTAGAATCTTGTCCTAATTAATGTACACAAGCGTTGAAAATCTGAAGCAAATTGGATAAGAAGTTCTCGGGTATTATGCGCGAAATAATAATAATAACGAAGAATTTCAGGAAAGAAAAATATTAGGTAACCACTTAAGTTCACAGGAGGATGTTTAATAAAGTATTGGAAGTCCGCTGCCATTAATTTCAGCTTCGGAGACAGAGCAAACAGGCCGACAAGTGGGTGTAAAGACACGTAATACACAGGATATCTGTAATACTGACGTTTCAGTTTTATCAAGTCAGGAGTTACTGAAGTTCAACTTCAGTTTCAGTTTTATCAAGTCAGGAGTTACTGAAGTTCAACTTCAGTTTCAGTTTTATCAAGTCAGGAGTTACTGAAGTTCAACTTCAGTTTCAGTTTTATCAAGTCAGGAGTTACTGAAGTTCAACTTCAGTTTCAGTTTTATCAAGTCAGGAGTTACTGAAGTTCAACTTCAGTTTCAGTTTTATCAAGTCAGGAATTACTGAAGTTCAACTTCAGGGAAATTTCGCCTAATATTAATACATGTCCTGCTTTACCTGCCTTTATACCTCCAACTTTACTGCCAGGAACTTGTCTTTAACAAGTCTCACTAATAACAAAGATAATAATAGAAGCACTGAAGTGTTTCTAATTTCACAAGAATCAACACTACGCAGAGAGTCAAACGCAATTAATGGAAATCCATTTAAAGATCTTCATGTGTGTGTGTGTGTGTGTGTGTGTGTGTGTGTGTGTGTGTGTGTGTGTGTGTGTGTGTGTGTGTGTGTGTGTGTGTGTGTGTCTGTGTGTGTCTGTGTGTGTGAACTCACCTATTTGTACTCACCTATTTGTGGTTGCAGGGGTCGAGTCATAGATCCTGGACCCGCCTCTTCGCTGATTGCTACTAGGTCCTCTCTCTCCCTGCCCTATGAGCTTTATCATACCTCGCCTTAAAACTGTGTATGATTCCCGCCTCCACTACGTCACTTTCTAGGCTATTCTACTGCCTGACTACTCTATGACTGAAGAAATACTTCCTAACATCCCTTTGATTCATCTGAGTCTTCAACTTCCAATTGTGACCTCTTGTGTCTGTGTCCCTTCTGTGGAACATCCCGTCTTTGTCCACCTTGTCTATTCCGCGCAGTATTTTATATGTCGCTATCATGTCTCCCCTGACCCTTCTGTCCTCCAGTGTCGTCAGGCCGATTTCCCTCAACCTTTCTTCGTGTGTGTGTGTGTGTGTATGCGCGCGCGTGTGTGTGGGTGGATGGGGGTGCACTCACCTATTTGTGGTTGCAGGGGTGGAGTCATAGTACCTGGCTCCGTTTCTTCACTGATCGCTACCAAAACACTCTCTGCCTGCTAAATGAGCTTTATCAAACCTCATCTTAAGACTATGTATGGTTCCTACCTCAACTACGGCACTTTGCAGACTATTCCACTTCCTGACAACTCTATGACTGAAGAAATACTTTTTAACATCCCTACTACTAGTCTAAGTCTTCAACTTCCAATTGTCACCCCTTGTTTCTGTGTCCCATCTCTGGAATATCCTGTCTTTGTCCACCGTGTCAATTCCTCGCAATATTTTATATGTCGTTATCATGTCTCCCCTAACCCTCCTATCCTCCAGGCATCCAGCCTGTCCAGATCTCTCCCTAGTCCTGCCTGTTCCTCATCCGATTTAATTCTCCTCATTAACTTCACATCATCTACAAACAGGGACACTTCTGAGTCTATTCCTACCGTCATGTCATTCACATGTACCCAAAACAGCACTGGTCCTAGGACTGACCCCTGTGGAACCCCGGTTGTCACAGGCGCCCACTCTGACAATTCATCACGTACTACGACTCGTTGTTGCCTCCCTGTCAGGTATTCTCTGATCCTTTTCAGTGCCTTTCCTGTTATGCGAGCCTAATCCTCTAGCTTATACACTAACTTCTTGTGAGGAACTGTGTTGATGGCCTTCTTGCAGTCCAAGACGATGCAATGTACCCACCCATCTCTCTCATGTCATACTTCCCTCACCTTGTCATAAAACTCCAGTAAGTTTGTGACACAGGATTTCCCTTACCTGAAACCGCACTGGTTGTCGTTCATGAGCTTGCTCTTCTCTAAGTTTTCCACAACTCTCCTCCTGATAATCTCCATGACTTTACATACTATACACGTCAGTGACACTAGTCTCTAGTTTAATGCCTCGTGTCTGTCTCCTTTCTTAAAAATTGTGACTACATTTCCCACCTTCCATGCCTCAGGTAGTTGCCCAGAGTTTTGTTAGTGGCACACACAGCATTTCTGCTCCCTCTCTAAGGACCCATGGAGAGATGTCCGGTCCCACCTCCTTCGAGGTATGAAGTTCACATAAGAACATAAGAAAGGAGAAACACTGCAGCAGGCCTGTTGGCCCATACTAGGCAGGTCCTTCACAGATCCATCCCACTAATAGAATATTTGCCCTCATAAGAACATAAGATCACAAGAAATAAGGAACACTGCAACAGGTCTACTGGTCTTTGTGAGGCAGCTCCAGTACTCCCCACCGGGTTAAGCCAATGCCTTGACCTACTGAGGTCAGACACATCACTTAAGGGATTAGCCCTGCGTCTGACCTAGTAGCTAGTCAGGTCCATTTTACACCCACTCACACCCACCCAGTCTTTTGTTTTGGTGGGTGTGGGAGGAGCTTAGCTAGGCTCCTCCCTCTCCCTCTCTCTCTCTCTCTCTCTCTCTCTCTCTCTCTCTCTCTCTCTCTCTCTCTCTGTTTTGTTGACATGAAGGTGGCAGGACCTCTGGGTCGTGCCACCTGCTATCTTTTTGGGGCATTATGTGTGCTCCAGGAGTGAGTTTTTATAACTTAAGTTGTGACCACCATACCCAGGGTGAATAAATTGTGTCAAAACACTGGTTAGCCCAGAGTTAGTCAAGAAGAGAGAAGGACAAAAGTTGCTGAGATGCACCATGTGGGAGAACAGCTATGGAGTGTGTAGATTTTTGTTTTGAAAATGTGAGGCTGTGATTGTATCTTCTGTACATATCTATTTAGAATACAGTTATATTTTTATAGTAGTAGTTTAAATAACCTGTGAGGAGGGCTGGTGAAAGGATATCAGAGACACTCAAGATGATCAGCCATGATGTAAGTATTACCCCTAGACAGATAAGGCCATTAAGTAAAAAGCTACCCCACACTAGAACATGTAGTGAGAACCTTACTATCAAAGTAATAAGACATACCAACGTAACATAGCACCTTCTTCACCTCCTCCTCGGTTGTGTGTATTTCATCCAGCATTCGTTGATGTATCCCTTATTGGGTTACCCCCAGTTTTGAATTCCTAGAGTCTTTCCTCTCTCCACTGTGAATTCTTCTTTATATCTCATGTTGAGCTCTTCACATACTTCTTGGTCCTTTATTTTGAGCTCCCCACCTTCCTTTCCCAGCCTGATTACCTGGTCCTTGACTGTTGTTTTCCTCCTGATGTGACTATACCAGAGCTTCGTGTCAAGCTGACTTCTGATGCTATGTCATTCTCATATTGTCACTGAGCCTCCCTCCTTTTCTACCTGGAGTCTATCTGGAGGTTATTCCGGGGATCAACGCCCCCGCGGCCCGGTCCAAGACCAGGCCTCCCGGTGGATCAGGGCCTGATCAACCAGGCTGTTACTGCTGACTGCACGTAGTCCAACGTACTAACCACAGCCCGGCTGATCCGGCACTGACTTTAGGTATCTGCCCAGCTCCCTCTTGAAGGCAGCCAGGGGCCTATTGGTAATTCCCTTTATTCTTGGTGGGAGGCTGTTGAACAATCTTGGGCCCCGGACACTTATGGTGTTTTCTCTTAGTGTACCAATGGCGCCCCTACTTTTAATTGTGGGCATTTTGCGTCGCCTGCCCAGTCTTTTACTTTTGTAGGGAGTGATTTCTGTGTGCAGATTCGGGACCATTCCTTCTCTCTCTCGTGCTTTCAACGAGTACAAGTCAATTGCTTCCAAGCGTTCCCAGTAGTTGAGGTGTTTGATAGAACTTATACGTGCGGTAAAGGTTCTCTGTACACTCTCTAGATCTGCAATTTCACCTGCTTTGAATTGAGATGTTAATGTACAGCAGTATTCCAGCCTAGAGAGAACAAGTGGCTTGAAAATGATCATCTCTGGCTTGGCATCTCTCGTTTTGAACGTTCTCATTATCCATCCTATCATTTTCTTTGCACTTGTGATCGTGGCACTGTTGTGATCCTTGAAAGTGAGATCCTCAGACATTACTACTCAAAGGTTCCTTACATTATTTTCTCGCTCTGTTGTATGGACATATGTGCATATTCGTTTCTGTCTCTTTGATTAATCTCTTTAGTTTCCTGGGTCCTTTGCCTTTTGTACTTTCCATTGTCTAGCACACTTAGTTTTTGCCTTTCTACATGTTTGAGTGAACGAAGAGATAGTTCTGATCTTTCCAATATATCTGTTGCCCTTGGGAACAAACCTCTGCCTCCTTGCATAATGTTCTCACGTAGTCCCTCATTTCGTTTACTGATTTTCCTATCAATTCTCTTTCCCAATGAATCTCTTGCAGGAAGTTCCTCATCACTGGGTAGTTTCCCCTTTTGTAGTTTGGCATTTCCCATCCTACTCCTATTACCCTCTCCACTTGTAACTCTACTATGTATTCAAAGCTCAGACCCATGTGGTCACTAGCTCCAAAGGGCTTTCATATAGGATGTCCTTGATGTCTGAACTACTCAAGGTAAATACGAGGTCCAATTTTGCTGGTTCATCCTCACCACTCTCTCTGGTAGTGTCCCTTACATGTTGATGGATGAGGTTTTCCAGTACCACATCCATCATCCCGGCTCTCCATGTTTCGGGACCCCCATGTGGCTCCAGGTTTTCCCTGTCAATGTCATTTTGATTGAAGTCACCCATAACTAGTAGCTACCCATGTGAGCCCCTCTGGGCACTTCATCTAGTGTGTCCACCACTGCTCTATTGCTCTATTCATATTCTTCTCTTGGCCTCCTGCAGTTCTGTGGCGTGTTGTACATCACTGTAATTGCCATCTTAGGGCCCCGAGACTGAATTAGTCCTAATATGTAGTCCCTTTCGCGTATTCTGTCCATTTCTTCCATTTTATCAAATCCCTACTGGTTTTAAATAAGCAGTGCAAATTCTCCTTTCCCTCTGCTCCCTTTATCTTTCCTCAGGATCTGATATCCGGATAGAAAGATTGTGTCTGTTATCATCCTGGTGAGTTTCGCTTATGTGAGTGCTATGATGTCCGGCGACATCTTTTTGATTCTTTCATGCCACTCCTCATGTTAATTTATTCCATCCACATTCGTATACCAAACTTTCAACTTCTTTTTGAAAACTGTGGTTGAGGGGCATATATTGTGTTTAGGGAAGCAGGAGACCTGGTTAGGAACTATGGCAGGTTGGTGTGAAGGTGGAGTTTGTGTGGAGGGTGGTAGGGACAGTGAGCACAGATGTGGGCTGTGGGTTAGAGTGTTTGGGTACATTGGGATTGTCGGGTTTGATGGTATTCTGTAGGGGGTTCTGGGCGAGGTTGTATTTCCTCCTGAGTCTGGGTTTTCCTGCCCTTCTCCATCTTTGCCCCTCTTTTCTCCTCTCTTTTAGTTTTTTTTTCTTGTGTTCTGTCGCAGTTGAGGTACACCCTCCAGTACACTGATATGTCCCTTAGTCGTGCTTTATCCTGCAGTATCCTGTTTCGTGCCCAATCACTTTGACTGGATGTCTTTCCCTCTTTCAAACCTTCCCTAATCTCAAAAAATTCGTCAGCTGTGTCATGTCGCCCTCTCCTATTGTTTTCATACTCTCAAATCCATTTTCTCCCCTTGTCTTCTTGCTTTGTAAGTTTCCCTTTCAACTTCCTGGAGCTCATAAACAAAGACTAAACTCTCCCTTTCATTCTCCCACTGCAATTCCATTTGTAGCTCCTGATTCGATTTAGTTGCCTCTATCGCAGCTTTCCTTTCTTCAATCTCTTCTCTATCTGTTGTCTCTGTGCCCAGTCGTCTTTCAGCTTCCCTTCTCATCTTTTCCTCGACACTGCCGTGGTTTGTTAGGGCCTCTATGTATAATTTAGCTCTTTCATTTTCTTCAGTCCCCTCGTTTGTTCCTGGTGCTCCTCGTCTTTCCTTGGGCTCCACGGCGGTCAGAGAGGGCCTCTGCATACAGATTAACTCCTTTGTTCCCTAAAGTCCCCTCATTTGTGACTGATGTAGTAATTTCTCATATCATACCTGTACTGCTCTTTGGCTCTTTAGATTGTTTCAGATTTTTCAGCTCCTCTTCTAAGCTCTGTATCTTAGCCTCTGCTGCTGCAGTGGCCTGTAGGTCCCATTTCCTGCTCTCTGCAGCTATCTTGTTATTTTCTTGCTAAGATCTTCTAGCTTCCTTCTCTACTCTTGTTCCTTTTTCATTAGCTCTGGCACCCAGTCTTCCTTCCCAGACTCATCCTCCAGTCATCTGGTTTTATATCCTGCTCTCTGGCAACCCATTTTTTTTTTTTAGCTACCACAGAATGAAAAATGTATGTATTTTTGTGTGGTCGTTTGTGATGTGTGTGTGTGTGTGTGTGTGTGTGTGTGTGTGTGTGTGTGAGGCAGAGGGAGGGAGAGGGGGGGATGGAGGTAGGGAGAAAGAAAGAGAGCTAGGGGGAGGGGAGACAGTGGAGAAAGGGGAGTGAGATGGGGAGGGGAAAGAGAGGCGAGAAAAGAGGGAGAGGGAAAAAATACCAGGAGGGAAAGAGGGAGAGGAGGGGGAGAGAAAGAGGAGGAGGAGAGAGAGTGAGGGAGAGAGGGGGAGAGTGAGGGAGAGGGACAGGTGGAGGGTAGAGTGAGGAGGAGAGTGAGTAGGGGAGTGTGTGTGTGTGTATCTATGTGTACTCACCTAGTTGTACTTACCTAGTTGAAGTTGCAGGGGTCGAGTCAAAGCTCCTGGCCCCCGCCTCTTCGCTGGTTGCTACTAGGTCACTCTCCCTGAACCGTGAGCTTTATCATACCTCTACTTAAAGCTATGTATGGATCCTGCCTCCACTACATTGCTTCCCAAACTATTCCACTTCCTGTGTGTGTGGGAATGTGTGTGTGGGTGTGCATGTGGGTTTGTGTGTGCGGGGGGAATATTTGTGTGTGGATCTATTTGAGCGTGGGTTTACTGAGTGTGTGAAAAGTAGTGGGTGGGAGTGTGTTTTAAGGTGTGTGAGTGTGTATGTGGGGTTTGTATGTTACACGTGGTCTGCTGTCCTCCTCTGACCTGACCTGACCTGACCTGACCTGACCTGACCTGACCCAGCAACCCCCTACTAACTTGCGCCTTCTATGCTTATCCTTCTTCCTAATAGGCTCTAATCTGATAGACACCTATCTGCCCGCCTGTTTCTGTTTATATTACCAATTATTATTCGCTATTGAGTACTTACTATCTTATTCTTTTTCATACTAGGAGAGTGACCGTTCACAAAACAGATGGCGGTACCTGGAAAAACACAAATGATTCCCCAAAAGCACGCATAGGTGAATATACTTGGGAAGCAGCCTGTAGAATGTTCAACTCGATGTGAAGTCCTGGCGTAGCAACTCCACTTCCGTTCCTTCTCTATATATAATATAATCATATTTATTGTGCTTCTTTCACTGGTCACACACTGATTTCACTTTATCTTTCTTAGGTGACACATGTGGCACCCTCGCCTGCCCCACGCTAGGCCACCCGTCTCTGGCTTAATTAAGCCTCCAATAGGACTTTCAAGATCACTTATAAAATTGTGGCTCACCTCACACTTAAGTGGCTCAGGGTGACTTGTAAGTCACTTCAAGGGTTGTTCACAACCCTGACATACTTAATGACACCCACAAAAACACTTAAATTCACAGAACACTAAGACTGTGACTCGCGCGAACGTGATCTCTTCGAGTGTGTGTGTGTGTGTGTACTCACCTAACTGTATTCACCTAATTGTCGTTGCATGGGTCAAATCATAGCTTCTGGCTCAGCCCCATCGCTGATCGCTACTAAGTCCTCTCTTTCCCTGCTCAATGAGCTTTATCATACCTCTTCTTAAAACTATATATGGTTCCTGCCTCCACTTCGTCACTTTCGAGACTATTCCACTTCCTGACAACTCTGTGACTGAAGAAATACTTTCTAACATTCCATTGACCCATCTGAGTCTTCAGCTTCTAATTGTGACCCTTCGTTTTTGTGTCACATCTCTGGAACATCCTTTCTTTGCCCACCTTGTCAATTCCTCGCAGTATTTTATATGTTGTCATCAGTGTCGCCAGGCCGATTTCCCTTAACCTTCCGTTGTAGGATATTCCCCATAGCTCCGGGACTAGTCTTGTTGCAGACGTTTGCACTTTCTCTAATTTCTTGACGTACTTGACCAGGTGTGGGTTCCAAACTGGTGCTACATTCTCCAGTATGGGCCTGACGTACACGGTGTACAGTCTTGAACGATTCCTTACTGAGGTGTCGGAACGCTATTCTCAGGATTACCAGGTGTCCATATGCTGCAGCAGTTATCTGGTTGATGTGCGCCTCAGATGTGCTCGGTATTACACTCACCCTAAAATAATTTTCTTTGAGGTTTGCAGTCTTTGGCCACTCAGCCTATATTCTGTCTGCAATCTTCTTTGCCCTTCCCCGATCTTCATGACTTTGCATTTGGTGAGATTAAGTTCCAGGAGCCAGTTGTTGGATCTGGCTTGCATCCTGTCCAGGTCCCTTTGTAGTCCTACCTGATCCTCATCCGATTTAATTCATCTCATTAACTTCACATCTTCTGTAAACAAGGACACTTCCGAGTCTACCCCTGCCGTCACGTCATTCACATATACCAAAAGCAGCATTGGTCCTAGGACTGACCCCCGTGGAACCCCGCTCGTCACAGGTGCCTACTCTGACACCTCGTCATGTACCATGATTCGGAGTTGCCTCCCTTTCAGGTATTTTCTGATCCATCGCGGTGCCTTTCCTGTTATGCGTTCCTGATCCTCTAGCTTTTGCACTAATCTCTTGTGAGGAACTATGCAGAAGTCCTTCTTGCAGTCCAAGAAATGCAATCTACCCACTCCACTCTCTCATGTCTTACTTCCGTTACCTCATCATAAAACTCCAGTAGGTTTGTGACACAGGATATCCCTTCCCTGAAACAGAGTTGGTTGTCATTTATAAGTTTGTTCCTTTCTAGGTGCTCCACCACACTCCTGATAATCTTCTCCATGACACGTCAGTGACACTGGTCTCTACTTCAATGCCTCGTGTCTGTCTCCTTTCTTAAAAACTAGGACTACTTTTACCACCCTCCATACCTCAGGTAGTTGCCCAGTTTCAATTGATATGTTAGTGGCACACACAACGCCTCTGCTTCCTCTCAGGATACCGAGAGAGAGATGTCCCGTTCCACTGCCTTTGAGGTATCTAGTACATTTAGCAGCTTCTCCACCTACTCCTCGGTTGTGTGTTTTTCATCCAGCACTTGTTGGTGTACCCCTCATTTCTGACTTCCTGGAGTCCTTCTAGTCTCCACTGTAGATACTTCTTTAAACCTCATGTTAAACCCCTCACATACTTCTTGGTCGTTTCTTATGAACTCCCCACGTTCCTTCCTTAACCTGATTACCTGATTCTTGACCGTTGTTTTCCTCCTTATGTGGCTATACAACAGCTTCGGGCCAGACTTTACTTTCGAGGCAATGTCGTTTTCGTATTGTCGCTGGGCCTCCCTCCATATCTGTGTATATTCGTTTAACATAAGAACATAAGAAAGAAGGAATACTGCAGAAAGCCTGCCGGCTTGAACCAATGACCCACCTAGTCAGGTCAGGTCACATCGTCTTAATGAAGGAGCATGGCATCAAACTTATTAGGTCTTATGCAATTAGATCACAGTAAACATGCGATATCACAATATGCAAAACAACCACTTTGAGTAAAATAGCGAAATTCCAATGGCTTTCGTGACATCTCACATTATCTCACATAGTCTATCATTTCATTTAGTGATTTCCCCACGAGTTCTCTTTCCCACTGAACCCCGTGCAGGAAATTCCTCGTGTGTAGTTCCTGTCATTTGTTATTTAGCTTCTCCCATCCTACTCCTCCTGTATCTCTCTCCACTTGTAATTTTACTATGCATTCAAAGCTCAGGGTCATGTGATCACTAGCTCCAAGGGGCCTTTCGTATGTGATATTCTCAATGTCTGAGCTACTCAAGGAGGATATTAGGTCCAGTCTTGTTGGCTCCTCCTCTCCTCTCTCTCTGGTTGATCCTTGAGGTTTTCCAGTGCCACCTCCATCATCTTAGCACTACACATTTCAGGTTCCCCACGTTGCTACAGGTTTTCAAAGTGAATCTCCTTGTGATTGAAATTGCCCACGAATAGTAACTTTGTACTACTCACGTGGACCCTTCTGGCTACCTCACCTAGTGTGTCCACTATTTCTCTGTTGCTTTCATCGTATTTCATCTATTCTGTAGAGGGATACAATCACCACCTTGGGACCCCAAGTCTGAATTGTTCCTACTATGTAATCCCTTGCTTCCATTCTGTCCATTCTTTTCCTCAAATCTCCACCAGTTTTTTGATGAGCAGTACAACTCCTCCTCACCTTCTCCTGCCTCACTCATTCCTCAGGCCCTCATATCTGGATAATCTGACTTCACAAGCGATTTTTATATCAAAGCACCACGCAATCTTCTTCTGTATTACCCTTTTGTTTCTGAATGGTGCATTGGTACAAAAATCGTTTGTGAGATCAGAAAACACAGGAGAAGATTGAAATAGCTTGAATCCATGCTTGAGGCTCACTGACATGCCCAGACTGGGAAAGAAACATGGCTTGTGAACCAGGCTGCCCAGCTTTTGAGGCATTTATGGCTGAGTGGCTAAGAGTGCTGCCTGGGAATCTTGTCCGTCTCAGCAGTATCGAGTCCTCCTGACTGCGATCTCTTTCGCTCTCTCTCTCTCAATATATATATATATATATATATATATATATATATATATATATATATATATATATATATATATATATATATATATATATATATATATATATATATATTCGTGCCGAATATGTAAAACTGGTCAATTAGCAAGAACTCATTTAAAATTAAGTCCTTTCTGAAATTTTCTCTTATACGTTTAAATATATATGTTTTTCACTAATGTTAATGTAAAAAAATTTAATTTTGCACCAAAAGAATCTTAGAAAACTTACCTAACCTTTTCATAACAAGAGCAATTTATTTTAGCCTAACCCAACTAAATATATTTTAAATACGTTTACAATAATTTAGTATTAAACAAGCACAATCAAATATATTTTTTTTCGTTAGGTTCAGAATGATTTTGGCAAAATTATTGTATGCACAAATTTTCACTTGTCATATATGGCAAGATGAGCGTTGCTATTTAAGCCAAGATCGCAAGTTCTGCCTATTCGGCACGACATATATATATATATATATATATATATATATATATATATATATATATATATATATATATATATATATATATATATATATATATATATATATATATATATATATATGTTGTTATGCTTTTTTGGGGCCGTGTAACGTAAAGAAGTCCTGCGAAGTCTAGGGATATTTATGTTATTTAAAATAGAAAGAGAAACCACTCTAATGCCAGCTTGCACCTTCACATTAAATGTAAAAAGAATGTATTATATATATTATTAAAGTAACATGTACATACTACAATTTGCTCTAAATACAACACCACAACACTAGTTCACCTTTACCTAGTAATCACATTAGCTCACTAGCACACTGCTACTAGTGAGTAAAACAAAATATATAAACAATTTTAAACAGGGAAGCTGCATGACACCCCCCATCATCTCTGCTGGTCTATCTACCAGCAGGCAAAAACACCATACGAGTACTCCCCAAAAACTTAAACAGGCCTCTGCACACTAGGACCTCACAGGTAAACATGAGAGCACTTAAACACAAACAAAATTACCAATAGTAAACACTTAAAAAAAACTTACAAATTCACCTACTCACAGAATTGCATCTTGCTCCATCTGCTCTGCTTCACCTTACTGCACAAAACACCACTCTGACCAGGAATAATATGGGTCCGGTTTCAGAATAATCCCAGATCTATGGAGCATTTTTTATACAATATTTTCACCGTAGCAGACTGCATACTATCCTCTCCCCTAGACCACCAGTCACACTCAGCTAGCTGGACCCAGTCGGATGCAGCTAGTCAAGGAAAAATGGGAAATTAACCTTAGGTCTGCGGAAACACAAAATTCTCCAAAAATAAGAAAACTGCATCAAGCACTGTCCTGGTGCAATTTAAACCATACCACGGGCGGGGACACAACCCGCGATCAGATTGTTTATTATTATAATCAAGGGGGAGCACTAAACCCGTAGGACCCGTAATCAGAGAGTCTCAAAACTCCAGACCGTGCAATTTACTTGCACATAGAAAAACACAATAAACATTTATCACCTTAAAGCTTATCTTTACAATGAGAATTGCTAATCCGCAGACGTGTGAAACTCGTTTGATGTAAAAGTGATCAGGTTTTACGCCAAATTAACCCACAATCATGCTTTACAACTGTACTCTGAAACATAAAGAGGAAAATGCGCCATTATAACTCAGTGTTGACCAAACACCTACGTTGATGTATTTTCTCTACATAACAAAATTAAAGAGCTGACTGAGTTACCTCTGTACATATTAATTACATAAAAATTATACACAGTAATTATATACAAATAAACTTATTATACACTGAGAAAGTCTCTCTGTAAACAACCCATTATCAGACAACTCTGCTTGCAAAAATAAACATACACTGTATATAAACAAAGTTCCAACATTAATGGCATGATTATTAGAATTTGAGAAACTCTGTGAACAACATTAGCGTCCATTATCACACACCTCTGCTTTTACATATGAAATAAGCACTTCATAAAAAATATATTAACAAAGTCTCCAGAAACAATGCAAAAAATTAGTGTACATATTAATACCTAAAGAAAATTACATTATCATCCCTGAGTCTCACGGCAACTTGCAATAAGCAAAACTGGCTATGCACAACACACTACTGGCAGAAATTGGAGAGCACGAGAGTGAAAATTACCTAACTTCAAAACTGGGTAGATAGTCACATAAAACTTGTCAGTGGGACTGTGACCTTGAAAAAATACACTGGAGTCACCACCATTGACTCATCACAAGGTGGGCCTCCCAGGCCTTCACCTACACCGTCATTCAAAAGAACCTTGGAGTCACCCCACTTGGTGATAAAAAATAACAAGTGGGTCATGGAGAAACACAGCACACAAAGCGCATTAGATCACTATGTATGACCCAAAAATGGTGAGGCTTCACCGTCAACGCCGTACCTTTGGTCCAACAGTCCATACACCAACATCACGCAGGTGAAGGCCTCACCGCCCACACCTTATGTTAGCATACCTTACCTAGACACATGTGCAACTCTTGGGTATCTCAATATAGATACCCAAGAGTTGCACATGTGTCTAATTTATCAACATGTCGGTTCTCTGAACCATTCATCTACAAATACCTTACCTAGGCATGTACTGACGTGACTACTACCAAAAACACACACATACTCTTGTGAAATCTGATACCCACCTGCACCAGCTCACCGAGCTTCAGTCCACTAGGTGGTCAGAAACCCATCTACTCACCTACAGCAACCACTTCAAAACGAGAGCACATAAATGTCTACACTACATTATGTAGAGTACACACAACCACATTCTCTATCCCCTTCACATAACGAAACACTAAAGTGAGCATTCGAGTGTAGTTCCTCGGAGCGTGAAGGAAATGTAGGACTGTGATCACTATACTGAAAAAAAATTTGCACAATCAACACAAAACAAGAACCTTCTTTTCTGTTGTGGTACAAATTCTCTGGCGACCTTTAAGTTTACTGGCAGTAATTGTCCTTCAACAATGCAACAGTAACACTAGCAGAATTGGCGTCTACTTGCAGAGATAATGGCAGTGCAACATTGAAACTGGCATTACAGGAGCACTAACACTATTACCACTTTGCACAACCCAGGTTGCGTAAAGCAATTTGACATTACATTTAAAGTTATGCAAAAATTTAAAGTACCATGTAAAGTACAATTTCAAAGATAGAGATATAATTGGCACACTTGGTCATGGAAATTATATAACTCTGCCACATTCTCAAAAGTTTTGTATCTAGTACACCAACGAAATTATTCATAAGAGAAAACCCTTCAGCATTACTTATTAAATTTACATGCTGAGAGTGTCGTCTAGTGTGTGACCCTTGAAAGGCAATTTTCACTGACTCTCGCTGAGTACAGTGAAAATAAAAAAAAAAACTTCTCTTCCACCATATACATCTCTCTGCAAAACAACCGTATACACCACTTTTCAATTAAGTTTATTCTACCCAAAACCTGTTGAATTTGCTCAGCTACATTTACCTGGTTACCCGGAGGTTACCTGGAGGTTATTCCGGGGATCAACGCCCCTGCGGCCCGGTCCATGACCAGGCCTCCCGGTGGATCAGGGCCTGATCAACCAGGCTGTTACTGCTGGCCGCACGCAGTCCAACGTACGAACCACAGCCTGGCTGATCCGGCACTGACTTTAGGTATCTGTCCAGCTCTCTCTTGAAGGCAGCCAGGGGTTTATTGGTAATTCCCCTAATGCTTGATGGGAGGCTGTTGAACAGTCTTGGGCCCCGGACACTTATGGTGTTTTCTCTTAGTGTACCATTGGCGCCCCTACTTTTAATTGGGGGTAATCTGCATCGCCTGCCCAGTCTTTTACTTTCTTAGGGAGTGATTTGTGTGTGCAGATTCGGGACCATTTCTTCTAAGATTTTCCAAGTGTAGATTATGATATATCTCTCCCTCCTGCGTTCCAACGAGTACAAGTCAAGTGCTTCCAAGCGTTCCCAGTAGTTAAGGTGCTTGACAGAACTTATACGTACAGTAAAGGATCTCTGTACACTCTCTAAATCTGCAATTTCACCTGCTTAATGTACAGCAGTATTCCAGCCTAGAGAGAACAAGTGATTTGAAAAGGATCATCACTGGCTTGACATTTCTCGTTTTAAACGTCCTCATTATCCATCCTATGATTTTCTTTGCACTTGTGATCGTGGCACTGTTGTGATCCTTGAAAGTGAGATCCTCAGACATTACTACTCCCAGGTCCCTTACATTATTTTTCCGCTCTATTGTATGGCCAAAGTTTGTAGTATACTCTGTTCTAGTTATTATCTCCTCCAGTTTTCCATAACGGAGTAGTTGGAATTTGTCCTCATTGAGCATCATATTGTTTACCGTTGCCCACTGGAAAACTTTGTTTATATCTTCTTGGAGGTTAACCGCGTCCTCAGCAGATGACAGCCTCATGCTGATCCTAGTATCATCCGCAAAGGATGATACGGTGCTGTGGTGTATATCTCTGTCTATGTCTGATATGAGGATGAGGAATAAGATCGGGGCGAGTACTGTGCCTTGTGGTGTAGAGCTCTTCACTATGGCAGCCTCCGATTTAACTCTGTTGACCACTACTCTTTGTGTTCGATTTGTTAGGAAGTTGAAGATCCATCTCCCCATTTTCCCAGTTATTAATTTAGCACGTATTTTGTGCGCTATTACGCCATGATCGCATTTTGTTAAACGCTTTTGCAAAGTCTGTGTATATTACATCTGCATTCTGATTTTCTTCCAGTGCATCCAAGACCATGTCATAGTGATCCAGTAGTTGTGAGAGGCAGGAGCGACCTGCCCTGAACCCATATTGCCCTGGATTGTGCAAACCATACCCCGGCCGGGATTGAACCCGCGGTCAGAGAGTCTCAAAACTCAAAACTGCAGATTTTGGGAATCCAGGTGATTTGCAATCCTGCTTCTTAGCACTCTTTCAAAGATTTTTATGATGTGGGACGTCAGAGCTATTGGTCTATAGTTCTTAGCTAATGCTTTGCTGCCACCTTTACGGAGTGGGGCTATATCCATTGTTTTAAGTGACTGGAATTTCACCCATGTCCAAGCTCCTCCTCCACAGTGTACTTAGGGCACGCGAGAGGGGTTTCTTGCAGTTCTTAATGAATACAGAGTTCCACGAGTCTGGGCCTGGGACTGAGCGCATAGGCATGTTGTCAACGGCTTTTTCGAAGTCTATCGGAGTTAGGGTAATGTCGGAAATCTGGCATACATTTATGGAGTTATGAGGCTCATTCATGAAGAATTCATTTGGGTCGTCGATCCTCAGTCTGATTAGTGGCTCACTAAATACAGAGTCGTACTGGGATTTCAGTATTTCACTCATTTCCTTGTTGTCATCTGTGTAAGTCCCATTCTGTCTGAGTAAGGGCCCGATACTAAATGTGGTATTTGCCTTGTTTTTGGCATATGAAAAGAAATATTTCGAATTTCTTTCAATTTCACTAATAGCTTTAAGCTCCTCCTGTCTCTCCTGGTTCCTGTAAGAGCCATTTAACTTAAGTTCGGTAGTTTCCACTTCCCTGGTCAGCGCCTCCTTTCATGTATCAGATATTCTAGCAATCCTGAGGAGCTCAGTGACTCTTCGTCGTCTTCTGTAGAGGGAGCATCTTTCTCTCTCCAGTTTACTCCTGCTCTTCTTCTTTCTTAGGGGAATATGCCTAGAACATGCTTCAGCTGCCAGGAAGTTGATCCTTTCAAGGCACTGGTTTGGATCCATGTCATTTAAGATATCTTCCCAACATGTTTCATTTAGGACATGGTTTACCTGGTCCCAGTTGATGGTCTTGTTGTTGAAGTTGTATTTTGTAGAGACACCTTCACAGGTATATGCATTCTGGTGATCAGGACCCCTATGCATGTACGTCTGGACTTTGATTAGGTTGTGATCGGAATTAGTTTTTTTGATATTCTTATGTCTCTTATCAGGTCCTCATTATTTGTGAAGATAAGGTCAAGTGTGTTTTCTAGTCTTGTTGGCTCCACTATCCGCTGGCTTAAGGTGTGTTTTTCGCAGAGACTTAGTAGCTCATGTGTATGTGACCTTTCATCTGCGCTACCTCCAGGTAATGTTTCAGCTATAACATTATTCGCTACATTCTTCCATTTTGTATGCCTTAGGTTGAAATCAAGCAGTAAGATGTTTAGGAATGGAGCTGGAAGGCTTTCCAGATAGTAATTAATTTTCAGTAGCTGTTACTTGAACTGTTGGGAGGTTGCATCTGGTGGCTTATATACAACCACAATGGCTAGGTTTTGGTTCTCGATCTTTATTGATAGAACTTCAACTACCTCATTAGCGGTGTCCACAACCACGACCATCAAGGACATTACCAGTGATAGACAGGACAAGCTTCCACCCTCTGCAGGGGTATACATAATCTCTTGTAATGACTGCAACAAATTATACGTGGGCGAAACATCAAGGGACCTCCAAACACGTATTTCAGAACACCAATACGCAAGCAGGTCTGACGACACAAGGAATGCCTGTGTACAACACCGTAATTCACACAACCACTAGATAAACTACAGAAACTCTAGACTTATCGCCACAGAAGACAACACTCAATACCGAAGAATCCTGGAATCATCACTTATTTCTATATCCGACAACTTCAACCAGAATAGTGGCTTCTATAACATAGCTGAACCACTTGCCAAGAAACTTCTTCATCGCTATCCCACATAAGAACACAGGAATGGAAGAACACTGTAGAAGGTCTGCTCACAAACTTATCCAATCTCATTTCCAAGCTACCCAAGATTTTAGACTCTATAACCCCACTCGGTACATCATCAGATGCAGCATTCTCCACCTGACCTCAGCATTCTGAACCTGACTATAAATACTCGCGTTCCTTCCACCCCAGGTAGATCTGTTTGTGTGTTAGGTAAGACACATATGCAACAGTTAGGTATCTTTATTTCGAAACGTTTCGCCTACACAGTAGGCTTCTTCAGACGAGTACAGAAAAGTTGATAGAAGCAGAAGAGACTTGAAGACGATGTAATCAGTCCATCACCCTTAAAGTTTTGAGGTGGTCAGTCCCTCAGTCTGGAGAAGAGCATTGTTCCATAGTCTGGAACAATATGGAGTTGAAGTGACAGGATGCAGCCTTATATAGCGCCAGGTGAGACGTAAGTCACTAGTAGAACGCAGATGTTGGGAGGTCAGGTCCCTCTCAAATCCAGCCGTTCTCACTAGTAGAGGTTGTCGAAGTTGATTTCAGGTCTGTACCAAGATACCCTTGTGTTGCAGTGTCTGACAGATTGAACATTAAAATGGTATAAAATACCGGTATTTTATACCATTTTAATGAACATTAAAATGGTATAAAATACCGACAGGTTGTTAGGTAAGACACATATGCAACAGTTAGGTATCTTTATTTCGAAACGTTTCGCCTACACAGTAGGCTTTTTCAGTCGAGTACAGAAAAGTTGATAGAAGCAGAAGATACTTGAAGACGATGTAATCAGTCCATCACCCTTAAAGTTTTGAGGTGGTCAGTCCCTCAGTCTGGAGAAGAGCATTGTTCCATAGTATGAAACAATATGTTCAGATCTGTTTGTGATTTGAAAAAGCCCACTGTGTGGGCGAAACGTAGTCAATAAAGGATCACATTATACTGCATATGTGTTTATATTTCCATTGTGTCGGTATTTTATACCATTTATTTACAAGGCTCCAAGGTGGTGGACTATTTTTGTTATTTCCTTCCATTTTCTTTTTCCGTTTCTTGCCACTAAAAAGTCACCTGGAGTTGGGTTGTCGTAGCTACCATTGTTTGTCACGGGGATTCAAGCCCCCTTCTTCTAACGTAATACTCATTTGGAAAGTTCCATGGTGACTGAGCCTAAGCATTAAACTTTTCCACACCAACATCAAAAGTACACTTTTCAAAGTCTTGTACTCTACCATTCATGATATTAGTCATTTCAGATTGTTGATAAAGGTAACCATGTGCGTTTTTCTGATCGGGTGTGTGGTTTTTATTTTCATCAGAGACCTGATCCATCAGCAGGTACCATTCACTACTAATCAGAGCGTTCCCGTGAGCTGGCTACAGTACCAGCACCTCTTCGCTAGCCTCCAGATTATGTAGCACCACCTCATGGTCCCACGTCATCCTGGTCAGACTGTCAGTCTGGTTCACTGGTGTCTTCCGCCTCATCTTAACCAGTCTCTGAAACTGAGGGAAAACACCGAGGGAGAAGTATCACCTTCCTCACCTATCTTCGATATACCTTTGAAGAGTTTCGAGAATTAATCTACTCTCTGAGCCCGGCCATGGGCCAGGCTCGTCTGGTGTTTGCCTGGACAACCAGACTGTTGGTGCTGGAGGCCCGCTGCCCAACATATTCATCACAGCCTGGTTGATCTGGCACCTTGGTGAAGATACTTGTCCAGTTTCCTCTTGAAGGCTTCTACACTTGTTCCAGCCGTGTTTCTGATATCTTCTGGTAAGATGTTGAATAATCTGGGGCCCCGGATGTTGATACAGTGTTCCCTTATTGTCTCCACCGCACCGCTGCTCCTCACTTGGTTTATTTTACACTTCCTCCCATGTATCTCTCTCTCCTCCGCTCCATTGGATACATGTTCAAGACTTGCAGGCGTTTCCAGTAGTTTACGTGCTTTACTGGCTCAACATGAGCCGTAAACAATCTCTGTATTTGTTCCAGCACCGATATTTCTCCTGGTTTGAACGGGGCCGTCAGCACTGAGCAATATTCCAAGTGAGGGAGCACTAGCGATTTGAAGAGTGTCACCATCGGCATTATTTCCCATGTTTAGAAAATTCTCAATACTCACCCCGTCATCTTCCTGGCTGTCGTGATCTTTGTCTTGTTATGGTCTTTGAAAGAAAGGTCCGCTGACATAATTATTCCCAGGTCTTTCACGTGTTCCTTAAGTTCTATTTGGTGACCCTCTTGAGTTTTGTGTATAGTGTTCCTTTTGAGTTCTTCATTCTTTCCATGCGTAAGCAGCTGGAACTTGTCATCATTGAACGTCATGTTGTTTTCCACTGCCCACTGGAAAACTCTGTTTATGTCTTACTGTACTTTTTCAGTGTCCTCTACCGTAGTGACTTTCATGCCTATTTTAGTGTCATCTGCAAATGATGATACAAAAGTGTGCCGGGTGTTTTTGTATGTCTGCAAGGAGGATGAGAAACAGCAGAGGTGCCAGGACAGTGCCTTGGGGCACTGAGCTTTTGACCCCGCTGATGCTGGATCTTGCTCTGTTCACTACTACTTTTTATGTTCTGTGTTAGGAAACCGAAAATCCATCTGCCTACCTTCCCCGTAATGCCCATGGCCTTCATTTATCTTCTTCACAGCCACCACAAAACTTTATTATTGGGATAATGTTAGTGACCTCCTGGGTAAAAACTGAAAGAAAATAATTATTTAAAATGGAGTACATTTCATTCTTCTTGTCAGTAAGATGCCCAGAGTTATCTCTAACTTTTGTTCTATAAACATGGAAAAAAATTTCGGGTTAGTTTTCGAATCCGTAGCAGCTTTAATTTCACAGTCTCGTTTTGTTTTTCTTATCCCATTTTAACCTCCCTCTTAATGTGAATATATTGATTTATAAGATGACCCTCACCTCTTTTGATACGCCTATAAATTCCTTTCTTCTGCTCTGAAAGATATTCAAGCCTATTATTCATCCATTTTGGGTCATTTCTATTCGATATAATTTCTTTATATGAAACGTTGCCACAATAAATGTCACATTAGTTGCACTTGTGTCCTTTTACTTTACATATTGTCGGTAATTCTACCAACTTTATATGTTCTTTGGGCAGCATGTATAGTGTTGAGAAAGCTGTTATATTGATAACTCTCTTCGTTACCCCAGTCAACAGATGAAAAGTGTTCTCTAAGCCTATTGAAATTTGTTAAGCGACAATCTGGTACCGTTACTGAGATATCATTACTATCATACTTCCATTCAGTCTTAAAGATAATTGATTTGTGGTCGCTTGAGCCAAGTTTCTCTGAAATTTCTAAATTATTAACTGGGGTTTCCTTGTTTGCCAGAACCAAATCAGGCAAGTTATTACCTCTTGTATGTTCTGTAACAAACTGCTTTGCAAAACAATCCTTAACTACCTCTAGGAAGTCATTAGATTCTGAATTACCAGATAAGGAATTCAAATTAATCTGACTATAGTTAAAGTCCCCTAGAATTATTTCGTTATCGTGCCTTGTGGCCTTGACAGTTTCCTCCCAGATTAGTCTCCCTTGGTCACTATTCAAGTTTGGGGATGGTATATCACGCCTAAAATCAGAATGAGCAGACCGATTCGGTTGCCATGGTCTTGTGTGCCGTAAATCCGAGGGAAAGATCGCAAGGCATTAAGAGGTTAATAACATTATCAAGAGGAATCTTACAACAGCCGGATGCCCAGCAATAACGGAGATACCTCAACTATTCAGATCTGATAGCAGCCAAAAGTGTCCAGATGATATCACCCTTCAAGCCTGGACAAACGGCAAGCAGGTGATGTGGGACTACACACGTGCATCTACTCTGCCTGATGCCTATCTCCAATACACCAGGGAGGAAGGAGGGGCAGCTCCCAGCTTCAGGGAGTCCCAGAAGTCTAGAAAATACGGAGAACTTGCACATCATTATGTGTTTGTTCCCATTGCCTTGGAGACCCTTTTCTCATGGGGAAAGAGTGCATCTAAGCTCCTTAAGGAGCTAAGCAAAAGACTCATAAGGGCAACTAGGGATCTCAGGGCGATTAGTTTTCTATTCCGCCGACTCAGCGCTGCTGTTCAGAGGGGTAATGCCTGCTGTTTCTAGGCCACAGCTCTGAGGAGCAGGATGGGATTTTCGCTTTATAATCTGTGACAAACACGTAACAATATGTACTAGACATGTCTTTTTCAAACCTCATGTATTGTATATGCCATTTTTATACCAGTAATATATCTCTTAAATCTTTTGTACCATGTTGTGTAACAAAATATACCTATTGGTAAAAAAGAATGGAAAGATGGGGTGGTAGGGGAAGTGGAATATTCAAATGGCTTCAGGAAGAAATCCAAATATTTTTCCTCGAAGCCTTTTTTATGCACTTCTCCGAGGCTGTGGGTCCCACAATTTACACCAGAGGTGGATCCCCATCACACACGTATATAAATATGTCGTGTCGAATAGGTAAAACTTGCGATTCTGGCTTAAATAGCAACGCTCTTCTTGCCGAATAAGGCAAGCAAAAATTTGTGTATGTAATAATTTCTGAGCCTATCGAAAAAATATCTTTCGTTGTGTCTGTTTACTATTAAATTATTGCAAACTTATCTACAAAGTATTTAGTTGGATTAGACTAAATTAAATTGCGCTTGTTATAATAAGGTTAGGTAAGATTTTTGAGGTTCTTTTCGTTCAAAATTATTAATTTCTTTTGTAACATAAGCCAAAAGAATATATCTTAGGAATGAATAAAAGAAAATTTTAGAAAGGTCTTAATTGACCAATTTTACCTATTCGGCACGACATATTATTATATATATATATATATATATATATATATATATATATATATATATATATATATATATATATATATATATATATATATGTATATATATATATAAATATATATATATATATATATATATATATATATGTATATATATATATATATATATATATATATATATATATATATATATATATATATATGTATATATATATATATATATATATATATATATATGTATATATATATATATATATATATATATATATATATATATATATATATATATGTATATATATATATATATATATATATATATATATATATGTATATATATATATATATATATATATATATATATATATATATATATATATATATATATATATATATATATATATATATATATACAATGGGGTCCACCTCTGGTGTAAATTGTGGAACCCATAGCCTCGAAGAAGTGGATAAAAAGGCTTCAAGGAAGAATATTCGGATTTCTTCCTGAAGCCGTTTGAATATTCCACTTCCCCTACCATCCCATCTTTTCATATATTTTTTTACCAATAGGAATATTTTATTATATAATATGGTACAAGAGATTTAAGAGATACATTATTGATGTAAAGGTGGCATATACGGTACATGTTACGCGTGTATCACCGATTATAAGGGAAAATCTCATCCAGCTGCTCAGAGTTGGGGCGTGTGCCCAAAATACAGCAGGCATTACCTCTTTGAACAGCCGCACTGAGCCGCTGGAACAGAAAACTAGCTGCCCTGGGATCCCTAGTTTCCCTGATGAGTCTTTTTCCCTTCTCCTTAAGGAATTTAGATGCGTTCTTTCCCCATGAGCCAAGGGTCTCCGAGCCTATGGGAACAAACATTTAATGATGGGCAAGTTCTCCATATTTTCTAGACTTTTGGGGCTCCCTGAAGCTGGTGGCTGCCCCTCCTTCCTCCCTGGTGTATTGGAAATAGGCATCAGCCAAGGTAGATGCACATGTATAGTCCCACACCACTTGCTTCCCATCTGTCCAGGCTTGAAGGGTGATACCATCTGGACGCTTCTGGCTGCCATCAGATCTGCATAGCTGGGGTGGCTCCCTTACTGCTGGGCATCCAGCTGTTGTGAGGCTCCTCTTGATAATGTTATTAACCTCCTCATGTCTTGCAATCTTTCCCTCGGATTTACGGCACACAAGACCATGGTACCCGAATCGGGTACCATGTCGTGCCGAATAGGCAGAACTTGCGATCTTGGCTTAAATAGCAACGCTCATCTCGCCATATAGGACAAGTGAAAATTTGTGTATGCAATAATTTCGCCAAAATCATTCTGAACCTAAGGAAAAAAATATATTTCTCTGTGTTTGTTTAGTATTAAATTATAGTAAACAAATCTAAAATATATTTAGTTGGGTTAGACTAAAATAAATTGAGCTTGTTATAATAAGGTTAGGTAAGTTTCCTAAGTTCCTTTTGGTGTAAAATTATAAATTTTTACAACAACATTAATGAAAAAAAAATATCTTTAAACGTATAAGAGAAAATTTTAGAAAGGACTTAATTTTAAATGAGTTCTTGCTAAATGACCAGTTTTACATATTCGGCACGACATTATATATATATATATATATATATATATATATATATATATATATATATATATATATATATATATATATATATATATATATATATATATATATATATATACAAAACGACATCTCTGAAAGAATAGTAAAATTCCAAGCTCTTTCGTTACTTCTTACATGATAATTTGAGAAGTCACGAAAACACTTGGAAGTTCACTATCTTTCACACTGGTTGTCTAGCATATTCTGATATCACCTATTTGCTGTTATCTTATTGCATATATATATATATATATATATATATATATATATATATATATATATATATATATATATATATATATATATATATATATATATATATACAGAAAAGAATGTGTGTGTGTCTGTGTAACTAAAACTTCGTTTATCATAACCACTCACTAATTTCTTTATTTCTTTATTTTTGCTGCTGTGTTGTTGGCTCATCATTTATCCTACGTACGCCACGTGGACGATGGAACGTGCGGGTGGATCACCTCACAGGTTACAGTGTGGGCGTTGATGAAGTGTTGCTGGCACAGCAGCGGAGTGGAGAACGTAGGGGAAGTTATCGGGGCGCCGGTGTGGGCGTGGTGTCACCGGGCGGAGGCTCGGCCAGGGAGGTCCAAGGAGAGACCTTGATCTTGAAGAAGGTGTCACGTCTTCAGATGGGATCCTATCTTTGCATCGCCTCCAACGGCATCCCACCCTCCATCAGCAAGCGAACGCACCTCAGTGTCCAGTGTGAGTGTTTAGTGTGTGTCCAGTGTATGTTCAGTGTGTGTGTTCAGAGTGTGTGTCCAGTGTGTGTCCAATGTATGTTCAGTGTGTGTGTTCAGAGTGTGTGTCCAGTGTGTGTGTGTGTCCAGTGTGTGTTGAGTGTGTGTGTGTGTTCAGGGTATGTGTGTCCAGTGTGTGTGTCCAGTGTGTGTGTGTCCAGTGTGTGTGTGTGTGTCCAGTGTCAGTGTCCAGTGTGTGTCAACAGTGCGTGTCCAGTATGAGTGCCCATTGTGAGTGTCCAGTCTGAGTATCAAGAGGGACGGCTCGGAGAGAGAGAAAGAGAGAGAGAGAGAGAGAGAGAGAGAGAGAGAGAGAGAGAGAGAGAGAGAGAGAGGGTGCTAGTTTTCAGCAATGTTTTGTTGTTTTCACAAGCTTTACCAGGTGTGTGGAGCATACTCTAGTATGCCGGACGTATACCGTATATAATATCGTGAAAGATTACTTTGTTAGGTATCCTAAAGCTAGTCTTATATTTGCTAGATGCGCATTTGTTGCAGCAAATATTCCCCTGATGTCCCCCTAAGGGTGAAATGCTCGGTACAATGACCACACCGAGGTCCTCCTTCAGTGAGGTTTCAGCCTTTGTCACCGACACTGCCCTCCATCTGTGGTCGTTTTTTCTATCCTAAATCTTCATAACTTTGCATTTGCTGTGTGTGTGTGTGTGTGTGTGTGTGTGTGTGTGTGTGTGTGTGTGTGTGTGTGTGTGTGTGTGTGTGTGTGTGTGTGTGTGTGTGTGCGAGACTAGCAGGAGGGTCAGCGTGTGTGCCAGTCTTGATGTATTATGAATTAACTGGCGATGTCCTGCAGCAATTTCCCTTCCTCACGTTCCTCCACTGACCGCTTACTCTCTCTCTCACCCAGTAGTCACTCACATTCACCAGCTATCTCATTATTCTACCCATCATCCTACTTTCCTTATTCTTCCCTATTCTCTTACTGTCCCTTATCCTTCCATTCCCAAATACCAATCACTCTCCAACTTCACTTCCCCACAATCACTGACTTACTAACCATACACATACATTCCAATCACCTCTCAACCTTCTTCATTGCTCCTTCTACGTCACAAAGCGCCTCTATATTTCTGTTATCTATTCCTTAGCTGCACTTAAGAATTATCTCCTATGTATGGAAATGTGACAGTGAAGCATAACTATATTTTCTTCCCACAATGTAACATATCTTGAATAGATTACTTGTAAACTGCGGGTGTCCTTAATTATATAAAATTAGAATGTTTTTCCTCTCTCTCTCTCTCTCTCTCTCTCTCTCTCTCTCTCTCTCTCTCTCTTTCTCTCTATCCCCCACCATTTCTCTCTCCACCTGCCAAATCATTAATTTATTTCCCTGCTCTGCACTTAACTTCCCCTGTACTGCACTAAACAAGCTTAAAAACCAAAGCCATGAGGATAATTCTTGGTGCTCTAATTTACACTCAAACTTCTAACAGAAGGATAGAAGTGAAGCTTCGTGCTGTAAATAAAAGATTACACTTAAACAAAATCTTCCGTGTTAGAGTTATGACAGACCTTACATTACCATAACAAGTTATGTGTGTGGTCTTCCAGCCTGCGACATGCCAATCATCCTGCGTCATGCCAATCATCCTGCGTCATGCCAATCATCCTGCGTCATGCCT
>NC_091306.1:48804619-48855697 GCF_038502225.1 Cherax quadricarinatus
TCGCCGCGCGTCACGTGTTTAACCGTTGTGGGATCTGATAGTGAGGTGCCGGCCAGACCCCTTATATAGCTTCCTTTGATGCCTTACTATCATAGTTCCTTGATAATGTGAGTAGTCACGAAAGCGCTTGGAATTTCTCTATTTTTTCAGAGTGGTTGTTTTGCATATTCTGAAATCACCTGTTTACTGTGATCTTATTGCATATATATATATATATATATATATATATATATATATATATATATATATATATATATATATATATATATATATTTATTTTAGCCTAACCCAACTAAATATATTTTAGATTTGTTTACAGTAATTTAATACTAAGGAAACACAGTGAAATATATTTTTTTTCGTTAGGTTCAGAATGATTTTGGCGAAATTATTGCATACACAAATTTTCACTTGTCCTATATGGCAAGATGAGCGTTGCTATTTAAGCCAATATCGCAAGTTCTGCCTATTCGGCACGACATATATATATATATATATATATATATATATATATATATATATATATATATATATATATATATATATATATATATATATATATATATATATATATATATATATATAAATATATATAAATATATATAATATATATATATATATATATATATATATATATATATATATATATATATATATATATAAATATATATAAATATATATAAATATATATATATATATATATATATATATATATATATATATATATATATATATATATATATATATATATATGTATATATATATATATATATATATATATATATATATATATATATATATATATATATATATATATATACATATATGTCGTGCCGAATAGGCAGAACTTGCGATCTTGGCTTAAATAGCAACGCTCATCTTGCCATATAGGACAAGTGAAAATTTGTGTATGCAATAATATCGCCAAAATCATTCTGAACCTAACGAAAAAAATATATTTCACTGTGTTTCCTTAGTATTAAATTACTGTAAACAAATCTAAAATATATTTAGTTGGGTTAGGCTAAAATAAATTGTTCTTGTTATAATAAGGTTAGGTAAGTTTCCAAAGATTCTTTTGGAGCAAAATTAAAAATGTTTATGTTAACGTTAATGAAAAAAATATATCTTTAAACGTATAAGAGAAAATTTTAGAAAGAACTTAATTTTAAATGAGTTTTTGCTAATTGACCAGTTTTACATATTCGGCCCGACATGTATATATATATATATATATATATATATATATATATATATATATATATATATATATATATATATATATATATATATATATATATATATATATATATATATATATATGTCGTGTCGAATATGTAAAACTGGCCAATTAGCAAGAACTCATTTAAAATTAAGTCTTTTCTAAATTTTTTTCTTATACGTTTAAAGATATATTTTTCCATTAATGTTAATGGAAAAATTTATAATTTTGCACCAAAAAGAACTTAGAAAACTTACCTAACCTTATTATAACAAGCGCAATTTATTTTAGCTTAACCCAACTAAATATATTTTAAATTTGTTTACAATAATTTATTACTAAAGAAACACAGTGATTTTTTTTTTCTTTAGGTTCAGAATGATTTTGGCGAAATTATTGCATACACAAGTTTTCACTTGTCCTATATGGCAAGATGAGCGTTGCTATTTAAGCCAATATCGCAAGTTCTGCCTATTCGGCACGACATATATATATATATATATATATATATATATATATATATATATATATATATATATATATATATATATATATATATATATGTCGTGCCGAATATGTAAAACTGGTCAATTAGCAAGAACTCATTTAAAATTAAGTCCTTTCTGAAATTTTCTCTTATACGTTTAAAGATATATTTTTTTCATTAATGTTAATGTAAAAAATTTTAAATTTTCATAAAAAGAATCTTAGAAAACTTACCTAACCTTATTATAACAAGAACAATTTATTTTAGCCTAACCAAGCTAAATATATTTTAGATTTGTTTACAGTAATTTAATACTAAACAAACACAGTGAAATATATTTTTTTCGATAGGTTCAGAATGATTTTGGCGAAATTGTTGCATACACAAATTTTCGCTTGTCCTATATGGCAAGATGAGCGTTGCTATTTAAGCCAAGACCGCAAGTTCTGCCTATTCGGCACGATATATATATATATATATATATATATATATATATATATATATATATATATATATATATATATATATATATATATATATATATATATATATATATATGATGGGGTCCACCTCTGGTGTAAATTGTGGGACCCATAGCCTCGGAGAAGTGGATAAAAAGGCTTCAAGGAAGAATATTTTTATATTTCTTCCTGAAGCCATTTGAATATTCCACTTCCCCTACCACCCCATCTTTTAAACTATTTTTTTTTTACCAATAGGAATATTTTATTACATAATATGGCACAGAAGATTTAAGAGATACATTGTTGATATAAAGGTGGCATATACGGTACATGTTGTTACGTGTGTATCACCGATTATAAGGCGAAAATCTCTTCCAGCTCCTCAGAGCTGGGGCGTGTGCCCAAAATGCAGCATGCATTACCCCTTTGAACAGCCGCGCTGAGCCGCTGGAACAGAAAACTAGCTGCCCTGGGATCCCTAGTTACCCTGATGAGTCTTTTTCCCAGCTCCTTAAGGAAATTAGATGCACTCTTTCCCCATGAGGCAAGGGTCTCTGAGCCTATATGAACAAACATATATATATATATATATATATATATATATATATATATATATATATATATATATATATATATATATATATATATATATATATATATATATATATATATCGTGGCGAATATGTAAAACTGGTCAATTAGCAAGAACTCATTTAAAATTAAGTCTTTTCTAAAATTTTCTCTTATACGTTTAAAGATATATTTTTTTCATTAATGTTAATGCAAAAATTTTTAATTTTGCTCCAAAAGAATCTTAGAAAACTTACCTAACCTTATTATAACAAGAACAATTTATTTTAGCCTAACCCAACTAAATATATTTTAGATTTGTTTACAATAATTTAATACTAAACAATCACAGCGAAATATATTTTTTTCGTTAGGTTCAGAATGATTTTGGCGAAATTATTGCATACACAAATTTTCGCTTGTCTTACATGGCAAGATGAGCGTTGCTATTTAAGCCAAGATCGCAAGTTCTGCCTATTCGGCACGACATATGTATATAATATATATATATATATATATATATATATATATATATATATATATATATATATATATATATATATATATATGTCGTGCCGAATAGGCACAACTTGCGAACTTGGCTTAAATAGCAACGCTCATCTTGCCATATAGGACAAGTGAAAATTTGTGTATGCAATAATTTCGCCAAAATCATTCTGAACGTAACGAAAAAAATATATTTCACTTTGTTTGTTTAGTATTAAATTATTGTAAACAAATCTAAAATATATTTAGTTAGTTTAGGCTAAAATAAACTGCTCTTGCTATAACAAGGTTAGGTAAGTTTTTTAAGTTTCTTTTGGTGCAAATTTAAAAAATTTTACATTAACATTAATTAAAAAAATCTATCTTTAAACGTATAAGAGAAAATTTTTGGAAAGGACTTAATTTTAAATGAGTTCTTGCTAATTGACCAGTTTTACATTTTCGGCACGTCATATATATATATATATATATATATATATATATATATATATATATATATATATATATATATATATATATATATATATATATAAACACTGATCTCTGGCTGAAGGAGACTCGAACCTACGAACCTTAGGACAAGGTACGCAGTGCTTTACCAATCTACCCAAACTGGACAATACCTTGGCGTGTAGCTTGCGCTACACGTTTGATCCAAGGCAGCCAGCTTTCAGGGAGAAGGCTTACAGCTTTTCATCTCATCCCCTGCATGCATCAGCCTTACTAGAGATTTGAACAATGCAAGGAATTCCCGAAAGCAGGCGAAATATACACAAACACTGATCTCTGGCTGAAGGAGACTCGAACCTACGAACCTTAGGACAAGGTAAGCATGGCTATATTATTCTCACCACACTGGACCAATACCTTGGCGTCCAGCTTCAAGTGCTAAAATCTCTAGTAAGGCTGATGCATGCAGGGGATGAGATGAAAAGCTGTAAGCCTTCTCCCTGAAAGCTGGTTGTCTTGGATCAAACGTGTAGCGCATTAAACTGCATATGTGTTTGTTTCCACAGTAAATCATTTTAGTCATTCTTCTCTGTATGTTCTCTAATGAGTCCATATCCATCCTGTAGTAAGGGGACCAAAACTGAACAGCATAAGCTAAATGAGGCCTCACTAGTGATGTATAGAGCTGTAAAATAACTTTTGGACTTCTGTTACTTATACTTCTTGAAAAAAATGCAAGTAATCTGTTGGCCTTGTTGCGCACACTAAGGCACTGCTGCCTTGTCTTTAGATTTCTGCTCACCATGACTCCCAAGTCCTTTTCACATTCTGTATGATCAAGCTCTGCTTCGAGGGTTATTTTCATTACCTTACACTTGTCGACATTGAACTTCATCTGCCATTTTTCAGACCAGGACATTAATTTGTCCAAATCCTCCTGGAGTTCATTGCTATCCTCTTCAGAGTGAATTATACGGCCTATCTTTGTATCATCAGCAAACTTACTCATGTCACTCGTAATCCCTTCATCCTTGCGGGACGCCACTAGGGACTAATCCCCATTCAGATTTCACTCCATTAATGGTAACTCTCTGCTTTCTATTGGTAAGCCATGCCTCTATCCATGCTAGAACTTTACCTACTATACCATGAGCTGCCACTTTTTTCAAGAGTCTCTTGTGAGGTACTCTATCGAAGGCTTTACTAAAATCCAAATAAGCAATATCATATTCCTTATCACTGTCAACTGCCTCAAATGTTCTATTGAAGAATGTCAGTAAGTTTGTCAGGCAGGAACGACCTCTCGTGAATCCATGCTGAGATTCATTTATTAAGTTATGCTCTTCAAGGTGACTTCTAATAATGTCAGCTATAATTGATTCTAATAACTTGCCCACTATAGATTTCAGGCTTATTGGACGGTAATTTGAAGGAGTGGACTTATCCCCCACAACTCTGGCACACCGGTAAGGATGGACGCATTAAACACACTCGTTAATGGCTGACTAAGCTCCATCTTGCATTCCTTAAGTACCCTGGAAAACAACTCATCGGGTCCCGGGGACTTATTTTGCTTCAGTTTGTCTATCTGTTTAATAACCATGTCCCTCGTGACAGTAATATTAGTTAATTTAAATTCATCAGGAACTAAATAATTGTTAATTACTGGATTCTCATTTACATCTTCCTGTGTAAAAACTGACAAAAAATAGTCATTAAATAAGGAACACATTTCCAGTTCAATATCCGTCAGCTGTCCATTCTCAATTTTCAGAGGTCCTACTTTTTCCTTCACCTTCGTACTATACACTTGAAAGTACCCCTTTGGATTAGTCTTTGATTCACTAGCAACTCTAATTTCATAGCCACGTTTAGCCTTTCTAATCCCCTTTTTTACTTCTCTTTTAAGCTGAACATATTGGTCAGTAAGGTTAACATCTCCTCTTCTGATGCGCCTATAAATTCCCATTTTCTCCCCTAATAGATGCTTTAACTTACTGTTAACCCATTTGGGATCGTTATTATTAGACCTAATATCTCTTTGGGGAATTTATATACTCTGGTCATGGTGTACATTATTAAGAAAAAAATCATAAAAGCAGATCCCTTCATAACCATAAGTATGATCATCGCCAATAAAATCATTAGCTAGATAACCCCAATCAAGATTAGACAGATGTTCCCTATGTCCATTATAATCGGCAGAACGGAAATCAGGGATTTTTACTGTATTATCATTATTCTTGCATTCCCAGTTAATGCTAAAAGTGATGGATTTGTGATCACTTGCGCCAAGCTCTTCAGTGATCTCCAGATTATTCACGAGTGTTTCCTTATTTGACAAGACTAGGTCTAGCAAATTATTACCCCTGGTAGGTTCTGTTACGCTCTGCTTCAGTCCTGAACTGTTTCCATAAAGTCACTGGACTCTAGATTACCTGTCAAAGAATTCCAGTCAATTTGACTAAAGTTAAAGTCCCCTACTATGACTATGTTTTTATGTCTATAAGCCCTAACAATTTCGTCCCAAAGAAGTATCCCTCTATCGTGATCCAAGCCTGGAAGTCGGTATATTACACCTAGAATTAGTTTTTCTTGACCCTCTACAAACTCTACCCAAACAGATTCTGCTACTGCTCCATCTATTTTTATACCTGTTTTTATGCAACAATTAATATTTTCTCGAACATACAATGCAACTCCTTCCCCCTTCCCACTACATCTGTCCACATTGAACAACTTAAATCCCTGAATATTACACTCAGCATTCATATCCCGACTCTTTAAACCATACCACGTTTCAGTTAATGCAATGATATCAAAGTTCCCTTTACATGCTACCAAACGTAGTTCGTTAATTTTATTTCTTGCACTTCGACTGTTAGCATAAAATACCATATGTTTTTTCTTCTGCACATTTTTATTATTGATCTTTGTTTTTACACAATTTCTGAAATTATCATTACCCAGAGTTACTCCATGGCAGTTACTATTAAGATTCTTAATATCACAGCATAAGTCAATATATCCATACTCATTATTTATCATTTCTAAACCCATAACTCTAACTAATTCTAGTTTAAAGTCCTAACAACCCCCTCAACTGAGTTAGCAAGAAAACCTACACCTGCCCTTGATAAGTGAACCCCATCCCTGGCATACATGTCATTTCGGCCATAGAAGTTGTCCCAGTTGTCAATGAATGGTACTGCATTATCCTTACAGTATTTATCCAGCCAACAATTAATACCAATTGCTCTGGACAACCATTCATTACCAACACCTCTTCTTGGCAAAATGCCACATATAACAGGGCTCCCCCCCTTCTTCCTAATTATGTCTATAGCTGTCCTGAATTTTCTAACTAAATCCTCACTTCTACGCTTGCCTACATCATTGCCTCCAGCACTGAGGCAAATAATAGGGTTGATCCCATTACCGTTCATGATGTTGTCAAGCCAGCTAACAATGTCCTCCATCCCAGCCCCAAGAAAGCAAACCCTCTGTCTCCTACTCCTGTTCTTCATGCAGAACGCCCTATCCATGTATCTAACCTGGCTATCCCCAACAACAACAATATTCTTACCTTCAGTGGCGTCGTTCGTCGTGACGTTCCCAGTAGTCGACTCCCATTCGTCGGATAGCACGGAGAATGCATTAGATGTTTCCACAGCAGTCTCTTTCTTCTTCATCGTTTCTGTCTTTCCATTCTTCTTGATCGTCAACTTCGTCCCCTGCTGTCCAGCCACAGACCACGTTCCCTTCTTGACCTGATGACTCAAAACAGGAGGACTACTACGAATCCTCTTGTTTTCCTCAGTCAATCGCCGTATCTCCATCTTCGCTACTCTCAATTCTTCCTTAAGCTGCTGGTAAAGTTGCTAGACGGAAGGCATCTTGGTTCAGTCCACGGATAGCACACAAGACACTTCTTCACAGAGTTAAGTACAGGTCACCACTCCGAGTTAAGTACAAGTCACCACTCCTACAAGTGAATGTAGTTTAAGAGTCTTCAATCGTTCTTCATACGGAAGATTTCTAATGCTATGTATTAATTTGGCCATTCTATGCTGGATATTTTCTAGCTAATTTATATCCATTCTGTAATATGGAGACGAGAACTGAGCTGCATAATCTAGGTGAGGCCTTACTAATGATGTATAAAGCTGTAAAATAACCGCTGGACTTCTGCTGCTTACACTTCTAGATATAAATCCCAGTAATCTGTTTGCTTTGTTACGTACGCTTAGGCACTGCTATCTTGGTTAAGGTTACTGTTTACCATAACCCCCGAATCCTTTTCGCAATCTTTATGGCTAAGTTCTACGTTATTTAACTGATAAGTACTAGGGTTATGAACACCCGCAAGCTTCATAACCTTGCATTTATCTACACTGAACTGCATCTGCCACTTTTCTGACCAGGAACTGAGTTTGTCTAAATCCTCCTTAAGTTCCGTGACATCTAAGTTTGAATCAATTATCCTACCTATATTTGTGTCATCAGCGAATTTGCTCATATCACTAGTAATTCCCTCATAAAGGTCATTGATATATATTATAAACAACAATGGGCCCAAGATTGATCCCTGTGGAACGCCACTTGTTACGGATCCCCATTCGGATTTAACCCCATTTAAGCATACTCTCTGCTTCTTATTGGTGAGCCATGACTCGATCCATGGCAGCACTTTTACCCCAATGCCATGAGCTGCCACTTTCTTTAACAGTCTCTGGTGTGGTACTCTATCAAAAACCTTACTAAAATCTAAATAAACAATATCGAATTTTTTATAATAATCAACGACCTTCTTATATTATCAGCTATAATTGACTCTAGTAATTTGCCTACAATTGAGGTTAGGCTTATTGGGCTGTAATTTGACGGTAATGACTTGTCCCCTGCTTTAAAAATAGGAATTACATTTAGCCGTCTTTCACATATCAGACACTACACCTGTTTGAAGAGAAATATTAAAAATATTAGTCAATGGTTCACAAAGTTCTATTTTACATTCTTTAAGAACCATTGAAAAAAGTTCATCAAGGCCCTGGGATTTATTTTGCTTTAACCGGTCTATTTGTTTGATAACCAATTCGGTAGTGACTGTGATATTGCATAATTTATCATCATCAGGCCCACTATAAAAATTAATTACTGGGATATTGTTAGTGTCTTCCTGAGTGAAAACCGAGAGAAAATAATTATTAAGAATAGAGCACACTTCAATTTTCTTGTCAGTGAGATGCCCTGAGTTATTTTTAAGGGGACCTATCTTATCTCTAACTTTTGTTCTATATACCTGGAAAAAACTTTTTGGGTTAGTTTTCGAATCCCTAGCAACTTTAATTTCATAGTCCCGTTTAGCTTTTCTTATCCCCTTTTTAGCATCCTTCTTAATGTCAATATACTGATTCACAAGATGACCCTTACCCCTTTTGATACGCCTATAAATTCCTTTTTTCTGCCCTAAAAGATATTTGAGCCTATTATTCATCCATTTGGGGTCATTTCTATTCGATCTAATTTCCTTATATGGGATAAATGTCCTTTGGGCAGCATGTATTGTGTTAAGAAATCTGTCATACTGATAGCTCTCTTCGTTACTCCAGTCCACAGATGATAAGTGTTCTCTAAGGACATTGTAATCTGCTAAGCGAAAATCTTGGACCATTACTGAATTATCCCTGTTATCATACTTCCATTCAATGCTAAATGTAATTGATTTGTGATCGCTTGTTCCGAGTTCCTCTGTAATTTCTAAATTATTAACAAGTGTTTCCTTGTTTCCCAAAACCAAGTCAAGCAGGTTATTTTCCCTTGTAGGCTCTGTCACAAACTGCTTCAAAAAAACAATCCTAAACTACTTCTAAGAAGTCGTTTAATTCTAAATTCCCAGTCAAGAAATTCCAATCAATATGACTAAAGTTAAAGTCTCCTAGAATTACTATGTTATCGTGCCTTGTGGTCTTAACAATTTCCTCCCATAGTAGTCTTCCCTAGTCCCTATCTAAGTTTGGGGGACGGTATATCACACCTAAAATCAATTTTTGATGCCCCTCTGAAAATTCTATCCAAACAGACTCTGTATGTGTTACTTCAGACTTAATGCTCGTTTTTATGCAACACTTCAAGCGATCTCGGACATACAATGCTACCCCACCCCCCTTCCCGATACTTCTATCTACTTGAAACAATTTAAAACCTTTAATGTGACATTCTGCAGGCATGTCCAGACTTTTAGAATTAAACCACGTCTCAGTTATGGCAAATGCATCAATGTTACCTTCACTAGCAACTAATCTCAACTCGTCCATTTTATTCCTAGCACTAAGGCTATTAGCATAATATACATTGAAAGACCCTCCTTTTTCTTTACCCTTCCTGCTAATTTCTGTTTTTCTACTAAACCTATTACTGTCCTTATCACCTAGTATCACTGGCTTTCCAATATCTACCTCGTTTTGCTTATTACTAGTTCCCCTAGAACTCATAATATTACTACACTGGGACATCACTGTTTTCCCTAGTTTAAAGTCCTAACAGCTCCCTCCACTGCAGATGCCAGTGCCCCCACCCCAGACCACTTCAAATGCCATTAAGGTATTTGAAGTGGTAGATCATGATAATGAATATATGGAATTTAGTAAGGCCTTTCATATCTACACCGGATATCGTTGAGGAATGAAGAGGCGTGGTTGACAGACAGGCAACAGAGAGTCTGCAAAAATAGGGAAAAAATCAGAGTGGGGATGCGTCACAAGTGGTGCTCCACAAGGGTCAGTACTGGACCCTTTGTTGATCACAATATACATAGATTAGGGAATAAATAGTGATATAAGCAGATTTGCCGATGACACTAAAATTGGCCCTCAGATCAATTCTGATGTGGATACTAGAGTGTTACAGGAAGATATGGATAAATTGATGTAGTGGTCGGAGAAGTTGTAGATGCAGCATAATGCAAATAAATGTAAGGTTCTAAGACGGTAAAGAGAATAACCATGGCACATGTAAACTGAATAATGTAGAGCGCAATCATCTGAATGCGACAAAGATTTGAGTTCTGGTTAGCGGTAATATAAAGCCAAGACGACAATGCACATTTGCTCGTAATAAAGAAAATAGAATTCTTGGTTTCATATCAAGAAGTATAAAACAAGTCTTCAGGTTATATTTCAACTTTATACATTCTTGGTTATATTGAAAATAGTATATAATACCGGCAAGTTGAAGAGTAAGACACGTGTGCAACAGAAGTTGATTGAAACGTTTCGCCTACAGAGTAAGCTTCTTCACTTCAATACAGACGCAGCAAGCATAGCAGCCAAGTAAAGATGATGGGCTGATTACATCATCTGAACTTCTCTACCATGCCTACTAGCTCTGTATTTGACTGTAGACGCTTACTGTGTAGGAGAAACGTTTTACTCAGCAGTAAAGATGCGCAACTGTTGCACATGTGTTTTATTTTCCATATCCATGGTTAGGTCTCATTTAGATTATGTTGCGCAGTTCTGATCTCCGAATTACAGAAAGGTCATAAATGCCCTGGACAACATAGAGTAGGGTGACGAAGTTGATCCCATGTATCAGATTTTGTCCTTCCATGATAGACTGAGGGCACTGAATATGCACTCTCAGGGAAGTCTTATAATTAGGGTGGATATGAGTTGGGTGTGTAAATCGAAGACATGAATAAATAAAGAGGAGCTGTAGAGATAGGTGGAGGCTCCCGGGACTGCCAAGAACAAGGAAAGAGAAGGAGCTGGGTTGGTGGTGGGTAGCGAGCTGGCTTCACTTGGTAGTTTAACTCTGCTTTTAAAGGCAGTGAATAAACGATATGAGAAAACGTGAAGCTTACTGTTGGCAAAATGATCCAGTCGCAGACTGACATATTTAGGACGGGCAGATGGCTTAACCTTAGCTGGGCTAGTTTGGCTTACACAGGAGTGGTCAGCCTCGCGAGAATTTCTAACTCCTCAATGGCTCGAAGAGTGAGAAATGGGCTTTCTTGCTGGGAAGAGGAAAAGGGAACAATTATTCCGCCTGATATAACCATTTCCAGTGTGCTGGCGGAACATGACAGCCACATCAGTAAGCCATGTTTGGCCTACTCTTCTTGAACTCTTTCTTCTGATTTAATTGCAGTTTCCTTGGCTACTGCTACCTAGATGCGCTCGTTCGCTCCTGTGTACGATCAAAGTTTCCTTAGCTCTTGTTTGCTGCTTTCAGGGCATTCTCTTCCACGTGACCTCCCAATCAGAGGCATGGTTACTTCTGAATAGCTCCAGCCGACTCAGCAGCCCTCCTGTGTTAGTGAAGCTTCAGTACTCTTTGCAGTTTCTGAAGCTTGCACATATCAGAGTCATTTTCGAAGCTGGAATCCAATCTTTCTCGTAGAGTATAGACAAAGCTGAATTTACAGTACCCCTGGAGCTGACATTGATGGTAAGTCTCTTCTCCTGGTGGTGAAATATGAAGCTCTGAGTCCAGCCAAATTAACTCATTGAGATCTTGAGCACGTGATGTTCATGTCAACCTTGCTAATGAGCAAACAGCTGGGAACCTTCTTGTCATTGTCAATGCTGTTTAGTTTCGGTTTTCGTCTGAAAATTAATAACTTTTGCCCTAAACATTTCGACTGACTCAAAACTAGCTCGGATATAACAGAGAAAAACATTTACTGTAACAAGACTAGCTAAAAAAAACTGAGCAAGAGTTGTTTATCGTTCCCTCAGTTCACTTAAATTTGTTGTCCTCTGAATAAATAATCTGTAGACTTACCTGTCAGGTAAACAGGACACAGGTGCGACTAATGCGAAATTTTGTTGTGGCAGTGCGTCGCTCTCCAGGAGCTTTGTTAAGCCGTTACAAACAATAGGAGGGCACAGAGGGGTGCGTATAGGCAACAAAGTGAGGTGACAAATCATGCACACTGCAGTAGGCTAACTGGCCTAAAAAGTTGGCAGCGGCAGCAGCGGCAGCAGCGGCAGCAGCGGCAGCGGCGGCAGCGGCGGCAGCGGCGGCAGCGGCGGCAGCGGCGGCAGCGGCGGCAGCGGCGGCAGCAGCAGCAGCAGCAGCAATAGCAGCAGTAATAGTAATAGTAGTGGTAGTTGATGTAACTCCTGGTTGCTATGTGATGGCTGGGATTATTGTTTGGAGAACTCTTGTTAGCACTTCAGAGATGAAAAAGCTGCGTTTATTCACATAGTGTTTAATTTGGCTATTAAAGAAGTTTCAAAGAACCCAATTTTTGCTGAGGAAAATTGTTTTTTTTGAATCACAGGTGGGTATGATTAAATTTCATCAAATGATTGGTGGAATCCCAGTGTTGAACACATGCGTTATAATCGTATCTACATGAATAAATGTGTTCATTGAAACGTGTTTCACCGACGTATAACTTGTCACAGCCTCCGCAGGGAATTGTGAAAATCACTATATTGGCTTGTTCGAGGTTCTTCAATTGGGACCATATCAGGTCACTGATGAAGGTCCTGGTTACCATACAGACTCTAGTGTTGGCTTCTGCGAGTACTTTGGAAAGTTTCAAGGCAACCTGGCTATTGGGAAGGATCATAATTTTCTTAGTAAGTGGAGAGTTGATTACTTTATGGGCTCTTTACTCACAGCTCTTAAAAGAAGGAAAATGTAACTCAGTGAAGGTTTGATGTACGTATGCAAACTCCTCGTCAAGAAATTCTTGACTGCAAATTCAGTGTGCTGCTCTTAGGAAAAAACCGATGATGTCTCGTTTAATCTTAGTATCTTGACTGGAAGAGAAGTGTGAGAGCTCGTTTCTGTTCGTTTTGTTTGAGGGCGACCCGAAACTAGTGTCATAATTACCAGTCACTTTCTTGTGATTTTAAATAAATTACTTTCAAAAGCCCTTAAAATAAAACAATAATTATAAAATATTGTATTATTGATACGGCAGCTTGTTTCCAAGGCAATATAATTTACATTCTAAGGGGTAGTATGCTATAACGAATCTAGTTGGTTCTAGAACCTCGTTCTCTATAGCATTTGTTCGTTATAAGAATAATCGGTTCCAAACGCTCAGATACAACTACTTAACAGTGAAAAATATATAAAATTGTAAAAAAGTGCATAAATGTGCATTTAAACTCCCGAAATAAATAATATCATTAGTAATAATACTTAAAATAAAAAATAATAAATTAATACAAAAAAAATAATAGAAAATACTGTACTTTACCCTAAGTTTGTGTTGTCGAGCCGCAGGACAGGAGGCAGAGGAGGAGAGAATTACTGAGGAGAGGTGGAAGGAGTCGAGTCATCCTTCCTAGTCCTCTTTGGTGACTCCTGGAGCCAGTTCCTCTCTAGCATCCCTATGAACTTTATATTTTCAGTTTTATAGGGAAAACCGTTTGTTGTGTAAATATTAGTTACATAAACCGTTCGCTATATCCTACCCTACTGTAACTCTGATTTGTATATGAAACAGAACCTACAGAACATATGAAACAGAACCTATAGAACCTCGAGAAGTCATGTACCATCCACTGCTACTGAAATTAACCAAATAACCTCACTCGTGGAAGAACTGGCAAAAGATAAACACTTATAAATATATTCTGATCTGTGTAATATTCGTTAAAAACAAAATTTGTATTGAAGTGGAAGGTGGGCGGCCTTGTGGAGTGGAATATTGAAAAAAAAGTAGAGTCATCGGGCCGTGTCAGCCTCAGGCTCAGTCTAAAGAGGTTCACTTTTCAATGTATGTATAAGATTCGCTGTATGTATGAGGTTCAATCTATATGTATGGGCCCACTCTGTATGAGGTTCACTCTGTATGGGGCTCACTCTGTATGAGGTTCACTCTGTATGGGGCTCACTCTGTATGAGGTTCACTCTGTATGGGGCTCACTCTGTATGAGGTTCACTCTGTATGGGGCTCACTCTGTATGAGGTTCACTCTGTATGTTTGGGGCTCACTCTGTATAAGGTTTACTCTGTATGGGGCTCACTCTGTATGAGGTTCACTCTGTATGGGGCTCACTCTGTATGAGGTTCACTCTGTATGGGGCTCACTCTGTATGAGGTTCGCTCTGTATGTTTGGGGCTCACTCTGCATGAGGTTCACTCTGTATGTATGGGGTCACTCTGTATGAGGTTCACTCTGTATGTATGGGACCCACTCTGTATGAGGTTCACTCTGTATGTATGGGGCTCACTCTGTATGAGGTTCACTCTGTATGTATGGGGTCACTCTGTATGAGGTTCACTCTGTATGTATGGGGCTCACTCTGTATGAGGTTCACTCTGTATGTATGGGGCCCACTCTGTATGAGGTTCACTCTGTATGTATGGGGCTCACTCTGTATGAGGTTCACTCTGTATGTATGGGGCTCACTCTGTATGAGGTTCACTCTGTATGTATGGGGCTCACTCTGTATGAGGTTCAATTTGTATGTATGGGGCTCACTCTGTATGAGGTTCACTCTGTATGTATGGGGCTCACTCTGTATGAGGTTCACTCTGTATGTATGAGGTTCACTCTGTATGTTTGGGGCTGACAGACAAGAGAGGTCGCCGTCCAGCCGCCGTGGAGAGAAGACGTCGTCGTTCCTGCTCTTCAGTTATCCTGAGTAATTCTCGATCAGAGCAACTCTGAACACTGTTACTCGAGATTTTTCTTGGGTTATCCTGAGTTGTTCTCGACCAGAGCTGAGAGGATACTTATTTACAGTCACTTCGAGCACCATCCCATCAAGAGGGTAAGGCGGTGACCAGCCTGCTTGTTCACCCCTCTCTTCCTCATCCTCCCAACCTTCCCCATCCTCCCCTCACACAAACATCTGCACTGGCCCACACAATAACACACTACTTACATTGTTATCCTTCTGACTATCCTATCTTCTTCTTTTTCGGCAACTTCGCTTTGGCGAGTTAACACAAGGCATTTTGACCATCCGGTAGCCCGTGTGGTTTTTTAAAATCTGGCCGAAATTTGCCTTGGTCCCTTTCCCCTTCACCACTCGAGGGTAGGCTATCTTAGGGGCTGACCTTCATAAGTCAGCTGAAATAGGATGTTAGACTAACACTAAGGAAAGACCCTTTTTGTTAAAGTAACTTATGTGCCAGATGTACCTTCCTGGACATCATGGCGCGGATAAGAGTAAGATTACGTGTTGATGACAACCAAAAGTCGAAGAAAGAAATTCTAGAATGTATTTTTTCGAATTCAACTGTTGCTCCAGTGGATGTTTTTCAAACCCACGCTGGGGCAGTACTTCTCTCTTCTGAAGAAGAGTTACTTCAACTGCTCAAGCAAGATGTTCTGGAAAAATTAAAGACTTTTGGAATTACCCCAGTTGCACCTGAAAGCTATCAAGCACAACGAACTGTGTTTGTGGCCAGAATTAACAGCTTCATGAGAGAGACCTCAGTGGAGGAACTTGTAGATGACTTTAATAAGGAGAATTCGGAATTTAAGGTTGTCCAAGCATATAAATTCTCTAAACCTGGCAACAACCAGGTAACACTGAAGTTAATACTTGAGACACCTGAAGGAGCCAAGCTAGTCTGTCAAAATGGTTTCAAATGTTTTGGCACCAGATGTACACCTGACCAAATCTCTCTTGAACGGTTTGTCAGTGTTACACAATGTTATAAATGTTACGCATTTGGTCATACCACCAAATGCAGTACCCAAGCGTTGATTTGCAGCATATGCTCTGGTCAACATTCCTTTAAAGATTGTCATAACAAAACTAAGCCCAAGTGTGTCCTCTGCAATGGAAAACACCATGCTGTTTCTGCTATCTGTCCTGAGAGGAAAAAGGTAATACAGAAAATTCTAGAAGCCAAGAAACTATCCAGTTCTTCGAAGATCACTCCCCAGGCACCTCCAACAATGTCCCAGACTTCCTTCTTAGCTTTGCCTGGATCTAGTGGGACTCCTCAGGTCTCTTCCACCGGTTCCAATGTTTGGAATTCTGCCCCTCTCGGAGTGCCCCAATCTAACCCTCACCTACAACATACACAAACGCAACAATAAGGTCCATTCTCAGCTCCCATGTCTCAGGGGTCCTCAGCCGGGGATATGACGAGAGCCCAACTAATGCATATGATGGCCAAGGACATAGCAGGTGGTGATATTAAACTCTGCTTTAATATTTTCAACGATTTGTTAATGGCTAATGGGATCACTCCCATTACTATCCCAGATAATGTTAAGGTTATTATGGCCCAGCCCTCTCAAAACAGGAAGTATGTGCCCTACGCTACCTCTACAAATACGCCTAATTCATCCCTTGCTCAGGAATCACCCACCTCGCAATCCCAGGTTGTCAACTCCCCTCAGCCCGATGAGTCAATACCTGACCCTAATCATGCCCCAGAGATTGGTGCTTACTCTTCCGCTATTGCAGCTGATCCTGTTGAACAGGAACTTTCCCAGGGTAATTCACCTGGCCTACCAAATTTTCCCTTGGAGCCTCCACAGTCTCCCAATAACTCTCACGAGCCTCTGCTTCCTGAAACTGGGAATATCACACCTCAGTTTTCTAATGATGACTCTAATGACTCTAATGACTCTGTTAATATTACCAACTCTAGTGAGGGTGGTGACACTTTTAGTACACAAGCAATTACTCAGAATTTCCTCCTTCCCTTGACGAGTCCAGCAGGGATAGTGTGTATACCAAACATGAATTTACTTGCAGACGCTCAGTCCGCAGTACACGTGCCAAGTGCAAGAAATAATGGGGATTACAATTTTCCAACTTAATGTTCAACATTTCTTTAATAACCGTTACCTCCTTGAAGTTGAACTACATAATTACCATCTTGAATGAGACAGCTGCGGGAGTTGATCAACATATTAAATTACGTGGTTACTCTACTGTGGAGAAATCGAGAGGACCCTATAGTAGCGTAGCCATCTTAGTTAAATTAGGCTATGCATTTAGAAATATTCATGTTGTTGATGATAACATTCTTGCAATCGAACTGACGACGTCTCATGGCCAACTATTGATAGGAACTGGATATTTTCCCCCGAGACAACCATATGTAGAGTCGATTCCTCTATATAGGATATTAAGCAGAAATATTCCAAAAATTCTAGCGGGAGATTTTTATGCTCATCACCCTGCCCTCTTTAACTGTGGAGCTGGTAATCCACTGGGTATATTGAAAGGAAAACAACTATTTAATATCATGACAGCCAGAAACTTGTTGTTTCAAGGCCCATTCTTTAAATCGTATATTGGTCCTCATCCAGGGACACCAGATATAGTCCTGACAAACAGAGACTGTGACCTCTTTCATTGTCGTATCTCTCCTGGTGGAAAAGTAGGATCTGACCATATCCCTTTTATAATACAACTACAAACTTCTCCATTTAGAATACCTGTACCTCCTAAATCCTGCCTCAACACCCTAGGATTTGACCCCTTCAGGGCATTTCTGGGTGAAGATGAAATTGTGTGACTTAAATCTACCTTCCACTGCAATTGACGACGCGATCAGGTCCCTTCACAATCGAATAATTGAAGCTACTAATGCAACTTGCCAATTAGCTTCCACAAAGATATACCAACAATATAAACCTACGAGGGAAATTAGCGACGGTATGAGAAATTATCAAACAGAATGTCGAAAGCATCTTCAAACGCGGCAACCACCAGTAGCTACATTGTATAGATTGAGGCAACAATTAATTAACATGATTAGTCATCACAAACGTGACTTATGGAAATTGCTAGTTCTAAAAGCTAATCAGTATAAAAGAGAGCCTGCAAAATTTTGGAGTAAGATTCGGCAACTTTTAGGTGCAAAACACAAGGCTCCTACCTACCTAATTCATACCTTCACTGATGATGATGATGAAGAGGTTGAGATTAAACTTGATGATCCACAGGACCAGACTAATTTGATGGGTGATGTAGGGGAGAAAATTATCACTCACCATAACAGTCGTCGATTTAATTATGATCACTATCAGTTGGTCAATGAATGGAGAGATGAAAACTTAGCTGATCTACAACCACTACCTTCCATCGATACATCAACTCTTGAAGAGGCCCACCCCCTTACTAGACCTATCACACTACTTGAGATGAGTCAAGTTATTGGAAGAATGCGAAATAGAGCCCCTGGTCTCTCTGGAATAACAATGAAACAAATAAAGTTCCTACCCAGAAATTGTAAACAGGCCATCTTGGCCTCCGGACATTTTCCAGTTGTTTTTAAGACTGCTAGGATGATCTTTCTTGCTAAACCCAATAAAAACATCCATCAACCAGAAAACTATAGACCTATGTCTTTACTTGAAGTCACTGGGAAAGTTCATGAAAAGATAATTTCCAACAGACTGAACTACTATATGGAGTTTAATCACCTTTATACTGAAAAACAGTTTGACTTTAGAACACATGGAGGTACCATCATGCAATAAATATTATTTTTGATACTGTAGCAAGTCTGAAACATCAGGGCAATCTTGCCCTAATTGCCACCAGAGATGTTCATAAAGCTTTTGATAGCTTATGGCATGATGGTCTTATATACAAACTTATTGACCTACCAGACCATAACTGGACCTGTCTCAGATTTATGTATAACTTCTTAACTCAAAAAAAAAAAATCGTTCCTACCTTTCCATTCAATATTTATGTGAATGATCTTCCTCAACCAGAGTTTAATGATACAATTATAACGCAATTTGCAGATGATGTTATCCATGTCGTCTCGTCAACTCCTGTAACAGGAAAATACAAATATGAAAGAGTCATAGAAAAAATGAATATTGAACTTCGTCGATCTTCCAATTGGGAAAAGAAATGGAGAATTACGACTAACCCTGACGAAATCCTGGTTAGCACGATAGGATGTTTTGCATCAACCATCGAAGATAAGGGGGTATCTCCATCAGAGGTACACCTGTAACCATTAGAAATCCTAACAAGATCTTGGGATCTCACGTCAATAAAAAGATCAACATAGCCAAAGCCGGTCTTAGCAGTCTCTTTAGATTTAATCAAGCCCCTTCACATGTCAAAAAACATCTGTATAAAATGATGATAAGACCAATACTCGAATACTCATGTGTCCCAATGTCATTAACAACAAAGACTAACATGCTAAAGTTGCAACGGGTCCAGAATAGAGTTCTCCGCTTTATTACGGGTAACAGGAGGAGAGACAGAGTCAAAATGGCAGATTTACACGTACAACAGGATATTACTGCCTTAAATGTACGCCTTGATACGCTGAAGAAGAGACAACTCTATGCAATGCAAGAACTCTATATACCAGATAGAGAACATCCTCTCCAAGTTGAAAATACCACTGACTATATCACTGATACTCCTCCCCACAGGACCCAAAGAATGACTCTCCCACAGAGGCTGCGTCGCTTCATCCATAAAGACGATTACAATCGACCAATGATCTTGAGCAACCTCTCTGCAGATGAAGATGATTGGGTAACACCACAACCCTTCTATATCTACTAAGAAAATTATCGCCCCTAATTAGGGAGATATCTTGTATAACATTTCTACCTCTACATCTACTGTTATAAATATGCTACATTTACTATGGCGGGACACCACCTTGAAAGAAGCTAACGTGTCAAGTAATTCTTTACGAACTGTCCAGATTACCGTCTTGTCTTGTTTAAATATTCGTTATGCAATCGCAAAAAAAGAAAAAAAAATTGCAACATGTATACATACTACCAATTCAGAGTCATGTACCTATATATGTGTTATATCTATGTGACTCTGATGGGTTAGTATTATACCCCTTCAAGAATATTCTATTATTTCACATACATTTTTTAAATTGCACCAAAGTGGTTGTGTCACTTGCCTTTTATATCCTACCTCTCTCCCCCCTCCTACCCTTTTCCAATATTTCTATCCTTACCCATCCTTCTTCCTTACCCACCAAAGACTCTGGTCATAAGATTCGTATGGGGCTAACTCTGTATGAGGTTCACTCTCTATGTATGCAGCTCATTCTGCATGAGGTTCACTCTGTATGTATGGGGCTCACTCTGTATGAAGTTCACTCTGTATGTATGGGGCTTACTCTGTATGAGGATCACTATGTATGAGGCTCATTCTGCATGAGGTTCACTCTGTATGTATGGGGCTCACTCTGTATGAAGTTCACTCCGTATGTATGGGGCTTACTCTGTATGAGGATCACTATGTATGAGACTCATTCTGCATGAGGTTCATTCTGTATATATGGGGCTCACTCTGTGTGAGGTTCACTCTCTATGTATGTATATATGTACGGTAATGGCATATTGTGTTAGATTGATAACTAATGGGGTTCTAGGTCCCATTAACAAATATTTTTTGCTTTAGGAGACATCTCTCTCCCTCCATTTTCTCCCTCTCCTCTCCTCCCCCTCCCTCTCTCTCACCATCTCTCCTCCTCCTCCTCCCCCTCCCTCTCTCTCCCTCCCTCTCTCTCCCTCTCTCCCTCTTTCCCCCTCTCTCTCTCATGATACCCTCATAAATTTTGTTGAATAATAAATCTCCCCGTTTCTCTCGCCTGCTGTCAGTCCCGCCGATGACGTGGGTGCCACAGCAGCTGGAGGGTGCCTACGTGGGGCAGGACCTGACTATCGAGTGCCACACAGAAGCCTTTCCCAAGAGCATCAACTACTGGACTAACGAGAGAGGAGACATGATTGTGGCAGGTTTGTTTATGTATGAGAGAGAGAGAGAGAGAGAGAGAGAGAGATAGAGAGAGTCAACTTGTGTTATTTTTAAACGTTGCGCGGTGTGACCTTTATGACAACTTAACTCTACAGAGCTTTAATTAAGTTAGTTTGATATCTGTATAAGTCAAAAGGTGATGGAGGCATACCACCGCCTCTCCCAGACATGAAGTCTCTCGCAGTGTTTCCGCTAAGAGAGAGTGATGGCAGGGAACACAGGCTGAACGACGCGCATTGTCATTATCCCTGTTGTTTCACAGTCACCAACCGCCTTCCCACTGACATACAACTGACACCCACTGCTGACACCTCTACTGCTGACACCCACTGCTGACACACCCACTGCTGACACACCCACTGCTGACACAACCACTGCTGACACGCCAACTGCTGACACACCCGCTGCTGACACAAATACGACTAACATTAATACATATACAAGAACCTAACTATTCCCACATACTAATGACCTTAACGACTGATATAAATTCACAATCCTAACGGATTAGACACTCGTATGACCCTCTCGAAAGACACGCTCGACACTCGCGGCTGCGATGTCTACCTACCTGCAGTCCACGTGGAGGGCATTCCGGGGATCAACGCCCCCGAGGCCCGGTCTACGACTAGGCCTCTCGGTGGATCAGGGCCTGATCGACGAGGCTGTTACTGCTGGCCGCACGCAATCCAGAGTACAAACCACAGCCCGGCTGATCCGGCACCGACTTTGGGTAACTGTCCAAGTCCCTCTTGAAGACAACCAGGGGTCTACTGGTAATGCCCCTTATGCTGGTGGGAGGCTGTTGAACAGTCTTGGGCACCGGACTCTTATTTCGTTTTCTCTTAGTGTACCAGTGACGCCACTACTTTTCACTGGGGGTATGTTGCATCGCCTGCCAAGTCTTTTGCTTTCGTGTGGAGTGATTTCTGTGTGCATATTAGGGACCAGACTCTCCAGAATCTTCCAGGTGTAGATTATGATATATCTCTCTAGCCTGCACTCCACTGAGTACAAGTCGAGTGCTTCCAGGCGTTCCCAGTAGTTAAGGTATTTAATGGAACATGTACGTGCAGTAAAGGTTCTCTGTACATTCTCTAGATTTGCAATTTCACCTGCCTTGAATGGGGATGTTAATGTACACAGTATTCCAGCCTAGAGAGAACAAGTGATTCAGAAAGGCTCACCACGGCTTAGCATCTCTTGTCTTGAATGTTCTCATTATCCATCATATCAGTTTCCTCGCAGATGTGATAGTGGCATTGTTGTGGTCCTTGATGGTGAGGTCTTCTGAACTACCACACCCAGGTCCTTCACATTACTTTTCCGCTCTATTGTGTGATTAGAGTTTGTAGTATATTCAATCCTAGCTATTATTTCCTCCAGTTTTCCATTGGGAGGAGTTGGAATTTGTCTTCATTGAACATCATATTGATCTCTGTTGCCCATTGGAAAAATTGGTTTATATCTTCTTGGAGATTTGCCGTGTCCTCGATGGATGACACTCATGCAGATCCTAGTATCGTCTGCAAAGGATGACGCAGTGCTTTGGTTTACATCTCTGTCTATGTCTGATAAGAGAATGAGGAACAGGATAGGGGCAAGTACTGTACCTTGTGGGAAAGAGCTCTTCACTATGGCAGCATCCGATTTAACTCTGTTTACCACTACTCTTTGTATTCGTTGTGTCGTCACTACTGATACACTGCTCTTACGACTGGTACACCTGCAACTCTCTCAACAAAACTAATATATTGGCTATAACTGACCATATTTTTTAAGGGGATGGACCGGAATGCCAGCGGAAGGCCTTAGTCAGATGAACAAAAGCTCCAACGGCGGGTCATTATCTGACTAGGACCCGCGTCAGGAAACACTTGTCCAGTTTCCTGACAAACCTTACCTAACCTACCCTCTCAACAAACGCATCAACGACCATCACGGCTGACACTGAACACTACTGTAAATCCCTTATGTATAACACAGATTCACGACCTCCACAACTAAAATTCATAAGCCTATCGATATTCAAACACTACTCACGACTGACACATCCACGACCCTCACGACGGACACATTTATGAGTCGCACGACTGACACACACAATCACGGCCCTCACGAACCACCGACGCACACCCCAGGCCTTCGAGGCTGCAGCACACTAGTAACCACCACAGGTGTCACACACATGACCCTAACGAATGACACATACTCATGACCTTCACAAATGCTACTCACCGACGACCCTCACTACTAATTTATCACTCTTAATGCTGAAACACACTCATCACGCTCATGAATGGAAAATTCCATTACCCTTAGGAATTTCACACAACACTCACGACCGTTACAACTGACACACAATAACGAAATCAATTACTCTCACACAGTATTGACGACCCTCACGACTGACACTCACCCACGAAACTAAGGAGTGGATAACACTCACGATTCTCACTACTGATAGTCTTATGACTCTAACAACTAACATACACTCTTGTTCTTAATGGCTGAGGGACACAATCGACCTTCACGACTGACACAAGTTCAATACTCTCACAACTGACATACGCCTACGGCTCTTGTAACTGACAAACCCATGAGCCTTACGACTGACACCCACTTATGATCCCCATGACCGGTATAAACAATCCTCACAATTGACCCTAACAACTGACACGCACCCACCATCTTTGCGAATCAAACATGCACACGATATTCGCGAATGAAACACACCCACGATCTTCGCGAATGAAACACACCCACGATCTTCGCGTATGAAAGATGCTCACGATCCTTAGGAATGAAACACGCCAACGTCCCTCCCAAGTGACGTATACCCACGGAACTCACGCCTAGCACAACCTCCAGGATTCTCATGACTGACACACCTACAACCCCAACTACTCGTGACCCGTGCGACTAACACACTCCCACAGTCCTCGAAACTGACACATCCACAACCTTCACAACACAATCATACCCCTAGCAACTGGCAAACACTCACACCTCTCACGACTCACACATTCACAGTCCTCACGACAAACTCTTACAATGCAATATCTATTAGAATAGTCATTTACAAGAGAATAGTAGAAGGACAACATATTAAATAATACCCTGGAAATATAAACACATATGCAGTATAATGTGATCCTTTATTGACAACGTTTCACCCACACAGTGGGCTTTTTCAAGTCACACACGGATCTGTGTGTGACTTGACTGTGTGTTTCACCCACACAGTGGGCTTTTTCAAGTCACCCACCGATCTGTGTGTGACTTGAAAAAGCCCACTGTGTGGGTGAAACGTTGTCAATAAAGGATCACATTATACTGCATATGTGTTTATATTTCCATTGTGTCTGTATTTTATACCATTTACTTCCATATTAAAACCCTTCTAGCATCTAGCTGTTTCTGCCTTGTTACAGATTTGTCAGTATTAACCCTGCAACTCATTGAAAAAACACCAATTATCCAATGAAAGGACTTTTAATTAGGGCTCCCTTAATAGGACTGCAATTAGAATAATTAATAATAATTTAAAAAGTTTGTAAACTTTACTAAACCGAAATTAATGCCTATGGTTAACAATATGTACACTCATAATTGATGACGTCGGAATTAGTCTCCTACAAACCACTGGGTGCACATCTGTAATTATTAATTCTGTACATCAACTTAAAGTGTGCTCTTAGTCACGTCACTTAATATCCTGCAAATAATATACAAGCAGTAATAAAATGCACTCAAATATGGCAGAATAAGTAATGTGTAAGTGACTGTCGTGTAAGGCAGATTCAGCATTGAATGTGACTGACAAACAACAACGTGTCCCTAATTAAACTAACTTCTTACAACAGAGAGGCAATAAACACAGCTTGCTTGAACTCTACGGCGATCAGCTTGTCAAAGAGCTATATGCACTGAACAGCTGTAAGCAGCATAGCGTTAGGCAAGGTAGACACACACAACATTGCCTAACTAGGAGAATTTGCCAGTCCTCCATTAAAGGTAAAAAAAAAACCCCGGTCAAATTATTAAATCTAAACTCAGTAGTCAGGACAAGTTAGATCGAGAGTTCGACTCATCCAAAATCATATTGTATGATATACAGCCATAAAAATCACTAATTCTAAATATATTTCAGGAAACATAGTTCCTAGACGACAAGAAAAATGAATCTTCTCACTAATGAGATCACGATCTTCCCAAAAACTGAGCTTACATGACATGAGTAAAGAACAGAGTTCTTGCAAACAGAGGGAGGAGCTGTTTTCTCAACGATGTCCACCCACAGAGAAACAGTGATGAAGCAACTGCAGGAGGGAGGTGAGATTCACTGCCAGCTTGCTACAAGTCTCAGAATGCACCACAATCGACAAAACGAACCAGTGTGTTTCTGAGCGAGACAGCCAATCAAAACCTCAAATCTGCCAACACAATGTTTAAAGTGTAAACATCCTACCTAAAAATGTAGCTAAATATATATAAGATAAATAATGTTATAAAAAACCATGACATTTTCAGTTTAGCTACTAAGGAAAATAACATTACCGACATACAGGGGTTGGGCAAAATATTATAGACACATTGTTCTATAACCTTTTCATTTTCAATATAGCATTTGAACGATATCCTGGGAAATTTCGAGCCATTCCTCAAGCAAAACCTGCTCTAACTCTTCCAAAGACGAGGTGGAGGAAATCGGTTCCTGACTTGCTGTTCCAACTGACCCCACAGATGCTCGATAATATTTAGATCCGACGATTGTGGGGACCAATCCAAGTGTTCGACGTCACTTTCATGTTCTTCATGCCAATTTTGAACAATTGTAGCGGTGTCCGACGATTGTGGGGACCAATCCAAGTGTTCGACGTCACTTTCATGTTCTTCATGCCAATTTTGAACAATTGTAGCGGTGTGGATTGGTGCATTATCTCCTTGGAAGATAGCGCAAAAAGGGACCTATAACACAATTGAATATTAGGTCATTTGTCAGTTCAATAAGCAGGTTTTCATATTGTTTTGCTCAACCCACCATTGACTGAAAACTACAAGCGATCCTTGCGATATATTCTTACCCACGACCTTGACGAATGACACCCATCAAACACACTCACGACTAACCCATGTGCATTACCTACACAAATGTCACGTGAGTGAATGTCACAAATGACACAAACACAGACAGACAGACATACACACACACACACACACACACACACACACACACACACACACACACACACACACACACACACACACACACAAACCTACTAGTCTAACGAGAGAACTACAGACCAGTGTCACTGACATGTACAGTATGAAAAGTGAAGAAGGTTATCAGAAGAGGGTTGGAGCACCTAGAAAGGAATGAGCTGATCATTGACAATCAGCATGGATTCAGGGACGGGAAATCCTGTGTTATAAGACTACTTGAGTTCTAGGTCAGGGTGACAGCAGTAAAACAAGAGAGAGAGGGATGAGTAGATTTCATTTTCTTGGACTCTAAGAAGGCTTTTGACACAGTTCCACACAAGAGATTACTGCAAAAGCTGGAGGACCAGGCAGGTATAACAAGGAAGGCAATGCAATGGATCAGAGAATACCTGACGGGAAGGCATCAGCCAGTCATGGTACGTGACGAGGTGTCAAGAGTGTTCGCTCGTCACAGGCGCCCACTCTTGACACGTATTCCAGAAACAGCACCGGTCCTAGACCGGTGCTGTTTCTGGAATACGTAAATGACATGACAGAAAGAAAAGACTCAGAAGTGTCCCTGTTTGCAGGCGATGTGAAGTTAATGAAGAGAATTCAATCAGTGGAGGACCAGGCAGGATTACAAAGGGATCTGGACAGGCTGCAGGCCTGGTTCAGCAGGTGGCTCCTGGAGCTCAACCCCACTAAGTGCAAAGTCATGAAGATCGGGGAAAGGCAAAGAAGACCGCAGACAGAGTACAGTCTAAGTGGCCAAAGACTGCAAACTTCACTCAAGGAAAAGGATCTTGGGGTGAGCATAGTACTGAGCACAACTAATGAAGCGCACATTATCCAAATAACTGCTGCAGCATATGGGCGCCTAGCAAACCTAAGAATAACATTCCGACATCTCAGTAAGGAATCGTTCAGGACTCTGTACATCATGCATGTCAGGCCCACGTTGGAGTATGCAGCACCTGGCCAAGCACGTAAGGAAATTAGAGAAAGTGCAAAGGTTTGCGACAAGACTAGTCCCGGAGCTAGGGGGCACGTCCTACGAGGAGAGGTTAAGGGTAATCGACATGACGACACTGGAGGACAGGTGAGATAGGGAAGACATGATGACAACATGCAAAATACTGAGAGGTATCGACAAGGTGGACAGAGACAGGATGTTCCAGTGATGGGACACAGCAACATGGGGTCACAACTGGAAGTTGAAAACTCAGATGAGTCACAGGGATGTTAGTAAGTATTTCGTCAGTTACAGAGTTGTCAGGAAGTTGAATAGTCTGGAAAGTGATGTAGTGGAGACAGGATCTATACATTGCTTTAAGACCCCAATGGAAATAAGCCACTCTGTCTGACTTTTGGGTTATAAGCTCACCGAAGACTTTTATGACTGGTACACTCAGGAGAGATAGGGAGGACATGATAATGACATATAAAATACTGAGAGGAATTGTTATGAAATGGTACAACTAAGGTTAAAAATTAAATATAGGGGAAACTTAGCTTGATAGACAGCTTTTACCTACACAGCCGCCCCTGCAAGTGAGGTCTTGAGAAGCTGTCGTAGCCACTTCTCAACGGGCTGTAAAAGATATATATTGGAAATAAATTACCCCTAGGGGGAATTATGTCAGCAAATTTCATTAACTGATTGCTGACTGGAAAACTTACTTTTGTAGGCTCGATGGCCTGTAATTTACCGAGTATTGGTAGTCTAATGAACATAACACGATATCTGCTGCGCAGCTGACCTATGAATGTTGCTATCATTAAACGTACCTTGGTATTTGTAGCTGACCCATAGTTGCACCCGGATATCCGTTGACTTGATTGAAGAATAGTGTTCTTGGATGTCCACGTCTTCCATAGTCTAGGAATACGCACACTGGTACACTATGTTCCACAAGGTTTGTCTTTATTCACAATCTTATTACAAAAGTTGATCACACTTCTCTGTAAATGTTTATTGTGTTTTATGAGACACTTGTACACACTAACGTGCGGATCAATGTTCTTTGTTGGTTATTCCGGCGTCAATGTGAGTTCCAGTAGGGTCAAAAGTAATCTGACCTCACAGCGTCTCCCTGCACCTCGCTTGTCCCCAGCATAAAGGAAAAACTAACCTAGTAAATTTTGCTTCCTTACCAAACTTCCACTAGGAAACAAAGCAGAATGTTTGATTCTTGCTGTCTTAAGCATAGACAACAATGTACATTATCTTTACCATGGTAATAAAGTGGGAGCAGGATTTTCCTTAATTGTCCTGCTAAAGTAAGACATGGACTGTCTTTTATTAAACTAAACTAGTTGCAATATTGGCCTGTTGCAAGGAACCGCATGACCACGTCACGTGCTAGTATTGCATCTGGGATCAACTACTTGCTGTAGCAGTAAACAAGATGTTTGCCCCCTTCTGAGAGGGCTGGGCCCCTCAGGGCTGAAAGTGGCTGAAGGGAGCTGAATGGGGCTGATACCCCCCTCCTGGAGAAAATTTATCCACAGGAATTGATAAAATAGACAGAGACAGAATGTTCCAGAGATGGGACACAGCAACAAGGGGACACAGTTGGAAGTTGAAGACACAGATGAATCACAGGGATGTTAGGAAGTATTTCTTCAGTCACAGAGTAGTCAGGAAGTGGAACAGTTTGGGAAGCGATGTAGTGGAGGCAGAATCCATTCATAGCTTAAAGCAGAGGTATGATAAAGCTCATTGTTCAGGGAGAGTGACCCAGTAGCAGCCAGTGAAGAGGCGAGGCCAGGAGCTATGACTCGACCCCTGCAACCACAACTAGGTGAGACAACTAGGTGAGTACACACACACACACACACACACACACACACACACACACACACACACACACACAGTGGAGAATGCAGCAGCACGAGAACAAAGAGAGAAACCAAACTTCAAAAAAGGGGACTACATAGGAATGAGAAGTTTCCTGCATGAAGTGCAGTGGGAAAGAAAACTAGATGGAAAGACAGTAAATGAAATGATGGAAATAGTAACCACTAAGTGCAGGGAGGCAGAGGAAAGGTTCATACCAAAGGGCAACAGAAAAAATGGTAAGACCAGAGTGAGCCCATGGTTTAATTGGAGGTGTAAAGAGGCCAAAGCCAAGTGTGCGAGAGCATGGAAAAGGTATAGAAGGCAAAGGACTCAAGAAAACAAGGAGATGAGCAGAAGAACCAGAAACGAATATGCAAGGATAAGGAGAGAGGCCCAGAGGCAATACGAGAACGACATAGCATCAAAAGCCAAATTTGAACCAAAGTTGTTATACAGTCACATTAGGAGAAAAACAACAGTCAAGGACCAGGTAATCAGGCTGAGGAAAGAAGGAGGGGAGCTCACGAAGAGTGACCAAGAAGTATGTGATGAACTAAACAAAAGATTTAGAGAAGTATTCACAATATTGTCAGGAATGCCTCCAGCAAACTGTGGAGGTAGGGTGCACCAGCAGGCGCTGGACACAATACACATAACCAAGGTAGAGGTGAAGAAACTGCTAGACGAACTCGATACCTCAAAGGCAGTGGGCCCAGATAACATATCTCCATGGATACTGAGAGAGGGAGCAGAGTAACTGTGTGTGCCATTAGCAGCAATCTTCAGTAAATCTACCGAAACAGGGCAGTTGCCTGAGGCATGGAAGACAGCACATGTAGTTCCAATTTTTAAGAAAGGGGACAGATAGGCAGCATTAAACTACAGATCAGTGTCACTGACTTGTATAGTATGTAAAGGCATGGATAAGATTATCAGGAGAAAAGTAGTGGAACACATTGAAAAGATTGGGCTCATACATGACAGTCAGCATGGCTTCAGAGATGGGAAATCCTGTGTCACAAATTTACTTGAGTTCTACGATAAGGTAACAGAAGTAAGACAGGAGAGAGAGGGATGGGTAGATTGCATCTTTTTAGATTGCAAGAAGGCTTTTGACACAGTACCACACAAGAGACTGGTGCAAAAATTAGAGGAGCAGGCAGGAATAACAGGGAAAGTACTGCAATGGATCAGGGAATACCTGACAGAAAGGAAACAACGTGTGTTGGTACGTGCTGAAGTGTCAGTGTGGGCGAATGTGTCGAGTGGGGTTCCACAAGGTTCAGTCCTAGGCCCGGTGCTGTTTCTTGTATACGTGAATGACATGGTGGAAGGAATAGATTCAGAAGTGTCACTGTTCGCTGATGATGTGAAACTGATGAGGAGAATACAAGTGGGCGGGATCAGTTAAGATTACAAGGGGATCTGGACAAACTACAAGTGTGGTCCGACAAATGGCTCCTGGAGTTTAACCCCAGTAAGTGTAAGGTCATGAAGATTGAGGAAGGACACAGAAGACCGCAGACGGAGTACAGGTTAGGAAACCAACAGCTGCAAACGTCAGTTAAAGAAAAGGATCTTAGGGTAAGCATTATAACGAACATGTCCCCTGAGGCACACATCACTCAAATAACTGCTGCAGCATATGGGAAACTGCAAACCTGAGATTGGCGTTTAGACATCTGAGTAAGGAGTCATTCATGACATTGTACACAGTGTACGTAAGGCCTATACTGGAATATGCAGCGCCAGTATGGAACCCTCACTTGGTCAAACACGTCACGAAACAGGAGAAAGTGAAAAAATTTGCAACACGATTAGTCCCGGAACTGAGGGATATGTCTTATGAGGAGAGGTTAAGGGAACTCAACCTGATGACACTAGAGGATAGGAGGGATAGAGGGGACATGATAACAACGTATAAAATACTAAGAGGCATTGACAAGGTGGACAAGGATCGAATGTTTCAGTTATGGGATTCAGAAACAAGGGGACACAATTTTAAACTGAAAACCCAGATGAGTCATAGGGATGTTAGGAAGTATTTCTATAGTCTTAGAGTTGTCAGGAACTGGAATAAATTGGAGAGTGAAGTAGTGGAAGCAAGTTCCATAAATAGCTTTAAGAAGAGGTATGGCAAATATCATGGAGCAGGGAGAGAGTGAATTAGTATCGACCAGTGATAAGGCGGGGCTAGGAGCTATGACTCGACCCCTGCAAGCACATACAGGTGAGTACATATAGGTGAGTACACACACACACACACACACAAGAGGAAGAGGAAAAAAACGGCCAAATTTATTTTCCAGGCAGAATCAGGATCCTCCAGGTGTTCCGCTCCCCCCCCCCCCAACGTTCTCCCCAGACCACAGTTCTAGAAAAAAAAAGTTGAAGGTTTGGAATGCGCATGTGGATGCAATAACAAATAAATGTGAGGAGTGGCATGAAAGAATCATGGAGACATCACTTCACAATACACAAGGATACATCCTCAGACATCATAACAGTCACAGAAATGAAAATCACAGGGATGATAAACACAATCTTCCCACCCAGATATCAGATACTGAGGAAAGATAGAGGGAGCAGAGGGAGAGAAGTTGCATTATTCATTAAAAACCGATGGGGATTTGAGGAAATGAAGCAATAGACGAAATTGGCAAAAAGGACTACAAAGTAGGTACAATTCAGTCTGGGGGATATAAGGTAGTCATTGCATATGAAGAGAGCAACACAGCAATGGTGGACACACTAGCTGAGATGGCCAGAAGAGCTCACACAGGTAGAGCAAAGTTACTAGTTATGGGCGATTTCAATAACAAGGAGATTGACTCAGAAAACCTGGAGCCAGATAGGGATCCAGAAACATGGAGAGCCAAGATGATGAATGTGGTACCGGAAAAATTTACGCATCAACATGTTAGGGACACTACCAGAGAGAGAGAGAGAGAGAGAGAGAGAGAGAGAGAGGGAAGGATGAACCAGCAAGACTGGACATTGAGTTCACCCTGAGTAGCTTGGACACTGAGGAAATCACATATTAAAGGCCCCTCGGATCATATGGTTCTGAGCTTTGAATACACAGTAGAGTTACAAGTGGAGAGGGTAACAGGAGTCGTAAGGGAAAAGCCAAACTATAAAAAGGGGGAACTGCACAGGTATGAGGAACTTCCTGCAGGTGGTTTAGTGGGAAAGAGAATTGGTAGGAGTCAGTATACGAAATGATGGACTACCTAACAACCAAATGCAAGGAGGCAGAGGAAAGGTTTGTTCCCAAGGACAACAGAAATAATGGGAAGACCAGAACGGAAAAAATACAGAATACAAAAGAACCAGGAAAATAAAGAGATTAGTCGAAGACCCAGAAACGAGTATGCACAGATAAGGAGAGAGACAGCACGCAGACGACATAGCATCGAAAGTCAAGTCTGACCCGAAGCTGTTGTATAGCCACATCAGTAAGAAGACAACAGTCAAGGACCAGGTATTCAGGCTGAGGAAAAAAGGTGGGGAGCTCACATGAAACGACCAAGAAGTATGTGAGGAGCTGAACATGAGATTTAAGGGAGTATTTAGAGTGAAGACAGAAAGGACTCTGTGAAGTCAGAACAGAGGGGTACACCAAAAGGGATATACCAACAAGTGTTGGATGAAATACACACAACCAAGGAGGAGGTGAAGAAGCTGCTAAGTGACCTTGATACCACAAAGGCGGTGGGACTGGACAACATCACTCCGTGGGTAATTAGAGCGGGAGCAGAGACGCTGTGTGCCGCTAACAACAATTTTCAACACTTCTATTGAAACTGGGCAACTACCTGAGGTATGGAAGATGGCAAATGTAGTCCCCATTTTTAAGAAAGGAGGCAGACACGAGGCACTATACTGTAGACCAGTGTCACTGACGTGTATAGTATGCAAAGTCATGGGAAGATTATCAGGAGAGTGGCGAGCACCTAGAAAGGAACAGGCTTGTGAACGACAACCTGCACGGATTCAGGGAAGGCAAATCGTGCATCACAAACCTACTGGAGTTTTATGACAATTTAACAGATGAGACGAGAGAGAGGAGTAGGTAGATTACATTTTCTTGGATTGCAAGAAGCCCTTCGACAGTTCCTCACAAAAGATTAGTGCAAAAGCTAGAGGATCAGGAATGCATAGCAGGAAAGGCACTGCAATGGCTCAGAGAATACCTGACAGGGAGGCAACAGCGAGTCATAGAATGTGACGAGGTGTCAAAGTGGGCGAGTTGTTTATGTGAATGACATGACGGAAAGGGATAGACTAGGAAGTGTAGCTGTTTGCAGATGATGTAAAGATAATGATGAAAATTAAAACGGATAAGGATCAGGCAGGACTACAAAGAAACCTGGACAAGCTGCAAGCCTGGTCCAACAACTGGTTCCTCGAATTTAACCCTGCCAAATGCAAAGTCATGAAGATCGGGGAAGGGCAAAGAAGAACGCAGACAGAGTACAGACTAGGTGGCCAAAGACTGCAAATCTCTCTGAAGGAAAAGGATCTTTGGGTGAGTATAATACTTAAGACATCTCCTGAGGCACACATCAACCAGATAACTGCCGCAGCATTTGAGCTACTGGCAAACTTGAGAATAGCGTTCCGTTACCTCAGTAAGGAATCGTTCAGGACTATGTACACCATGTACGTCAGGCCCATACTGGAGTATGGGGCACCAGTTTGGAACCCACACCTGGTCAAGCACGTCAAGAAATTAGACAAAGTGCAAAGGTTTGCAACAAAATTAGTTTCAGATCTACAGGGAATGTCTTACGAAGAAAGGTTAACGAAAATCGGCCTGATGACACTAAAGGACAGGAGGGTTAAGGGAAACATGATAATGACATTCAAAATTATGCGAGGAATTGACTAGGTGGCCAAAGACAGGATGTTCCAGGGATGGGACACAAAAACAACGGGTCACAATTGGAAGGTGAAGACTCAGATGAGTCAAAGAGATGTTAGAAAGTATCTTTTTAGTCATAGAGTTGTCAGAAGGGACATAGTCAGGGAAGTGACTTAGTGGAGGCAGGAACTATACATGGTTTTAAGATGAAGTTTGATAAAGCTCATGGAGTAGGGCGAGAGACGACCTAGTAGCGACCAGTGAAGAGGCGGGGCCAGGAGCTATGACTCAACCGCTGTAACCACAATTAGTTGAGTATAATTAGGTGAGCACACACACACACACACACGAACTGACTTCGACAACCACATAAACGTAAGTACATAACCCTCCTCCACTACCCACAACCAACGGTAACGTCAATCTCTCCCCCCATTATCCCCATACCTTTCCTCTTCAACCCCTCCCTTCCCCTCCCGGTGTACAACCTTTTCCAAAGTTTATGTAAGAGTTTAGGTATGTGAGAAGTTGATTAACTATAAGTTCACGAATATTAGTTAATATATATATATATATATATATATATATATATATATATATATATATATATATATATATATATATATATATATATATATATATATATATATATATATATATTGTAGCATCTCGTGTCTTCAGTTATGCAAATATTTGCAATAGTAAAACTGGCTTTGATGTTGTTATGTAATAAATCAATGGCAAGTAGATATTCCCTCAAAGAAAAATACTCTTATATTCTTTTTTGACCATCATAAAAAAAGAGAGTAGTGAAACTGTATTTTTTTTTAAATGTCTGCCCTGATCTCCCCATAAATGAAAAGAATTAAGGACTATTGTCAATATTTTCTCTTGGGCTTGTAAAACAATGACTACTGAATGTGCTGTGTGAAAAATCATTACATTTGGTACATAAATATAAAAAAACGGGATAAGTGAGCTTTCAATTAATTCATTTTCAAGGTATTCCAGGTTCATTATATAACATATTATTTGAGTAAAAATTTTTATTTTTTAAATAGTGATGGTATTTTTGAGCAAAAGCATTTGAAAAGAATGTTTTTTTTTTTATTTATCTAGCAAAATACATAAGTTTTCTCTAATGTTTTGAACTGAGATATTACACTGGATTATATTCGTGGGGATCGCTAAATCCTTAGGATCATACAGCACCTGGGGTAATGGAAGGCACTCAGGTTCGATGCAAGGAAGGGAAGCATTGGTTCAATGGTTTACATTAAGAACCCCTCACCGACATTAAGGAACTTGTGACCTTATATATATATATATATATATATATATATATATATATATATATATATATATATATATATATATATATATATATATATATATATATATATATATATATATATATATATATATATATATATATATATATAATTACATAGGGTGACCCAAAAAGGAAGAAAAACTAATAGAAAGAAAAAACTTTCACCATCATTCATGCATAATCACTGTCTTTGCAGAGGCGCCCAGATACTACAGTTTACATGACACTCCTAACAACCAATATGCCAAACCCCTCCTTTAAAGTGCAGGCTTTGCACTACCCACTTCCAGTACTCATGTCAGCTAACCGGCTTATTTGATTCCCTTCACAAAATATTACGCTGATCACACTCCAACTGTTCTACATTCTTTTCCATTCACTCCTGTCTAACATGCTCACTCACTCTTTACTCCCTCCCTCCAACCTTTCCTAGAACGACTCCTAGTCTGCCTCCCTTCCACTACAGATTTATACGCTCTCCAAGCCAATCTACTTTGCTCCATCCTCTCTAAATGACCAAACTACCTCAACATCCGTTCTTCAGCCCTTTGACTAATACTTTCAGTAATTCCACACTTCCTCCTAATTTCCACACTACGAATTCTCTGTATAATATTTACACCACACATTGCCCTTAGACACATCTCCACTGCCTCCAGCCTCCTCCTTGCTGCAACATTTATAACCTATGCTTGTTACAACTCTATTCTCGTACATTCCCTTCTTTGCCTCCATGGATAACTTTTTTTTTCACCCCAGATACCTCAAAGCACCACTCACTTTTTTTCTTTAGTTCTGTGGTTAATCTCATCCTTCATAAACCCATCTACTGACAAGTCATCTCCCAAATATCTGAACACATTCACTTCTTTCATACTCCCTCCCTCCAATGTGATATCATTTTTTTTTATCTAAATCGTTCGATACTCTCATAATCATACTCTTATCTTTGTTCACTTTTGAACTTTCTTTCTTTACACACCCTCCGAAACTCGTCCACTAATCCTTCCAGCTTTTCGTTACAATCTCCCAAAATCACAGTATCATCAGCAAAAAGTAACTGTGTCAACTTGATTCCCTATACTTTAGCCCTATCCCTCTCCCTCTCTTATATATATATATATATATATATATATATATATATATATATATATATATATATATATATATATATATATATATATATATATATATATATATCATTAACAGAACTGTGGATTGGCCAGGATTCAATCCGGCGTTCTCATGCCCAGCCCTGTGTGAACTGAGCAAAGTACGCCTCACTCTCTCCACTGGACCACCATCCTTAAACACCAGGCGCCCAGCAGTACTGAGCGTGTTATCCTGATGGAAAGATATTTGTGGTCGTGGAGTCTCAGAGACTAATTTCAACATCATCCTGCTTGGTGTACCAGCCTTCACAAGCAGTCTATATAGCGTGCAGGATCGAGTCGTTTTGTGATTTCATTGATATACTGACTACTCGTGAAGGCTGGTACACCTAACAGGATGAGGTTGAAATTTGTCTCTGAGACTCCATAACCACAAATGTCCTTGTATCAGGATAACACTCTCAGTACTGCTGGGCGCCTGAGACTGAGTGACTAATTACCTGGCTGAGGGATTGATTACCTGGCTGAGGGATTGATTTCCTGGCTGAGGGATTGATTACCTGGCTGAGGGATTGATTACCTGGCTGAGGGATTGTTTACCTGGCTGAGAGATTGATTACCTGGCTGAGGGATTGTTTACCTGGCTGAGGGATTGATTACCTGGCTGAGGGATTGATTACCTGGCTGAGGGATTGTTTACCTGGCTGAGGGATTGATTACCTGGCTGAGGGATTGATTACCTGGCTGAGAGATTGATTACCTGGCTGAGGGATTGTTTACCTGGCTGAGGGACTGATTACCTGAAACTCCTGATCGTCAACCACTCTTATCTTAATGAAATGAGGAAGCCACTGGTTGGCGAAACGTTTCCCCAATAAAGATACCCAAGTGTTTCACAAGATACCCAAGTGTTTCACAAGATACCCAAGTGTTTCACAAGATACCCAAGTGTTTCCCAAGATACCCAAGTGTTTCACAAGATACCCAAGTGTTCCACAAGATACCCAAGTGTTTCACAAGATACCCAAGTGTTCCACAAGATACCCAAGTGTTTCACAAGATACCCAAGTGTTCCACAAGATACCAAAGTGTTCCACAAGATACCCAAGTGTTTCATAAGATACCCAAGTGTTTCACAAGATACCCAAGTGTTTCACAAGATACCCAAGTGTTTCACAAGATACCCAAGTGTTTCACAAGATACCCAAGTGTTTCACAAGATACCCAAGTGTTTCACAAGATACACAAGTGTTTCACAAGATACCCAAGTGTTTCACAAGATACCCAAGTGTTTCACAAGATTCCCAAGTGTTTCACAAGATACCCAAGTGTTTCACAAGATACCCAAGTGTTTCACAAGATACCCAAGTGTTTCACAAGATACCTAAGTGTTTCACAAGATACCCAAGTGTTCCACAAGATACCCAAGTGTTTCACAAGATACCCAAGTGTTTCACAAGATACCCAAGTGTTTCACAAGATACCCAAGTGTTTCACAAGATACCCAAGTGTTTCACAAGATACCCAAGTGTTTCACAAGATACCCAAGTGTTTCACAAGATACCCAAGTGTTTCACAAGATACCCAAGTGTTTCACAAGATACCCAAGTGTCTCACAAGATACCCAAGTGTTTCACAAGATACCCAAGTGTTTCACAAGATACCCAAGTGTTTCACAAGATACCCAAGTGTTTCACAAGATACCCAAGTGTTTCACAAGTGTCTAATTTATTATGTTGTCGGTTCTTTGGGCCATTTACCTCTAAACTCCAGAATACATATATATGGATTTGTGTTTATAGTTTTACTGTTTGTCTTACATTTTAATATTATTTACTCTTCTTATCATTTATCTTCATAGATGGAAGAATGAAAATGTAAGTAATATAAATTATGTACGTCATTGTAGCGGGAGTCGTCGTACATAAATGACTCACGTAACAATACACGCAACACTGAAACACTGTAGCAAGTGTTGACTTTCCACTGGAAAACTCCACTCACTTTATTACCTTGACAGATGACAATTTTCATGAATTTAGCAAAAAATAATAAATAAAAATAATTAAACATTTACCGAAAATTCATTAATTACGCACAAAAATATTACTGGTTACCTCATCACGTGAAATGTTGTAATTGCAATAATGCACTTTAGAAATGCAACAGAGAAATGAGAATTGAACAAAAATGTTGCCAGATTTTAGAACTATGATTCGGTTAACTTACCTCAGTTTTCTGTTTTCGATTGTTACATATATACCCTACATGTATACCCTAAGTATATACCCGCATCCACACGACTGACACTTCAAAGACCCTCTCGAATGACACACCAATAAAACTTGCGACTGTCATACATAGGCGTCAGTGACGTTTAAATCCTTAAGAATCTCACGAGTGACACACACCTAACCATTACGACTGACGTTTACTCACGATCTTCACGACTGATACCTCCAAGGCACTCACGAATGTCACCAACTGAGTGCTTCCACAACTGAGGAAAGCTCCTTTTCTCCATGAATGACCATCCACCCACGATCCATGTAAATAACACACCCACGGCCATTAACCATGACTCACAAACTTCACAGATGACAAACATTCATGACATTAACCAATAAAACACACAACACTATGGACTACCAACTTATACATACATGCTATATATCTTGATACGTGCATCTCCGTGGGTCACAGTGCAGGATAGTGTCCTAACCAAAGACAGTGCAGTGAGATGAAGGTGAAAATTCAATAGTTTCTCTACGCACGTGACAGTTTAATCAGGGGTATAGGCTAACAGGCGTCACAGTACGGTGCTCTGGGTATTACGTGTTACTAGGAGTAGATAGTTTACACTTAATAAAGTGGACAAAAGTGAGGAAATACAGGTTAATGGAATAAGTGGAATAAGCAGAGTAAGGTTTGTAGCGCCATGATAAATATGGGAAGCTGACAACATCACTTTAGGCATCTGTCCAAGCTGAAGCCACGAGGACCATACATACTCTGTTTACCTAACGTGGTGTAATCTAGTACTTGATAGGTAAGACACATATGCAACAGTTAGGTATCTTTATTTCGAAACGTTTCGCCTACACAGTAGGACCTCTTCTAGTGACCTACGTCTCACCTCCTGGCGCTATATAAGGTTGCATCCTGTCACTTCCACTCCATATTGTTTCAGACTTTGGAACAATGCTCTTCTCCAGACAGAGGGACTGACCACCTCAAAACTTTAAGGGTGATGGACTGATTACATCGTCTTCAAGTATCTTCTGCTTTTATCAACTTTTCTGTACTCGACTGAAGAAGCCTACTGTGTAGGCGAAACGTTTCGAAATAAAGATACCTAACTGTTGCATATGTGTCTTACCTAACAACCTGTCTGTATTTTATACCATTTTAATGTTCAATCTAGTACTTAAGCTGGCTATGAAAGATCACTCAGTTTATTTTTGAACTTAGGTAATCGAGGACCCTAGCTGTAAAGTAATTCTTTTCCACACAGGTAAAATTTTTGTAGTTACACCGTCTGATTACAAGTGAACCAAATATAACAGCACAAAAAATATAACAGTACATAACACTCGGTAAGAAAGCGACATTTATATGTTAAGTTATACGATCAACGAAACAGACAGGCTGGTGGCAGGTGTCCGGACATAAACACACTGATAATTTAGACACATGTGCAACTCTTGGGTATCTTTATCCTCAATAAAGATACCCAAGAGTTGCACATGTGTCTAATTTATCAACATGTCGGTTCTCTGAACCATTCATCTACAAATAAACACTCTGGACACAACACTTTCCCGCACACACACGCACATGAACGAACACAGATACACACATCAACAATGATACATATAGTAATAATGTTGGTAGAATTACCGACAATATGTAAAGTAAAAGGACACAAGTGCAACTAATGTGACATTTTATTGTGGCAACGTTTCGCTCTCCAGGAGCTTTGTCAAGCCGATACAAACAGTATATGGACACAGAGGGTATATAAAGGCTCAGAGTGAGGTGCAATACTAGTGAGGTACCATTTCGATGTTCACTAGTGGGGGTAGCAGTAGTAGTGGGGGTAGTAGTAGTAGTAGTAGTAGTAGTAGTAGTAGTAGTAGTAGTAGTAGTAGTAGTGACAATATGGTAGAGCAATTAATTCGTACATGAGTAAAAGGATATAAAAGCTATTACTTGGGTAACATAAAAATAGGTTGGACAAATATAGACTGGATAGAGGCAGCATGTTTCAGTGTTCACTCTCTGTAATGTGCTTTGTGTAGTATAACAGGAGAGACTATGTGATGGCAGGGTTTACTGTTTTCAGGAGGATTCTCGCTAAGACTTCAGAGATGTTGATCAAAGAAACTAATTTCCGCAGACGCAAGTGCCTTGAATCAGCACTGATCGCTGTTTCGAATACAATTAAACAAAACAACGGCAGCTTCACCATCTCCGAAGTCTTAGCAAGAATCCTCCTGAAAACAGTAAACCCTGCCATCACATAGTCTCTCCTGTTATACTACACAAAGCACAGAGAGTGAACACTGAAACAAGCTGCCTCTATCCAGTCTATATTTGTCCAACCTATTTTTATGTTACCCAAGTAATAGCTTTTATATCCTTTTACTCATGTACGAATTAATTGCTCTACCATATTGTCACTACTACTACTACTACTACTACTACTACTACTACTACTACTACTACTACTACTACTACTACTACTACTACTACCCCCACTAGTGAACATCGAAATGGTACCTCACTAGTATTGCACCTCACTCTGAGCCTTTATATAGCCTCTGTGTCCATATACTGTTTGTATCGGCTTGACAAAGCTCCTGGAGAGCGAAACGTTGCCACAATAAAATGTCACATTAGTTGCACTTGTGTCCTTTTACTTTACAAACAGCAAAATCACACAGACACACACACACACACAAACCTGACACAGCGTTCCGTTACCTTAGTAAGGAATCGTGTACATCAGGCTCATACTGGAGTATGCAGCACCTGTTTGGAACCTACACTTGATCAAGCACGTCAAGAAATTAGAGAAAGTGCAATGGTTTGCGACAAAGTTAGTTCCAGAGCTAAGGGGAATGTCTTATGAAGAAAGGTTAAGGGAAATCAGCCTGACGACACTGGAGGACAGGAGGGTTAGGGGAGACATGATAACGACATACAAAATACTGCGTGGAATAGACAAGGTGGACAGAGACAGGAAGTTATTAGGAAGTGAAATAGCCTAGCAAGTGAGGTAGTGGAGGCAGGAACTATACATAACTTTAAGATAAGGTATGATAAAGCTCGTGGAGCAGGGAGAGAGAGAACCTAGTAGCACTCGGTGAAGATGCGGGGCCAGGAACTGAGTCTCGACCCCTGCATCCACAATTAGGTGGGTACAATTATGTGAGTACACACACACACACACACACACACACACACACACACACACATACACACACACACACACACACACACACACACACACATACATATATATATATATATATATACATTATATATATATATATATATATATATATATATATATATATATATATATATATATGTGTGCAAAACAACCACTGTGAAAGAGTAGTGAAATTTCACTACTCTTTCACAGTGGTTGTTTTGCATATTTTAAAATCACCTGTTTACTGTGATCTTATTGCATATATATATATATGTATATATGTATATATATATATATATATATATATATATATATATATATATATATATATATATATATATATATATATGTATGTATGTATATAATATTATTGTAACCACAAACGAGTGGTATTGAATCAATAACAACACTGCGATTAGCCGAGAATTCGAACCCATGTCGCTTTGGCCCGCCTAATGGTGAGCGAAAATCACACATAATGCTCTGGGACTGCGTGATCCTGTGGGTTAGTGTCATGTGTAATTTTCGCTCATCATGAGGAGGGCCAAAACGACATGGATTCGAACCCTCTGCTAATCGCAGTGTTTTTATTGATTCAATACCACTCGTTCATGGTTACAATAATATAAAATTTTGCTCTTGAAGGCTAATACACCAAACGGGATTAGAATGAAATTAGTTCAGAGGCACCCACACCACCGTATGTAAAACACCTAGCTCTGCTGGGTGCTTGATTCTTGTAGGATTGCATGGTCCTGTGGGTTAGAGCGTTATGTGTGATTTTCGCTCAACATGAGGCGGGGCTAAACGACATGGGTTCGAATCCTCGGCTAGTCGCACTGTTGTTATTGATATATGCAAAAAATCCCGATAAAGCGATGCAAGATGCAAAGCATCCACGGAGGGAGTTGAAAGATAACTCTAGACCTTTCGTGTTGCAATCAACACACCATCAGGAACTTGCAATGTTACAGAAAAGAGAATGAAATCCGAGCACATACGTTCAGAGTGAGCGCTTTTGCTAGAATGAAGGAAGAGGAAGCAGAGAATAAACGCCCAGGGGTGGCAACCAGTGCCCAGTGCCTGGTGCCTCGAAGGTTGAATATATTTTAAGGCATTATAAGACCGCCAGCCCACAAGCACTAATATTGTCGTGGCAGCCCAACGAGTGTAATAATTAGTAGCGTGACAATCATCTAGAATCTGTCAGCTTTCATATGATGTAAAAGGCCTACCGCTCTAAATAGTGATATGAAGATATCGGGCAACTGTCCAGGTATTTTTCCATGCAATTGAAAATGGGTCAACGGCGATTCATTTAAAAGGGAACTCAATTATAAGCGCCAGCCTTCATGCCTGTGGCAAGACACAGTCCCTTCGATCCCCACTGGGGAGGGGAATTTATATTCTACAAGCGTCACCTCCTTTCTCACAATTCTGTCGCATCGTGTGAAAATCAAGCCTCGAAGCTAGTTTAACTACCGCCGGTAGGACCTGCCTGCAAGTCAAATCTACGGCAATTCACTCTCTGAAGGACTCCTTCATTGTCGCCTGCACAGACGACAATGTAACATCAAAACTAATGGACGACTCTTCAGTCAAGACCCTACAGACACGACAATTCACCATATCCCCGTCTCCATTCTTGAAGTCGAAACGTTCGGTCTTTGTGAAGACATCTATTGAGGAACAAAACACATGGGTCTCGGTAGACAGCTTCTCCAAGATCCCTAATGCCTCATCTATGCTAAAGATTACATTCTCAGACATCTCCATGGCTACCCAAGCTCTCTTTGACGGTCTGGCCATCTCATATTACCACATTCACCCAAGCCATATAGAACCAGAACGCTTCATATATATCTCCCACTGCTTGACCTGCGACTCCTATAATCACACCACCAAGGACTGCCCCATCAAGGATAAGAAGTTTTGTTCAAAATGTGGGAATGATGGACACGAATTCAGAGCCTGCGCCATCACTACGGCTGTAACATGTCTTAACTGCAAGAGTAATCATCATACCCTTGCAGCTAAGTGCCCACTCGGGAAATAAATCATATTGAAGAAAACTAATGAAGATCTGATGAAGAACACCTCTAATTCACCGACATACGCTGCAATAACCAAAGTACAAGCCGAAACCACCAAGATTCTACACGCCACTCAACAGACACCTTCTCCCAGCAACTCCCTCTCTCCACTTCACGACGGCGATACCTCCAAGGTGCTGTACTGCATGTTGTATGCACACCAGGAAACGCAGCAAATCTCAGCACTTTCAACACCACTATTAACGAACTACTCGGTCTGCCTTCAATTTTCCGGACTCCACACCTTCAGCCGACATCCTCAAGATCCTTCCTAACGTCGTGAACTTTACCGCACCTACAGACCTGTCTCCTGCCCAAGCAACTGTCCCTGAAACTAGTACAACCACTTCCACCGCCGACCATGCTGATCATGCTGCCTCAACCATCGTACTCCACGTCTCCCAATCTGCTGTTACACCACCATTGCACCTCTCTACAGCTCCTGTCGAGCCTCGGTCACCTGCTAGCACCAATGTAGACCGCCAAATAAATCCACTCCAGAAGAAGTTAGCGACGACTCCAGTACACCCTCATGGGAAAACCTTACCTTTTACACTTCTCCTTTAAATGCTGACACCATAACCTGTACTGAGCTCTACAAAGGCCTCGGTGCGGGAACAGTCAAGTATGACTGAACCACCTCTTCACTTCACACTCTCCCAAGTTCTTGAGTTCATCAAGCCTCTACGTTTCACCTTCAGCAACAAGACTAAACTATACCACCTCTCCAGGAGCAGCTTCAAAAAGTTTGAAAATGGCTCCACTGTAAACCTGCCTCCTCAATTACTCCTATAGCTCCCACCTGTGAGCTTCCCTCTGATGTTCCTGCCTGCATGCCCTCTCCTGCGACCTAGCCTGCTGCCAGTTACTCAAGATTCAAGATTTCAACTACCACAAGTTCGATGCAACAGACCCTGCTATTCCTGTTTCTCAAATCTGCCCCACGAGCGCCTAGCTGCTGCCTTAAGCCCTGGCTCTTTCTTTAGAATTGTGGACACTCCTCTCCAACGCTATTCTTCGTCTGTCCCGTCTTTCCCGCTCACTCCATTGGGGTCTTACCTAAACAATCTTGTAAGGGGAACTCACTATAAGGGAGATATTTGTAGTTTACCCAACGAGGAGGATGGCCGTACTTAGGTCATAGTTTTATCCCACAAGATTCTTAGGCAGACACTGGTCTAACCATCACAACTGACCCTATTCCTCTATGTGCTACATTTAAGACAATCCATCGCATTTGTATAAGAGTGCTGTTTTAGGTTATGAACTACAACCTCCACCATCAACGAATCTAATTTGAATAAACCGCCACTATTATTATATAATGAATGTTTATCATGTTTTATGATAGCCGATTCTACAATGTTCCGTTCAAGCTAAGTGGAACAAGAGACAATGGCTTTAGCTTCAGGCCAATTTGCCATGTTATCACACACTTGAACGTGGTTAAAAATGGCATTTGATTCTTGGGCAGGCCATATCGAATATTTGTGTTGACATTACCGAAAATCTAGAGATTTAACAGGTCCAACATAAGATAATATGTACCCAATGCAGCCAATTCTGTTCATATAATCGAGGCAATGTTGTGGAGAATTCTTTATCAGAATGATTTTAACAGTTTGTACATTTTTAAAACTACTTGTATGTTAAATCTTTTAAGAGCATTTGGCAGGACAAATAAATTCTCATTGTATGGGAGAACCAGCAGTATGTTGATCTGAGGTGTTATCCTATATTCAGCACTGTGATAAGTTTTTCTAGTGGACAGCAATATTGATTTCACAAACTGCTTAGGGTACCGCAGTTTCGTGGCAATATCAAATATTTACCAAATTTCTTCATCGAAATCTTTGGACTGCAAGGGTAATTACTTTCATATATGCAGGGTGAAAAATATTTTATGCAATAAATCTGCTAAAATCTATCTGAACAAAACCCTAAACAAAATTATTTCAGGATTATTAAATAAATTAACACTGGAAGTGAAGATGTCCTTTGGGAATGTAGTATTTGCTTGAACATCCTCCTCTTTTCTGCAGTTTTGCAAGCTCCTGATGATGTATTGATTGCAACACGAGAGGCTTGGAGCTATCATTCTACTCCCCCCGTGGTTGTCTTGCATCCTGTATAACTTGGTTTCCGATATTTGCATAATATATATATATATAAATATATATATATATATATATATATATATATATATATATATATATATATATATATATATATATATATATATATATATATGTCGTGCCGAATAGGCAGAACTTGCGATCTTGGCTTAAATAGCAATCACTCATCTTGCCATATAGGACAAGTGAAAATTTGTGTATGCAATAATTTCGCCAAAATCATTCTAAACCTAGCGAAAAAAAAAATATTTAACTGTGTTTGTTTAGTATTAAATTATCGTAAACAAATCTAAAATATATTTAGTTGGGTTAGGCTAAAATAAATTATTCTTGTTATAATAAGGTTAGGTAAGTTTTCTAAGTTCCCTTTGGTGCAAAATTATAAATTTTTACATCATCATTAATGAGAGAAAATTTTTACATTAATAATAATGAAATTTTTTTATCTTTAAACGTATAAGAGAAAATTTTAGAAAGGACTTAATTTTAAATAAGTTCTTGGTAATTGACCAGTTTTACATATTCGACAAGTTTAACATATTCAGCACGACATATATATATATATATATATATATATATATATATATATATATATATATATATATATATATATATATATATATATATATATATATATATATATATATATATATATATATATATATATATATAGATTGAAGGTACCACCTCCAGAACTGTCATAGGGACCCTCATCCTCAGAGAAAAGAATAAACTTCCTTCAGGGAAAACTCAAGGTTCTCCCTGAAGTGTTTGAGAATTTTCTCCTACCACCCCCTTTATTTCAAGTATGTTTTATTTAAAGACAAAAATACATTGGCAAACATTCACAAAAATACAACAGAAAGTAAAACAACATAGGTAACTCAGAGTTACATCTCGAATACTTCGTCCAGCTCCCCTGCGGTGGGCCGCGTGCCCAGAATGCTGCAGGCATTTCCTCTCTGGATCGCAACACTGAGTCTCTGAAAGAGAAAGCTGGTCACCCTGTGGTCCTTGGTTTCTATGATGAGCTTTTCACCCAGCTCTTTGAGGAACTTTAGAGCACACTTGCCCCATGCTCCAAGGGTATCCGACCCTATTGGAATGAAGTTATAGCAAGGGGGAAGGTCTTCATATTTTCGGATCTTCTGGGTCTCCCTGTGGCTGGCAGCTCCACCCCCTTCCACTATGGAGTATGGCAAGTAGGTGTCTGCTAATGTGGCAGCACAGGTGTAGTCCCAGGCAATCTGCTTTCCATCCTTCCAGGGTAGCATAGTGGCTCCATCAGGACGCTTTTGACTTCCATCAGACCTCTGTACTTGGGGTTCCCGTTGAGCTGGGCAACGGGCTGTGGCGAGGCTTCTCTTTATGATGTCATTGACCTCCTCATGTCTGGCATACTTCCCTTCTGCTGTGTGACACACAAGACCATGAAGTCCGAATTGATCAGCTGTCGCCCTGCCGCAAATACACCTATGTTCAGTGAGGATGGGGGCGGCTAGGCGAAGAGCAACACCAATCCGAATGGCCTGTGGGTCGAGACGGGTGCCCAGGGAGGAATTGGGAACAGCTAACAGGAAATCTCCTGAGTGTGGTGCCTTCACTGCCAGAAGACGAGCTTTGTCCTTTCCTGAAGCATTGGAGAGCATTGTGTTGGCGATTTTTTCCACATGATCGGTTTGTCCCAGTGGGACTGTTTGTGCTGTTTGGGAGGAGCTGGTCTACTGGAGGAGTCTGTAAGGGTGTTCCACCGAATCGCTGCTTCAGTAAACCTGGGGTCTTGAGCTCCTACCACGTCTCTCAAGCGTTCGGGAACTATCTTCTTGACTAACGCACTGGAAGCCATATATATATATATATATATATATATATATATATATATATATATATATATATATATATATATATATATATATATATATATATATATATATATATATATATATATAAGGAATTCGCAAGAGCAGGCGAAATATACACAAACACTGATCTCTGGCTGAAGGAGACTCGAACCTACGAACCTTGGAACAAGGTACTCAGTGCTATACCATTCTCACCACACTGGACAATACCTTGGCGTCCAGCTTGCGCTAGACGTTTGATCCAAGGCAGCCAGCTTTCAGAGAGAAGGCTTACAGCTTTTCATCTCATCCCCTGCATGCATCAGTCTTACTAGAGATTTTAACAATGCAAGGAATTCGCAAGAGCAGGCGAAATATACACAAACGTTGTTAAAATCTCTAGTAAGGCTGATGCATGCAGGGGATGAGATGAAAAGCTGTAAGTCTTCTCCCTGAAAGCTGGCTGCCTTGGATCAAACGTCTAGCGCAAGCTGGACGCCAAGGTATTGGTCTAGTGTGGTGAGAATGGAATAGCACTGCGTACCTTGTTCCAAGGGTTGTAGGTTCGAGTCTCCTTCACCCAGAGATCAGTGAATATATATATATATATATATATATATATATATATATATATATATATATATATATATATATATATATATATATATATATATATATATATATATATATATATATATATATATATATATATATATAACATACCGGGCCGCAGGAGCGTTGACCCCGAAAACCCTCTTGAGGTATATTCTAGGCATTGTTGTCTATGACCTTTTATTAAAACAGACAAACACCGCTGATGGTTTTACTTAGTATCTGCGGAAGTGGAATTCGAATAATGATTAATTTATTCTGTAGAAATACAGCTCCTGGCCTATTAAGATGTTGCGTTTATGACGGTGCAGGGATCTTCATCCACGACATTTCAGCTGCTCTCCCCATTTTCCTTGATTCTGTTCGATCCTTGCGGGTTTAGCTATCCAGCATGATTTAATATCACAGTTCCTGGGCCTCTTGAAGGTCTTGAGTTACAACGTCTGGGCCTCATTAAGAAATTGCGATACATTTACTTAAGCTACTCTTAGGTGCTGAGATATCGGTCCTTACGAAGGTTCTGAACGATAGTTTCTAGACGTCTTCACGGTACTGAGCAACAGTTCATGGGCTTCTTGCAGATGTTGGACACAGGGTTTTAGCTTCTTAAGGGCACTAAGCTACCGCCCCTAAATCTTCTTTAAATGTGTTGAGTTACGGCTTTTGAACTTCCTGAGGGCACTGAACTTCAGCTTTTAGGCCTCTAGAGGTGTTAAGCCACAGATCTGGTGCATTATATAGTAGGTAAAAAGACAGAAACGCAATTAATGTGAGATTTTATTGTGGCAACGTTTCGCTCTCCAGGAGCTTTATTAAGCCGTTACAAACAATTCATGGATACAGAGGGTATATACAGGTTTTGAGTGAGGTATAGTAGTGGTAATACTAGTGGAAACAGTTGTAGTAGTGAAACATATGGTGAAGTCGGCTGGTATATGAGTAAAATGGTTATGAAAGCTCTGGCTTGGGGAGAACATCTAGGTGACTACAAATAGGAAGCGCGTCTGTCTGGCGCTCAAAAGACGGAGGATCGAGCCGCCAACACGTCTTGCACTGAATGACTCCCTTGGGTTTAGCGCTTAACATGGATTAATTAATTAATTGTGGCTTGGGGTAGCATCAAAATACGTTGGACTAATATTTCTGTTAGTGGCTGGATGTGAGAAAGTCTGTTTGAGTGTTCCTCCTCTGTTATGTTCTTGTGTAGTATCAGCAGCAGCGACTGTGTGATGGCAGGGTTTATTATTTTGTGAAAGATTTTTCCCTAATACTTCAAAAATGATGAAGCTGCAATAAACCCTGCCATCACATAGTTGCTGCTATTATAGAGTGTTGAGTTACAACTATTGGACCTGTTTTGTAGGTTGAGCTAGAGCTCTTGAGTGTTTTAAAGGTATAGAGCAACAGTTTCTGTTTCTTTGCTTGGAGCAAAGATCATCAAGACCAGAGGCAACCAACACTGCATCCAGTGAGGTGAAGTGTGTTAGGGTTGAGTTTCACTGACATTAACTCTCACTCAAAGTCTATAATTATTCATAAATGTCATGTTCACTTTTTTTGCTTAAAATGTCTCGTATTATAGCTGCTGCAATCGTGTTATGTCGTTATGTCAATGATTTCATTTTCATAATTCACAACTTTTTTTTCCCAATTTTCATTCTATTTCATAATTTAGAAACCACAACTTTATCACTTTATATCTTTTTACAGGTGAGAGGTTCGAGCCTGTGCTGGCAGAAAGTTCCTACAAGATGTACATGAAGCTGAGGATACGCAAGATACAGCCCAAGGACTTTGGGGCTTACAATTGTGTAGCCAAGAACTCCCTAGGGGAGACAGACGGAGCCATCAGGGTTTATGGTAACTTGAGAGCTAGAGTCATATATATATATATATATATATATATATATATATATATATATATATATATATATATATATATATATATATATATATATATATATATATATATATATATATATATATATATATATATATATATATATATATATATATATATATATATATATGTCGTGCCGAATAGGCAGAACTTGCGATCTTGGTTTAAATAGCTACGCTCATCTTGCCATATAGGGCAAGTGAAAATTTGTATATGCAATAATTTCGCCAAAATTATTCTGAACATAAAGAAAAAAATATATTTCATTGTGTTTGTTTAGTATT
>NC_091306.1:48855797-49050797 GCF_038502225.1 Cherax quadricarinatus
TTTTAATTTTCTTCTTTTACATACCCTACCAAATTCATTCACCAACCTCTGCAACTTCTCTTCAGAATCTCCCAAGAGCACAGTGTCATCAGCAAAATGCACCTGTGACAACTCCCACTTTGTGTCTGATTCCTTATCTTTTAACTCCACACCTCTTGCCAAGACCCTAACATACACTTCTCTTACAACCCCATCTATAAATATATTGAACAACCACGGTGACATCAAACATCCTTGTCTAAGGCCTACTTTTACTGGGATATAATCTCCCTCTTCACAATATACTTTAACCTGCGCCTCACTGTTCTCGTAGAAACTCTTCACTGCTTTCAGTAACCTACACCTGCAACATCTGCCACATTGCCCCCCTATCATATGCCTTTTCCAAATTCATAAATGCCACAAAAACCTCTTTAGCCTTATCTAAATACTATTCACCTATATGTTTCACTGTAAACACTTGGTCTACACATCCCCTACCTTTCTTAAAGCCTCCTTGTTTATCTGCTATCCTACTCTCCGTCTAACTCTTAATTCTTTCAATAATAATTCTACCATACACTTTACCAGGTATACTCAACAGACTTATCCCCTTATAATTTTTGTACTCTCTTTTGTCCCCTTTGCCTTTATACAAAGGAACTATGCATGCTCTCTGACAATCCCTAGGTACCTTACCCTCTTCCATACATTTATTAAGTAATAGCACCAACCACTCCAAAACTATATCCCCACCTGCTTTTAACATTTATATCTTATTCCGATCAATCCCAGCTGCCTTACCTCCTTTCATTCTACCCACTGCCTCACGAACTTTCCCCTCACTCACAACTGGCTCTTCCTCACTCCTACAAAATGTTATTCCTCCTTGCCCTGTACACGAAATCACAGCTTCCCTATCTTCATCAACTTTTAACAATTCCTCAAAATATTCCCTCCATCTTCCTTATACCTCTAACTCTCCATTTAGTAACTCTCCCCTCCTATTTTTAACTGACAAATCCATTTGTTGTCTAGGCTTCCTCAACTTGTTAATCTCACTCCAAAAATTTTTCTTATTTTCAACAAATTTGTTGATAATATCTCATCCACTGTCTCATTTGCTCTCTTTTTACATTGCTTCACCACTCTCTTAACCTGTCTTTTTCTCTCCACATACTTTTCCTTCCTTGCACCACTTCTACTTTGTAAAAATCTCTTGTATGCTAACTTTTTCTCCCTTACTACTCTCTTTACATCATCATTCCACCAATCGCTCTTCTTCCCTCCCGCACCCACTTTCCTGTAACCACAAACTTCTGCTGAACACTCTAACACTACATTTTTAAACCTACTCCAAAAATCTTCGACCCCATTGCCTATGCTCTCACTAGCCCATCTATCCTCCAATAGTTGTTTATATCTTACCCTAACTACCTCCTCTTTTAGTTTATAAATCTTCACCTCTCTCTTACTTAATGCTTCTATTTTCCTTGTATCCCATCTACCTTTTACTCTCACTGTAGCTACATCTAAAAAGTGACTGATATATCTGTGGCCCCTCTATAAACATGTACATCTGAAGTCTACTCAACATTCTTTTATCTACGAATACATAGTCCAACAAACAACTGTCATTATGCCCAACATCATATCTTGTATACTTAATTATCCTCTTTTTCTTAAATTATGTATTACCTATAACTGAACCCCTTTTTATACAAAGTTATATCAAAGGGCTCCCATTATCATTTACACCTGGCACCCCAATCTTACCTATTACACCGTCTCTAAATGTTTTTCCTAATTTAGCATTTAGATCCCTTACCACAATTACTCTCTCACTTGGTTTAAAGGTTCCTATACATTCACTTAACATCTCCCAAAATTTCTCTAACTCCTCTACACTCCTCTCATCTCTAGGTGCATACACGCTTATTATAACCCACTTTTCGCATCGAAACATTATTTTAATTTACATAATCCTTGAATTTGCACATTTATATTCCCTCTTCTCCTTCCATAACTGTTCCTTCAACATTATTGCTACCCTTTCCTTAGCTCAAACTCTCTCAGATACTCCTGACTTAATCCCATTTATTTCTTCCCAACGAAACTCGCCTACTCCCTTCAGCATAGTTTCGCTTAGGGCCAGGACATCCAACTTCTTTTCAATCATAGCATCAGCAATCATCTCTTTCTTGTCATCCGCACTACATCCACGCACATTCCAACATTCCAATTTTATAAAGCTTTTCTTCTTCTCCTTTTCAGTAAATGTTTACAGGAGAAGGGGTTACTATCCCATTGCTCCCGGCGTTTTAGTCGCCTCATACGACACGCATGGCTTACTTAATTAACTGTACTTTTAAAAGTGATCAATCTTGGAAAAATGTTCGGACTGAAGTTCGTCTGTGTTTGTTCAAATTTGCCATCTTTTATAAAAGAAATTTTTAACATTTAAAAACTGGGTTTCATGAGTTAATCTCTAAGAGTGTTTCATTCGATTGACCTTAACTCTTCAAAGCTTATAACTTGGTAATGCAAACTGCATAGGTTAAAGCATTTTAGAATACTGGTTTCTCTTAGATAAGAAGGTGATTCCTATTTGGGTTGGCTTTAAGCTTACAAAGCTGGTGTTCTTTAATAGAAGGTTTCAATTAGTTGTGGGCTTTCTATGTCCTTATTTGCAATTTTTATCTATGAAATTACGTAATTAGTTTCTATGTGATAGTTTGTGAATGGTTCGTCTGATTGTACTCATTTATTAAGCGCTAATATGGAAGTGCATTTGAAGTTCATGCTACACTGTGAATTAATGCTTTTTTTTTCATTAATCTCTGGGGACTGAGATTGTTGAATAATAAGGGATACCCGTCTCGGATCGGGCAGCGACCGAAATACAAAAGTTGATTATCTGAGTTAGCATTATGTGGCAGATAATAAAACTGGAACAACAGTATTGTATATCTTAATCGTTCGATTAGTAGGAGTTCCCGCTCTCGATATATTGAGTGCTATGCTCCTTGTATCTTGTGTCTGTGGTATACAGGTAGCGTGTGCATCATGTTCTCTTTTAGTCTTTTGAAAGTTAATAACTGAATCTCTGTTTGCACTTTTTGTGAGATTTTGATGCTGCTCCATTTCCACTTTGTTTCTGGCTTGCCTGTGCATCATACAAGTAGACAGACGAGTCTTTAGATATTGCTCATGCACAGCAAGCTAGGAGTGATCCTGTGTATACGGTAGCTATAGTCAGGTTTTAACCAGGGTTTAGGTAGGATAATAGCTTGTAGGTTGTTAAATGTTCTCCATATACGAAAATGCAACTCTAATATACAGTAGGTGTCGCTTGATTGATGGACTGATCACATCGATTCACGGCTGACGTACTGATTTCCCCAAACTCCTTCCGATCTTCAACCATTCTTCTCTGTATTGGACTGAGGAAGCCATTGGTTGGCGAAACGTTTCCACAATAAAGATACCCAAATGTTGCACCTGAACTCCTATACAGATGAAGCAATCTCGATAAAAAAATGCAGGAATACTTGAACAGACTTTGGAAATAATTCTATCAGTGACAGTTACTTTCAATTAAACCAAGTTTACAGTGTGGAAAAAAGTGAGCGGCGATCACACAGGGACAGAGATCTAAGAATACATATCAGACTTTAATTCTCACTCAAAATGGTTATTACAAAGAATGACATTAGCTGCGTATGAACGACTTTTATTAGGTATTTAAACATTGAATCATTCAAGCCACTGTATATTAAGTGAATCAGATGTAGCAACAGCGTGGTGGCCACATTTAGTCACACACTAAAGTATATCGAGAACGTCATGAGATTTATCACACTGCTCCTTAAGTCAAGGGACATGAACTTCAAAGAAAGGCTAATGAGGCAAGGCACAGAGAAAATGGCGAATTGACAGCCCTGAAAAGCAGGGAATGTTTGACATGAGAGGAAGCAATTGAAGATAGTGTGTTGAAGCGGAACAAATAAACAAAGGATTTTAAAGTAAGATACACATTTGCAATGTAAGTGTTTTAAATCGCTGAAATAGGATGGAATGGAATGTAGTGAAAACAAACTCCAAACATCAAGAGGTTAGTAGCCAACAGCACCAGTCGCTAGAAATTAAGCGGTGGGCAACGGTGCTAATATCAGAAAGTACAACGGGAAGACTAGATGCTCGAGAGAGCGCATCTCAAAATTCCCAAACTTAGGCAATAAGATCACGTTTGTCTGGCAGAGGTGCAGTGAGAGAGACGACAGTCTGACGTAAACAAGATCCTCTGGAGCAAGGTGATCAAAGTGGATCTGGACTGAACGATTCTAAAGTCCAGAAGAAGATATATTTCTGTTTCAGGATTTAAGAGAGTCGGACATTTCCAATATTCTCAGTAAGAAGGAAAAACATGATTCCACTTTTTTTCTTTTCTCTTCCTCTCCCAGTCTCTCTTTGGGTAAACAGTTCTCCCTCTTTCTTCCAGTTCCTATATTTCTCTGTCATTATTTTCCAAACTTCCTATATGTCATAAATTAAATATGTAATTTTCTATTTATTTTTCTTCTACATTCGCATAGTTTTTATATACTTATGCGTCTTATTTATTAGCGTTTTTTTTGCATTACCCTTAATTATTATTAACAATTTAATTCTGAACACTTTATTATAAACTATGTAATTTGCTGCATACTCTGACAAAAGAATTCTTCATATCCAACATCCTAAGTATCGTCTTCTTCAACACTGCAAGAAGTGTTGGGCTGTCCGGTAAGTGACCCGTGACCTGCAGATTACCGTATTCCGAGGCTTATTAGACGTGGCTTATAAGACTTGTTTTAGTTTCAATGGCTCGGCATCCGACGTAACTGGGAGAGCTACAGCCCACCCCACACCCCACACCCCACACATCACACCCCACACACCACACCCCACTCCCCACACCCCACACCCCACACCCCACACCCCACACACCACACACCACACCCCACACCCCACACACCACACCCCACACACCACACCCCATACTTATAGCTCCCGCCACTGACCTTCAGTTTATAGGACGCAGGGTGGTTTTTAGAGAAATTTTATGGAAAAAATGCGTCTAATAAGCCGCAAAAAACGGTAACTACTTAAACTGAATAAAAAACTGCCACTCAAATCTCTCATGAGGTTCCGGAGCTGCTAAAACTTTTAGCTTTAAACACATACAAAGATGAACAACTATAGCTTAACACTGCTAAAAGATAAATGAGATGATCATCACCTACCTAATTAAACAATGAAAACATAATGAGATCAGGAGAAACAAGATTTGCTTTGTCAACAAAGTTCTGCGCTGATACTACAGAAGGAAAATTTCGTGGTAAATCAGATCTTCAAGGAATTCACTGCAGGTCTTTGATGTAAAATGAATTACAGTGTAGGAATAAAAAAATAATGTGAATAAAACATCAGTAATCTTAATTTTTAGTAATTTATTTAATAAAATAAACAACTTGACACTTAAACAGATTATAAACTATGAATTTGTCGTTGACTAAAATTCACCCGAATTGAAAGACTGATGGCGGCTATTTGTGACATTCTCTATTTATCTTATTTAAATAAATCAGAGAAGAAAGGTTAAGGCAATTCAGAAGAGTCCTTCTTCAGTACATTATATATATATATATATATATATATATATATATATATATATATATATATATATATATATATATATATATATATATATATATATATATATATATATATATATATATATATATATATATATATATATATATATATATATATATATATATATATATATATATATATATATATATATATATATATATATATATGTATTTATATATATATATATATATATATATATATATATATATATATATATATTTATATATATATATATGTATATATATATATATATATATATATATATATATATATATATATATATATATATATATATATATATATATATATATGTATACATATATATATATATATATATATATATATATATATATATATATATATATATATATATATATATATATATATATATATATATATATATATATATATATACAAGGCTAGCTTCATGGCCCTCCTCAAGGTCTATTCCACTATGCTTAGGTCCCTCTCACTGGACCAATTTTTCTTCCTCAAAGATCAATATTTTTTCCCTCATCAAAATTAATTTTTACAAAACTTCTGCAGATGAAATTTCGGTTTCCCCAAAAGTTTATCTTCACTCCATTTCCTCGTATCAAGATTTTCCCTCATTTATATTTATTACTGTGAAATTCGATTTTTTCCGGTGATAATTATGTATAAATATGAATGACAATGAAACATAGCTTGATATGTATATATGTAAATTACAATGAAATCTAGGAAGTACTCTTGTGGTTTTATGCATAACCTGATAGTGGTGTTATGCAGTGTTTCCATCCGTAATGCATTGGTACATAAGGTTCATTTTGCCAAATCATTGTATCAAAGGCATATTATAAGTCAGAGTAAAACCCTATTCCATTTGTACGTAAGGCTCATTGTACCATTTCAATGAAATGTATTTCCAGAAGGTATAATTATCACATATTTTAAACCTTATTAATAAAGACAGTAAAATTAGTGGTGGTATTACAAGGCCTGAGAATTATTATTATTATAATCAAGGGGGAAGCGCTAAACCCGGAGGATTATACAGCGCCTGGAGGGGATGTGGAAGGCATTCAGGCTTAATTAGGGGAACTGGAGCACAGATCCAATTCCCTAAATCAAGAGCCCCTCACCAACATCAAGGAACCTTCCTTGACGGGAACAAGGCCTGAGAATTGATATGGTGACCTGACCACTGATATGGTGACCTGACCACTGATATGGTGACCTGACCACTGATATGGTGACCAGACCACTTATATGAATCTTAATTATTATTATTGTAATCAAAATTAAGCACTAAACCACCAAGGTCGTAGAACACTGCAAGGTAGTGGTTGCAAGGTCGGTGAAGAGATTTCTAAAAGAAATCTAATCAAAGGTTGTGTAATAAATCTGTTACTGTCAAAAAGTTAAAGAGGGAGTCTGTGACAAAGGTGGAGCCGTCAGCGGGGAATGAAGATAAAGTGTGTTAGAGCAGTGACGGCCTCGAAGGTAAATTCTGCATGCTCGTTGATAGACAGGACAGTCCAACAGAATATGGCAAACTGAAATTGGAACTTGACAATTGGTATAGGGTAGAACAGGGCGCCTCTCCATGAGATACTCATGAGTGAGGTGTGTATGTCTGATGCGGAGCTGGAGAAAAGCATAGTCTCCCAACCACGGCTTCGATGACAAGAAGAAGACAGGAACCTAAACTCGGCTTGATAGTATAATTTGTTATGAATCATTTCAGACCAACGTTGTTGCCAATGGTTACGAAGGTGGCTAGAGATTACAGCAAAGTAATATGATGTTAAATTAGACACATATGCAACTCTTGGGTATATCTGGGTATCTTTATTGAGGAAACGTTTCGCCACACAGTGGCTTCATCAGTCCATACATAGGAGAAACTTGAAGAACAGGGGCAGAATGAGGTAATCAGTCCCTCAACCTTGAGTCGATGTGGTCAGTCCATCAATCTTGAATAGAATACGGCATACGTGCTGAGAAGGAGCTTATAAACCGTATGGCAGGAGAGGTGTAGCAGTCGTAGGCGGTGTCACTTTTGTCTAATGTGGAAGTAGGTCGTGCCCAAGGGTTAGGCAAGCGAAGAATTCCCAAGTATTAAGATCCCAAGAAGTTGCAGTGTCTGACAGGATTTTAGATGAATGGTTCAAAGAACCGACATGTTAAATTAGACACATGTGCAACTCTTGGGTATCTTTATTGAGGAAACGTTTCGCCACACAGTGGCTTCATCAGTCCATACATAGAAGAAACTTGAATAACAGGAGGAGAATGAGGTAATCAGTCCCTCAACCTTGAGTCGATGTGGTCAGTCCATCAATCTTGAATAGAATACGGTTGAGGGACCGATTACCTCATTCTCCTCCTGTTCTTCAAGTTTCTCCTATGTATGGACTGATGAAGCCACTGTGTGGTGAAACGTTTCCTCAATAAAGATACCCAAGAGTTGCACATGTGTCTAATTTAACATGTCGGTTCTTTGAATCATTCATCTACAAAGTAATATGATAATGGAATATCTCTCTATGAAACCGGAAGTTTGTATACCGCAGATCGCGCAGCGGTCTACCTGCTCTTTGCCCTGAATATCAACATACCCAGGTACCCAGTAGAAAATGATTCTTTGTTTTTGCTAGAAATACGATTGAACCAAAGTTGTATATGAAGAACTAGGGAATGAGGCGAATTAAGTATTTTTGATAGCTTGCAAAGCACTAAAGGAGTCAATGACTACCACAAATGATGATGAGGTAGGCCTAGACGCAATATGGATAATCACTGTGAAAACTGCATATTTATCAGCTGTGAAGAAGATTGCTAAGTCTAATAAATGGCTCGCACAACACTCTCCAGGAACAATGCTGCAAACCCGACACTTTGTGGAAGATCGGTCATCCAGAAACTCTCCAGATAAACTTCCATACTCTCCATCACCCGCATCTTCTTTCCAGCTCTCTAACCCAGATATCACCTTATCACCCTCCTCAATCGCCTCACCCTTAATTCTCCTCTTAATATCGAAATTCTTTCGTATTTCTTCTCTTAATATCACTTCTGTCTCGGTATAAATTCACAAATTTTAGAATAAACTCAAAATGTTTTAAAGTTCCACAAGTAAATTTAATACATACAAATAAATTCTGGAAACATTTCGATTTTCCATAAATTCGGTAAATTTCTGAATCTGATATAATATATTGCTAAACTTCCACTTAGAAATTAGGTAATGTATTTCTCGTAATTTTTCTATAAATATACTAAATAAAGTAACCATCCAACCCAACCCAGTTCCTTGGATCAAGACTACATCTCCATTTTCCTAGGAACAAGATCCTCTCTCTCACAACCATTTTCACAACAATCAGTCTATATTCATCACTAAACTTCATACATTAGCTGCTGCAATCAGTTAAAACTACACACAAATCACCCAGTCCAAATTCCAACATGATCAATATATCCCAGTTTTCACGTTTCACCTTAAGACACATATCATGGTAATCTCATAAGCATAATCCTTCTTCCAAAGGTGTATCCCGTTAATCCAACAAGTATGCAACCTATCCACTAACGTAGAATAATTTTGAGGTTCCAAAGTAGAGGTTTCTAACCACTTATATGGATATTAAGAATCGTCTCTCCCTTGTTCCAAAGCGTAAACAAGAGTTACACCTCCTGGCGGTATTTTGTTGTTGTTATAAGTGTTATGCAAATGGTATTCATTGATAAAATCGTAAGTCATTAAACAGAAGTGCAAATATTCCAAACTATGTTCTTATTTATGCGTCTTATACTACAACACATAGGAACTCTCACATTGTGTGCTTATCCAACTAGAAAAAATGAACTCGGGGGTGGAGAATTTTCCCAGTAACTCACCACAAGATATCAGTACTAAGGAATGAATTGAAAATCAGCAAGTGTTAAATATTTTATTACAAAAACTTCTGATTCTTCCCTTGGAAGGTAACCTGTTTTTCTAGTGAATGAATTGAAAAAAATATCATATGATATTACAAAAGTTCTGATTCTCCCCCTGGAATGTAGTCTGAATTGTCTGTTGGTCTTTTTCTCATTTACTCAGTCTTCCAAGCCCAGTCACATCTTTGTCTGGGAAAGATGTTATTTCTGGTAAGTTATCACATCTGAGTTAACACACAGACCATGAAGTCTACATGTTACCCTGATAACTTACTCATTCATTATCTTATTGCGGCCAGCAGTAACAGCCTGGTTGATTAGACCCTGATCCACCACGAGGCCTGGTCTCAGACCAAGCCGAGGAGTTGTTGACCCCCGAAACCCTCTCCAAGTGAACTCCAGGTATTCCTCAAATGAAGACAAACTACATTTACTAGAAGTTACACTAACCTTATACAAGTTACATTTGAGTTAGCTTAAGTTACAGTGAGATATACAAACTAACAACAGTCTTGAAAACAAGCCCCTCAAGGAGGGTTCCTTGATGCTGGTGAGAGGCTCTTGATCTAGGGAATTGGATCTGTGCTCCAGTTCCCTAAATTAACCCTGAGTACCTTCCACTTCCCCCCACAGACGCCGTATAATCCTACGGGTTTAGCTCTTCCCCCTTGATTATAATAATAATGATAACAAGTTTTTCCATAAACTGAATACAAGTCATAAATACTGCAAGTTATAACAACAAGTTATTCAGAGTAACTACAAAACTTATTCCCAAATGATGATAAGTACATTCTGTACTATTTCCCAACTTATCTATAAGACAATCTACATGGTAAGTTATGTCATGAGATAAATACAAATACATGTGACACTGTTTAACTAGATAATTTTATACAAGTTACACTGAGTTATCCCATACTTCAAGTTACATTGGTAAGTACTAACTCACTGTGACTTGTATGTAACTTGCACAGTTTATGGAAAAACTTGTTGTTAAGAGTGTTGACCTGTACTTAAGAGATCGTGGTTCATTTGCATTTCTCAGTGTAACTTGGGTTAACTCAAATGTGACTTGTATAAAGTTAGTTAAACAGTGTAACTTATAGAGATAGTTTGTACTTTATTTACCAACGCAATTTATCAGGATCATGAAATGAAGTGTGCTATGTTATTCAGGTTATGAAATGAATAAGGGAATTCTTTCAGGGCTGTAGTTACTCTGTTGGAGAAAATTTAGTTGGATTTACCAATATTTTGAAGAAATTGTATTTACCATCGTTTTGAGAAACAAAAATATATTGAATGTGTAAGTTAAAATATAATTCTGGTAGAGATTTAGACTTCATAGTCTGTGAGTTAACTCAGATGTGCTAACTTATCAAAAATAACATCTTTTCCAGGTGAACATGTGAATGGGCTTGGAAGATCGAGAAAGAAAATACCAAGAGACGATTCAGACTACATTCCAGGAGAAGATTCAGACTACATTCCAGGAGAAGATTCAGACTACATTCCAGGAGAAGATTCAGACTACATTCCAGGAGAAGATTCAGACTACATTCCAGGAGAAGATTCAGACTACATTCCAGGAGAAGATTCAGACTACATTCCAGGAGAAGATTCAGACTACATTCCAGGAGAAGATTCAGACTACATTCCAGGAGAAGATTCAGACTACATTCCAGGAGAAGATTCAGACTACATTCCAGGAGAAGATTCAGACTACATTCCAGGAGAAGATTCAGACTACATTCCAGGAGAAGATTCAGACTACATTCCAGGAGAAGATTCAGACTACATTCCAGGAGAAGATTCAGACTACATTCCAGGAGAAGATTCAGACTACATTCCAGGAGAAGATTCAGACTACATTCCAGGAGAAGATTCAGACTACATTCCAGGAGAAGATTCAGACTACATTCCAGGAGAAGATTCAGACTACATTCCAGGAGAAGATTCAGACTACATTCCAGGAGAAGATTCAGACTACATTCCAGGAGAAGATTCAGACTACATTCCAGGAGAAGATTCAGACTACATTCCAGGAGAAGATTCAGACTACATTCCAGGAGAAGATTCAGACTACATTCCAGGAGAAGATTCAGACTACATTCCAGGAGAAGATTCAGACTACATTCCAGGAGAAGATTCAGACTACATTCCAGGAGAAGATTCAGACTACATTCCAGGAGAAGATTCAGACTACATTCCAGGAGAAGATTCAGACTACATTCCAGGAGAAGATTCAGACTACATTCCAGGAGAAGATTCAGACTACATTCCAGGAGAAGATTCAGACTACATTCCAGGAGAAGATTCAGACTACATTCCAGGAGAAGATTCAGACTACATTCCAGGAGAAGATTCAGACTACATTCCAGGAGAAGATTCAGACTACATTCCAGGAGAAGATTCAGACTACATTCCAGGAGAAGATTCAGACTACATTCCAGGAGAAGATTCAGACTACATTCCAGGAGAAGATTCAGACTACATTCCAGGAGAAGATTCAGACTACATTCCAGGAGAAGATTCAGACTACATTCCAGGAGAAGATTCAGACTACATTCCAGGAGAAGATTCAGACTCCAGGAGAAGATTCAGACTACATTCCAGGAGAAGATTCAGACTACATTCCAGGAGAAGATTCCTGGAGAAGATTCAGACTACATTCCAGGAGAAGATTCAGACTACATTCCAGGAGAAGATTCAGACTACATTCCAGGAGAAGATTCAGACTACATTCCAGGAGAAGATTCAGACTACATTCCAGGAGAAGATTAAGACTACATTCCAGGAGAAGAATCAGAAGTTTTGCAAAATGATTTTTTATTCATTTACTAGAGTGAAGTTATACTCCAGAGGGAGAATCAGAAGTTTTGCAATAAAATATTGAAGACGTAATGACTTTCAATTCATTCCTTAGCACTGATATCTTGCGTTGAGTTATAGGGGAAAATCCTCCTCCTTCAATGAGCTCATTATTACTGCAAAAATGTGTATTGAACTTTTCTAGCTTGCTGATGTGTTGGAGTATAAGAAATATAAGCAAGAAAAAGCTGGAAATCTTTGCACTCGTGTGTAATGACTTACCATTTTATCAATGAATATCATTTGCATAGCATATATCATATCACAAAAAAATACCGCCAGGGAACAAAAGAGATAAGTCTTAAGATCCATGTAAGTTGTTAGAAACATCTACTTTGGAACCTCGAGCTTATCCTAGTGTTATGTGAGAGAGGGAGACAGGGTGAAATTATCCTAGTGTTATGTGAGAGAGGGAGACAGGGTGAAATTATCCTAGAGTTATGTGAGAGAGGGAGACAGGGTGAAATTATCCGAGAGTTATGTGAGAGAGGGAGACAGGGTGAAATTATCCTAGAGTTATGTGAGAGAGGGAGACAGGGTGAAATTATCCTAGAGTTATGTGAGAGAGGGAGACAGGGTGAAATTATCCTAGAGTTATGTGAGAGAGGGAGACAGGGTGAAATTATCCTAGAGTTATGTGAGAGAGGGAGACAGGGTGAAATTATCCTAGAGCTATGTGAGAGAGGGAAGCAGGGTGAAATTATCCTAGAGTTATGTGAGAGAGGGAGACAGGGTGAAATTATCCTAGAGTTATGTGAGAGAGGGAGACAGGGTGAAATTATCCTAGAGCTATGTGAGAGAGGGAAGCAGGGTGAAATTATCCTAGAGTTATGTGAGAGAGGGAGACAGGGTGAAATTATCCTAGAGCTATGTGAGAGAGGGAAGCAGGGTGAAATTATCCTAGAGTTATGTAAGAGAGGGAAATTATCCTAGACAGGGTGAAATTATCCTAGAATTATGTGAGAGAGGGAGACAGGGTGAAATTATCCTAGAGTTATGTGAGAGAGGGAGACAGGGTGAAATTATCCTAGAGTTATGTAAGAGAGGGAGACAGGGTGAAATTATCCTAGAGTTATGTAAGAGAGGGAGACAGGGTGAAATTATCCTAGAGTTATGTAAGAGAGGGAGACAGGGTGAAATTATCCTAGAGTTATGTGAGAGAGGGAGACAGGGTGAAATTATCCTAGAGTTATGTGAGAGAGGGAGACAGGGTGAAATTATCCTAGAGTTATGTGAGAGAGGGAGACAGGGTGAAATTATCCTAGAGTTATGTGAGAGAGGGAGACAGGGTGAAATTATCCTAGAGTTATGTGAGAGAGGGAGACAGGGTGAAATTATCCTAGAGTTATGTGAGAGAGGGAGACAGGGTGAAATGGTACTGTGTGAAGTATATATAATTAATGTTATAATACTTACGGGTGCGACTGCGTCATGAAAGTGTAATGGTCGTTGTTCATGTTATTCAGATTATTGAACTGTGAAAAATTTGATGTTTGTGTGAATTTTTTCTGTTGATGTTAAGTTAGTGAAAACTGTATGTCGATCATGTTGGAAATTGTAGTGTAAGTGAGATTTGTTACCGGAAAGATTGATAAATGTTTATATAATTTTTATATCGAGTGTTTGTATGTGTGTGTATGTATTTTTAACTGAATGTATAAAGTTTGGTGATTGATATAGGCTGGTTCTTGTGAAACTTGTTGACTGAGAGGATCTTGTTCCAAGGAAAATGGAAATGTAGCCTTGATCGGAGGAAATGGGTTGGGTTGGATGGTTACTTTACTTACTAAATTTATGGAAAAAGAAATTAAGAGAATAAATACAGAGGTAGAACTTTAACAAGATATTATATCGGATTCAGAAATTTAGTGAACTTATACTATTATTAAGTAAAATTGGTGAATGAATAGAAAATTTAAATGTTTACCGAGTTTTAATGTTCTCGATTACATTTACATATATCAACAATGGAGTGATATTAAGAGGAGAATTAGAGTATGGGAATGAGAAGACACGGACACGAAGGGTGAATGGTATAGAGATGATAATTTTCCGTCTGAGATGTTTGGTGGGAGGGAACGCTAATTATTGTGTCACACTTACAATGACAAGGTGAGGTGATGGAGGGTGGAGAGAGCGGTGGGGAGAAGTTGTGGGGTGATGGAGGAGGATGGAGAGAACAGTGGGGAGAAGTTGTGGGGTGATGGAGGAGAGTGGAGAGAACGGAGGGGAGAAGTTGTGGGTGATGGAAGAGGATGGAGAAGCGGAGGGGGGTGATGAAGTTGTTGTGGGTGATGGAGGAGGGTGGAGAGAGCGGTGGGGAGAAGTTGTGGGTGATGGAGGAGGTTGGAGAGAGCCGTGGGGAGAAGTTGTGGGTGATGGAGGAGGGTGGAGAGAACCGTGGGGAGAGAGCGGTGGGGAGAAGTTGGGGAGAAGTGGGTGATGGAGGAGGGTAGAGAGAACAGTGGGGAGAAGTTGTGGGTGATGGAGGAGGGTGGAGAGAGCGGTGGGGAGAAGTTGTGGGGTGATGGAGGAGAGTGGAGAGAACAGTGGGGAGAAGTTGTGGGGTGATGGAGGAGAGTGGAGAGAACAGTGGGGAGAAGTTGTGGGTGATGGAGGAGAGTGGAGAGAACAGTGGGGAGAAGTTGTGGGGTGATGGAGGAGAGTGGAGAGAACAGTGGGGAGAAGTTGTGGGTGATGGAGGAGGGTGGAGAGAGCGGTGGAGAGAAGTTGTGAGTGATGGGGAGGACGGAGAGAACGGTGGAGAGAAGTTGTGGGTGATTGAGGAGGGTTGAGAGAGCGGTGGGGAGAAGTTGTGGGTGATGGAGGAGGGTAGAGAGAGCGGTGGGGAGAAGTTGTGGGTGATAGAGGAGGGTAGAGAGAGCGGTGGAGAGAAGTTGTGGGTGATGGAGGAGGCTGGAGAGAGCGCTGGAGAGAAGTTGTGTGTGATGGGGGAGGGTGGAGAGAGCGGTGGGGAAAAGTTGTGGGTGATGGAGGAGGGTGGAGAGAGCGGTGGAGAGAAGTTGTGAGTGATGGGGTGGATGGAGAGAACGGTGAAGAGAAGTTGTGGGTGATTGAGGAGGGTTGAGAGAGCGCTGGGGAGAAGTTCTGTGTGATGGGGGAGGGTAGAGAGAGCGGTGGAGAGAAGTTGTGGGTGATGGAGGAGGCTGGAGAGAGCGCTGAGGAGAAGTTGTGTGTGATGGGGGAGGGTGGAGAGAGCGGTGGGGAAAAGTTGTGGGTGATGGAGGAGGATGGAGAGAACGGAGGGGAGAAGTTGTGGGTGATGGAGGAGGATGGAGAAGCGGAGGGGAGAAGTTGTGGGTGATGGAGGAGGATGGAGAGAACGGAGGGGAGAAGTTGTGGGTGATGGAGGAGGGTGGAGAGAGCGGTGGGGAGAAGTTGTGGGTGATGGAGGAGGGTGGAGAGAGCGGTGGGGAGAAGTTGTGGGTGATGGAGGAGGGTGGAGAGAGCGGTGGGGAGAAGTTGTGGGTGATGGAGGAGGATGGAGAGAACGGAGGGGAGAAGTTGTGGGTGATGGAGGAGGGTGGAGAGAGCGGTGGGGAGAAGTTGTGGGTGATGGAGGAGGGTGGAGAGAGCGGTGGGGAGAAGTTGTGGGCGATGGAGGAGGGTGGAGAGAGCGGTGGGGAGAAGTTGTGGGTGATGGAGGAGGGTGAAGAGAGCGGTGGGGAGAAGTTGTGGGTGATGGAGGAGGGTGAAGAGAGCGGTGGGGAGAAGTTGTGGGTGATGGAGGAGGGTGGAGAGAACGGTGGGGAGAAGTTGTGGGTGATGGAGGAGGGTGAAGAGAGCGGTGGGGAGAAGTTGTGGGCGATGGAGGGTATGGAAGATTGACAGGTCTACCACAAAGAAATATGCACCTTAAGATCATATAAATACAAAAAAAAATGACGTTTAAATATGCCTGGAAGCTTGTTACAACATTTTTGCTATTTTGAGATGACCTAGAGTTAAATTACCTAAGTCATTTCTTACCAGCATTTGAATGTGCTTACCTCCATATATCTGCTTTATGCACCTTATGTATAATTAATAGATCTAACAATGTGGGACCCATAATTTAACTATGGGACCCAAGAGCTAGCTAAATAATATATGAATGATTAGCTGCTAAATTCCACAAATTAAGTTACTTTGTATAAATATCTTAATACCACTATGTGGGTGGGTTACCTGCCTACAGGGTACTGGGAGCTATAGCTCAATCTGGAGATTAACTATGGGACCGAGAGCTATAACACACCGTTATGAGTAAGGCATATCAGGTCTAGACTGGAGAAAATATATGGTAGTGTCTGAAAACCCCTCAACCTCCCCATTTCAGTAAATTTTTATCAAAAAACTTGATTAGAGGAAATGGAACTCCGACGGAGTGCATCAAAAGACTCAAATTCCTCGTGAGAGTCCAAAATTTCGATAAAAAAAAATTCCCATCGGTTCTAGTGAGAATCCAAAATTTTGAAGAAATTCACTTCCAGTCAGCTTCCAGTTTTCCCTCAAGGGTAAGGGGGAGCGGTTATACAAACATCCTCTGTACTTGGTAGAGACCCCTAAAATAGGAGACCGCTCTTGAATATGGGGAAGGAGACCACTCTGAAATTTTCTATATTACAGTAACTCTCTGGCAGACTTGGAAGAAAGAAACGAGGAGCATAGATGGCGCTCCTGAGAGATACTGGCAAGATGATTTCCAGTTTCTATGACAACTTCAAGAGAACTTGCTATACTGACACCAGCAACCCTAAGCATGAGAACCAGGTCTAGAGAGTATTTTCTCTCAATTTTCGTACTTTTTTCCAAAATGTATTCATAGTGGAAGTCGAAGTGATGGATGGCAGGTAGGGCAACCGCCTCTCCCGTTTAAATTAAGGAGTCGCTCTGTGGCTCTTTTATAACGATATTGGCCCCATGGAGCACATTCAAAATGCACAAACACAAGTATGAGACCAGCAAGGCACACATTTCTGAAGGTGCCTACCTGAAGCTTGAGCTCTCCCCGATTACCCCTGAGGCCTCGAATATTCCATTGTAAATAAGCCAAGATCAGCTAAGAGTGTGTAACAGTAACATTTTGCAAGTGTCTATGGACTAGAAATAATAATAATAATAATAATAATAATAATAATAATAATAATAATAATAATAATAATAATAATAATACAGGTAATAGGTTGGTAGACGCAACCACTCAGGAAAATATTACCGTCCTGCCAGATGACTGTGAAACAGAAACCTGTATCTGTTTTACTTGATGGTAGGATTGCAGGTGTCTTTTTCTGTCTCGTAAACACGCTGGATAACAGGGATATCTTGTTACTTCCACTTACACTTAGGTCACACTACACAGGCACGCACATGCATATATATACATGCATCAAGATTTTTCTTCTGTTTTTTTTTTAAATAGCTCTTGTTCTTCTTTATTCCCTCTAGTGTCCATGGGGAAGCGGAAAAGGATCTTTCCCCCGTAAGCCATGCGTGTCGTATGAGGCGACTAAAATGCCGGGAGCAATGGGCTAGTAACCCCTTTTCCTGTAAACATTTGTTAAAAAAGAGAAGAAAAAAAACTTTGTAAAACTGGGATGTTGGAATGTGCGTGGATGTAGTGCGGATGACAAGAAAGAGATGATTGCTAATGTTATGAATGAAAAGAAGTTGGATGTCCTGGCATTAAGCGAAACGAAGCTGAACGGGGTAGGGAAGTTTCGGTGGGGAGAAATAAATGGGATTAAGTCAGGAGTATCTGAGAGAGTTAGAGCTAAGGAAGGGGTAGCAATACTGTTGAAGGATCAGTTTTGGAAGAAGAGGGAATATGTGCATTGAAGATGTAGAGGAGAGAGAGCGATTTTATGATATGTTAAGTGAATGTATAGGAACCTTTGAACCAAGTGAGAGAGTAATTGTGGTAAGGGACCTAAATGCTAAAGTAGGAGAAACATTTAGACAGGGTGTGGTAGGTACGTTTGGGGTGCCAGGTGTAAATGATAATGGGAGCCCTTTGATTGAACTTTGTATAGAAAGGAGTTTAGTTATAGGTAATATATATTTTAAGAAAAAGAGGAAAAATAAGTATATAAGATATGATGTAAGGCATAATGACAATAGTTTGTTGGACTATGTATTGATATTTAAATGACTGTTGAGTAGACTTCAGGATGTACATGTTTATAAAGGGGCACATATATATCAGATCACTTTTTAGTTCTTGCTACAGTGAGATACAAGGAAAATAGATGCAGCAAGTAAGAGAGAAGTGAAGGTGTATATACTAAAAGAGGCGTTTAGGGTGAGATATAAACAACTATTGGAGGATAGTTTGTCTAGTGAGAGTACAGGCAATGAGGAAGAAGATGTATGGGATTGGTTTAAAAATGTAGTGTTAGAGTGTTCAGCAGAAGTTTGTGGTTACAAGAAAGTGGGTGCAGGAGGGAAGAAGAGCGATTGGTTGAATGATGATGTAAAGAGAGTAATAAAGAAGAAAAAGTTAGCATATGAAAGGTTTTTACAAAGTATAAGTGATGCAAGAAGGAAAGAGCATATAGAGAAAAAAAGAGAGGTTAAGAGAGTGGTGAAGCAGTGTAAAAAGAGAGCAAATGAGACAGTGGGTGAGATGTTATCAACAAATTTTGTTGAAAATAAGAAAAAGTTTTGGAGTGAGATTAACAAGTTGAGGAAGCCTAGGGAACAAATGGATTTATCAGTTGAAAATAGGAGAGGAGAGTTATTAAATGGAGAGTTAGAGGTATCGGGAAGATGGAGGGAATATTTTGAGGAATTGTTAAAAGTTGATGAAGATAGGAAAGCTCTGATTTCGTGTAGAGTAAGGAGGAATAACATCTTGTAGGAGTGAGGAAGAGCCAGTTGTGAGTGTGGGGGAAGTTCGTAGGTAGAATGAAAGGGGGTAAGTCAGCTGGGAATGATGGGATAAAGATAGAAATGTTAAAAGCTGGTGGGGATATAGTTTTGGAGTGATTGGCGCTATTATTTAATAAATGTATAGAGGTGGGTAAGGTGCCGAGGGATTGGCAGAGAGCTTTCACAGTTCCCTTGTATAAAAGCAAAGGGGACAAAAGAGAGTGCAAAAATTATAGGGGGATAAGTCTGTTGAGTATACCTGATAAAGTGCATGGTCGAGTTATTATTGAAAGAATTAAGAGTAAGACGGAGTGTAGGATAGCAGATAAACAAGGAGGCTTTAGGAAAGGTAGGGGGTGTGTAGACCTAGTGTTTACAGTGAAACATATAAGTAAACAGTATTTAGATTAACCTAAAGAGGTTTTTATGGCATTTATGGATTTGGAAAAGGCGTATGACAGGGTGGATTGGGGGAAGGGAAGGAATGTGGCAGATGTTGCAGGTGTATGGTATAGGAGGAAGGTTACTGAAACAGTGAAGAGTTTTTACGAGGATAGTGAGGCTCAGGCTAGAGTATGTAGGAAGGAGGGAGATTATTTCCCAGTTATTCAATATATTTGCAGATGAGGTTGTAAGAGAAGTGAATGCGAGGGTCTTGGCAAGAGGTGTGGAGTTAAAAGATAAAGAATCAAACACAAAGTGGGAGTTGTCACAGTTCTTTTTTGCTGATGACACTGTGCTCTTGGGAGATTCTAAAGGGAAGCTGCAGAGGTTGGTAGATGAATTTGGTAGGGTATGTAAAAGAAGAAAATTAAAAGTGAATATAGGAAAGAGTAAGGTTATCAGGATAACAAAAAGATTAGGTGATGAAAGATTGGATATCAGATTGAATGGAGAGAGTATGGAGAAGGTGAATGTATTTAGATATTTGGGAGTGGACGTATCAGCAGATGGATCTATGAAAGATGAGGTGAATCATTGAACTGATAAGGGGAAAAGGGGGAGCAATGCACTTAGGAGTCTGTGGAGACAAAGAACTTTGTCCTTGGAAGCAAAGAGGGGAATGTATAAGAGTATAGTTTTACCAACGCTCTTATATGAGTGTGAAGCATGTGTGATGAATGTTGCAGCGATGAGGAGGCTGGAGGCAGTGGAGATGTCATGTCTTAGGGCAATGTGTGATGTGAAAATAATGCAAGAGTTCATAATTTGGAAGTTAGGAGGAGGTGCAGGATTACCAAAATTGTTGTCCAGAGGGCTGAGGAAGGGTTGTTGAGGTAGTTCGGATATGTAGAGAGAATGGAATGAAACACAACGACTTAGAGAGTGGATAAATCTGTAGTGGAGGGAAGGTGGGATAGGGGTCGGCCTACGAAAGGTTGGAGGAAGGGGGTAAAGAAGGATTTGTGAGTGAGGGGCTTGTACTTCCAGCAAGCATGCGTGGCTGTATTTGATAGGAGTGAATGGACACAAATGGTTTTTATTACTTGACGTGCTGTTGGAGTGTTAGCAAAGTAACATTTATGAAGGGATTCAGGAAAACCGGCAGGCCGGACTAGAGTCCTGGAGATGGGAAGTACAGTGTCTACACTCTGAAGGAGGGGTGTTAATGTTGCAGTTTTAAAACTAGTGTAAATCACACCTCTGGCAAGACAGTGATGGAGTGAATGATGATGAAAGTTTATCTTTTTGGGGCCACCCTGACTTGATGAGACTCGGCCGATATGTTAATAAAAAAAAATAATAATAATAATGATAATAATAATAATAATAATAATAATAATAATAATAATAATAATAATAATAATAATAATAATAATAATAAAAATAATAGTAATAATAAATCTTTATTTCTACAAGTACATGTACAAGGTATATAGGCCTAGCTGACATCAATGGCATACTACTGGACAGAAAGCCCTTTGTTATGCAGAGCATTTCGGGCAAATTAGGTCAATTTTATCCCAGTATGCGACTCACACCAGTCCACTAACTCCCAGGTACCCATTTTACAGAAACATGAGCAGAGACAACATGTATAAGGAAACACGCCCAATGTTTTCACTCTTGCCGGGAATCGAACCTGGACCTTATGCGTGTGATGTGAGAGTTGTGCCTACCAGGCCACGAGCCATCATGCGAAAGAAATGGGATACTACTAAATTCTGAAGTACTGGGATGATGTGAAGAAAGGCGAGGAAGGTGAGAATGGGAAGTGTCTGGGGAATGGACCGGTGTCCATCATAGGTGCTCTCTTCTCGATAAATGTGATGGATTAAATAGTCACAGATGAGAGAGAAAGCATAGAGAGGCTGGTAACATAAGAATATAAGAAAAGAAGGAACACTGCAACAGGCCTACTGACCCATGTGGAGCAGGTCCATGTCCCCCTCGGATTAACCCAATGACCCCCCCTCCGGAGTAGCCCAATGACCCACCCAGTCTGGTCACCTCCACTCAAGGAAGGAGGAGGGCACCATACCCAGCAGCACAAGCTAGTCAGGTCCAACTTACACCCACCCACCCACATCCACTCATGTATTTATCTAAACTATTTTTAAAACTACACGTTATAGCCTGAATAACTGTACTCGGGAGTTTGTTCCACTCATCCACAACTCTATTACCAAACCAGTGCTTTCCTATATCCTTCCTGAATCTGAATTTTTCCAACTTGAAACCATTGTTGCGAGTCCTGTCTTGGCTGGAAATTTTCAGCATGCTATTCACATCCCCTTTATTTATTCCTGTTTTCCATTTATACACCTCGATCATATCCCCCTAATTTTACGCCTTTCGAGAGAGTGCAGATTCAGGGCCCTCAGTCTATCCTCATAGGGAAGATTTCTGATACACGGGATCATCTTTGTCATCCTCCTCTGTACGTTTTCCAGAGCATTTATATCCATTCTGTAATACGGTGACCAGAACTGAGCAGCATAATCTAAATGAAGCCTAACCAAGGATATATCGAGTTGAAGAACAACCTGAGGACTTCTTTTCTTTATGCTTCTAGATATGAAGCCAAGAATTCTGTTAGCTTTATTGGTAGTAGAGAGCTATGATGTAATTTGGTAAAAAGTGGTGAGACAACTAAGATAGCAAAGAATGGGTAGAGGTGTCTTGGCAGGCAGAGATTTCCAGGGAACAGGCGAGGAAGCAAATGCACTTGGGGGTGGATGAACCCCTACAATAGTAAGAGATGCATCTCTAGGTAAAGGCCTAGACTTAGGTATATAGAGAGAAGAACGTTCGGTAATGTCAAGTGGTTCAGGGGTTGAGAGAGATTTTGACGTAAATGATGTGGACTTTGGAGAAGAAGGGATATGTAGCTTTGATTTAGACTGAACGGGGCACCGAGATGTTGGAAAATATGAATAGGAAGGTGAAGGTCCTGGACTCTGAGGTTCCAGCCTCAGAACCCAGGACCGTAAAAAGGTTGAACACTTAACTGCCTGTGGAAGGGGTACAGATGCAATTGTAAAAGCAGGCATCACCGTGGGGGCCATATAGCGACCATGGAATAAGAAAGCTGTGGGGGTCTCCCTTGGAGGCAGAGTTGGGAAACTGCCATAGCATAAGAGAAGTCCTCTTTCTTTTTAAGACAATGCAACTTCCTTTCTCAAGAAAATTATTCAGCGACGAGAAGAGGCCAAGTGCGCCTCTTCTTGTCGCAAGAGGGAAGGAGACTCCAGGATGGACTTCTATGGTCCACAGACAGGGCAGTCTGCCTTTGACTTGCAGTATTTTGCCGGGTGGCCGAAGCGCCAGCATTATCGACATTGCTGCAGGGTAGGGATCATCTTCCACAGCCTCCAGAGATATACCTCTCACCCAAGGACGCACTGGGCCACCCTTTCTCCGGAATTCCAAAGGATGATTGGTACATCTCCAGATGATCCAGATTCCACACAAACACCACCACCACCATCAAGGACTTCAAGGGAATGGGATAGATATCGATACCCTTTCCCCAACCTAGAAGCTAGAATTTCAGACTGGAAGACCCCAAAGCCATAAGGAGGAAAGGAAGGAGAGGGGAGGGATAGGGAAAGGACAGGGAAGGGAAAGATTCACTTCATACATTAATTCGAGTAAAACACCACCTGATATTATCTTTTATAACACATTATTTCCAGTAAAAATACCTTTACGTCTCTCCAGCATCACTTCCTGTCTCCACCTCCACCTCTCTCCACTGCCACCTCCTGCCTCCCGCACCACCTCCCTCCAGCACCACCTCTTTCCTGCACTACCTTTCTCCAGCACCACCTCTTTCCTGCACTACCTCTCTCCAGCACCACCTCTCTCCAGCACTATCTCTTTCCTGCACTACCTCTCTCCAGCACCACCACTCTCCACCATCACATCTCTTCAGCACCACCTCTCTCCACCACTACCTCTCTCCAGCACTACCTCTCTCCACCATCTCATATGCGAGCACAGAACATCATAAACACATTTATCATCCATTTTCTAAACATTACTCAACGGAAATAAACAAGATCATTAACTCAACCCCTTTTGCCTCCATGCTGGAGACGATGTAACAGCTACCATTAAAATGATTAGCTTCTTCCACCCACAGCTCACTCTTATTATTTACGAGAGAGGAAACCTAATAGCCTTCCTAAATTTACCATAAGTCGTATATTGGTATATCATATAAAATAATTTTCATTCCTATGATATGAATAACATAAGCATTATCCTGTTCATTCTCTAGAGCAATAGACCCGATTGGGGATCAGTGAGTGTCGCCTGTGACGCCACACTACGTAGATTTGCTAGTTACTTAACACCTCAGACCAAAAAGACCCGACATCAATTACACACCACCGTTGTGAGCAATCCTGTTGAGTTATATCCTCAAAATAACATTACATCAGACGTACCGTGAGGGGATTCCAACGCCTGACTCGGGGCTGAATCATCTCACATCACTGAGATCAAAAGAAACCACAATGATACTTCTCCAGTCTGACCATATATAAATGTAGGTTGCCTCTGTTTTATGATCTTATGTGGCCTGCTGACCTTTCCTGGAGGGAATGAGTATTGGTACCTGCCAGAACAACTTTTCCCCCCAAAAGCACACTCGCTCACACACACACGCACACACTTACACATTTACACACACACACACACACACACACACACACACACACACACACACACACACACACACACACACACACATTGGGTGGTTTGCGAGTGGAAGGAAATGGCCTGTCAAAGTAATTTTCAAGGAAGAATCAGCTCGGGCCAGGATCCTGCAGGAGAAAACACGACTGAGGGACAAACCAGAGTACCGGAGAGTGTACCTCGATTGTGACAGAACACAAGAAGAAAGGACGATACTGAAAGAGAGGGTACAAAGACGCAAGGAGGTACGAGAGGCAATGATGAAGATGAGCAGAACCCAGACACAGGAGGAAGGGCAAACACACCCTGCAGAAACTCCCACAGAAAGACTCCAACCGCGGCAATCCCAATGCAGCTGAACAATATAAACCAAAACCCACACACTGATCCCTCTGCCACCAACCCCCACATCACAAACCTCACCCCAACAGCTGCCCCTTATGGGCATTCTGACCCCACCCCCTCATCACAAACCCCACCCACACCACAGCCCCCCGTAGGCCCCCACCAAGACTCTCACTCCCCCAACCCCAATATTCTCCCAGGACCACAGTGATAGAAATGAATCTGAAGGTTTGGTACAAAAACGTGGACGGAATAACGAATAAATATGAGGAGTGGCACGAAAGAATAAGCGAGAAATCCCCAGACATCATAGCAGTCACAGAAACGAAACTCACTGAGACAATAACAGATGCAATCTTCCCACTGGGATATCAGATCCTGAGGAAAGATAAAAGGAGTAAGAGGGGGAGGAGGGGTTACACTGCTCATAAAAAACCGATGGGGATTTGAGGAAATGGAAGGTATGGACGTGATTGGAGAAAGGGACTAAATAGTAGGTACAATTCAGTCTGGAGAACATAAAGTAGTCATTGGAGTGATGTATAACCCACCACAGAACTGCAGGAGGCCAAGAGAGGAGTATGAAGAAATCAACAGAGCAATGGTGGATACAGTGGCTGAGGAGGCAAGAAGATCTCACTCGAGCAGAGCAAAGTTACTGGTAATGGGCGATTTCAACCACAGGGAGATCGACTGGGAAAACCTGGAGCCACATGGGGGCCCCGAAACACAGAGAGCCAAGATGATGGATGTGGTACTTGAAAACCTCATGCATCAACATGTCAGGGACACTACCAGAGAGAGAGGAGAAGATGAGCCAGCAAGACTGGATCTTGTGTTTACCCTGAGCAGTTCAGACACTGAGGCCATCACTTACGAGAGGACCCTTGGAGCTAGCGATCACGTGGTTCCGAGTTTTGATTATATAGTAGAGTTACAAGTGGAGAAGGTAATTGGAAATGAATGGGAAAAGCCAAACTATAAAAGGGGGGGACTACACAGGTATGAGGAACTTCCTGTAGTAGGTTTAGTGGGATAGAGAACTGGTAGGAAAATCAGTAAACGAGATGATGGAATATGTAGCAACAAAGTGCAAGGAGACAGAGGAAAGGTTTGTTCCCAAGGGAAATAGAAATAATAGGAAGACCAAAGAGAGTCCTTGGTTTACCCGAAGTGTAGGGAGGCAAAAACTAAGTGCACCAGAGGATGGAAAAGGTACAGGAGGCAAAAGGCCCAGGAAAATGAGGAGATTAGTAGAAGAGCCAGAAACAAGTATGCACAGATAAGGAGGGAGGCCCAGCGACAGTTCGAAAACGACATAGCATCGAAAGTCTGACCCGAAACTGCTGTATAGCCACATTAGGAGGAAGACGACAGTCAAAAACCAGGTGATAAAGCTGAGGAAAGAAGGTGGAGAACTCACAAGTAACGATCAAGAGGTACGTGAGGAGCTCAACATGAGATTTAAGGAAGTATTTACAGTGGAGACAAGAAGGCCTCTTGGGGGACAGACCAGATGGGGACACCAGCAAGGAATATACCAACAAGTGTTGAATGACATAAATACAAATGAGGAGGAGCTGAAGAAGCTGCTAAGGGACATTGATACCTCAAAGGCAATGGGACTGGACAACATCCACCTGTGGGTCCTTAGAGAGGGAGCGGATATGCTGTGTGTGCCACTTACCACAATCTTCAATACATCCCTGGAAACTGGGCAACTTCCTGATGTATGGAAGACGGCAAATGTAGTTCCCATATTTAAAAAAGGAGACAGAAAAGAGGCACTAAACTATAGACTTGTGTCACTGACGTGTAGAGTATGCAAAGTTATGGAGAAGATTATCAGAAGGAGAGTGGTGGAGCACCTGGAACGGAACAAGAGTATAAATGCCAACCAGCACGGATTCATGGAAGGCAAATCCTGTGTCTAAACCTACTGGAGATTTATGATAAAGTAACAGAAGTAAGACACAAGAGAGAGGGGTGAGTTGATTGCATCTTCTTGGACTGCAAGAAGGCCTTTGGCACAGTTCCTCACAAGAGATTAGTGCAGAAGCTAGAGGATCAGGCGCATATATCAGGAAGGGCACTTGCAATGGATCAGAGAATACCTGACAGGGAGGCAACAACGAGTCATGGTGCGTAATGAGGTATTACAGTGGGCACCTGTGACGAGCGGGGTCCCACAGGGGTCGGTCCTAGGACCAGTGCTATTTTTGGTATATGCGAACGACATGATGGAAGGGTTAAACTCAGAGGTGTCCCTGTTTGCAGTCGACGTGAAGTTAATGAGGATAATTAAATCAGATGAGGATCAGCCAGGACTTCAATGAGACCTAGACAGACAGGACACCTGATCCAACAACTGGCTTCTCGAATTTAACCCCGCCAAATGCAACGTCATGAAGATAGGGGAAGGGCACAGAAGACCGCAGACAGAGTATAGGTAAGGTGACCAAAGACTGCAAACCTCGCTCAAGGAGAAAGATCTTGGGGTGATTATAACACCGAGCATGTCTACGGAAGCACATATCAACCAGATAACTGTTGCAGCATATGGGCGCCTGGCATCAGCGTTCTGATACCTTAGCAAGGAATCGTTCAAGACACTGTACACCATGTACGTCAGGCCCATACTGGAGTATGCAGCACCTGTCTGGAACCCGCACTTGATCAAGCACGTCAAGAAATTAGAGAAAGTGCAAAAGGTTAAGGGAAATCGGCCTGACGACAATGGAGGACAGGAGGGTCAGGGGAGACATGATAACGACATATAAAATACTGCACGGAATAGAAAAGGTGGACAAAGACAGGATGTTCCAGGGAGGGGACACAGAAACAAGAGGTCACAATTGGACGTTGAAGACTCAGATGAGTCAAAGGGATGTTAGGAAGTATTTCTTCAGTCATAGAGTTGTCAGGCAGTGGAATAGCCTAGAAAGTGACGTAGTGGCGGCGGGAACCATACATAATTTTAAGGCGAGGTTTGATAAAGCTCATGGAGCAGGAAGAGAGAGGACCCAGTAGCAACCGGTGAAGAGGCGGGGCCAAGAGCAAAGACTCGACCCCTGCAACCACAAATAGGTGAGTACACACACACACACACACACACACACACACACACACACACACACACACACACACACACACACACACACACACACACACACACACACACACAAACACACACACACACACACTCACACACACACACACACACACACACACACACACACACACACACACACACACACACACACACATACACTACAGGCAACTGAACAATCCAAACCAACCATCACACACCGATCCCTCTGTTCCCACCCCCCGCACCACAGTTACAGTATTAGAACAGAAGTTGAAGGTTTGGTACACAAATGCAGATGGATTAACGAATAAACATGAGGAATGGCAAGAAAGAATCAATGAGAAGTCCCCAGACATCATAGCAGTTACAGAAACAAAACTCACGGAGACAACAGATGCAATCTTCCCACCACGATACCAGATCATGAGGAAAGATAGAAGGGGCAGAGGGGGAGGTGGGGTTGCTCTTCTCGTAAAAAACAGATGGAAATTCGAGAAAATGGAAGGCATAGATGAGACGGGAGAAAGAGACTACACAGTAGGTACACTTCAGTCTGGGTAACACAAGGTGGTCATTGCAGTGATGTATAATCCACCACAGAACTGCAGGAGGCCAAGAGAGGAATATAAAGAGAGCAACAGAGCAATGGTGGACACACTTGCTGACGTGGCAAGAAGAGCTCACTCCAGCAGAGCAAAGTTGCTGGTAATGGGGGATTTCAACCACAGGGAGATTGACTGGGAAAACCTGGAGCCACATGGGGGTCCCGAAACATGGAGAGCCAAGATGTTGAACGTGGTGCTGGAAAACCTCATGCACCAACATGTTAAGGACACTACCAGAGTGAGAGGGGAGGATGAACCAGCAAGATTGGACCTTGTGTTCACCCTGGGCAGTTCAGACATTGAGGACATCACATATGAGAGTCCCCTAGGAGCTAGCGACCACGTGGTTCTGCGCTTTGAATATATAGTAGAGCTGCAAGTGGAGAGAGTAACAGGAGTTGAATGGGAAAAACCTGACTATAAAAGAGGGGACTACATAGGGTTGAGGAACTTCCTGCGGGAGGTCCCATTGGACAGAGAACTGGCAGGAAAACCAGTAAACGAAATCATGGAATATGTAACTACAAAATGCAAGGAGGCAGTGGAAAGGTTTATTCCCAAGGGCAACAGAAACAACGGGAAGACCAGAACGAGCCTCTGGTTTACCCGACGGTGTAAGGAGGCAAAAACAAAGTGCAGTAGAGAATGGAAAAGTACAGAAGGCAGAGAACACACGAAAATAGGGAGATCAGTCGCAGAGCCAGGAACGAGTACGCAGAGGTAAGGAGGGAGGCCAAGCGACAGTATGAAAATGACATAGCATCGAAAATCAAGACTGACCCGAAACTGTTGTATAGCCACATCAGGAGGAAGACAACAGTCAAAGACCAGGTGATCAGATTAAGGACAGAAGGGAGAGAACTCACAAGAAATGATCAGGAGGTATGTGAGGAGCTAAACAGAAGATTTAAGGAAGTTTTTACAGTAGAGACAGGAAGGGCTATGGGAAGACAGCACAGAAGGGAACATCAAGAGGGAATATACCAACAAGTGTTGGATGACATACGAACAACCGAGGAGGAGGTGAAGAAGCTGTTAAGTGACCTTGATACCTCAAAGGCGATGGGACCGGACAACATCTCCCCATGGGTCCTTAGAGAAGGAGCAGAGATGCTGTGCGTGCCCCCAACCACAATCTTCAACACATCCCTTGAAACTGGGCAACTACCTGAGAAATGGAAGACAGCAAATGTAGTCCCCATATTTAAGAAAGGAAACAGAAACGAGGCGCTCAAACTACAGACCTGTGTCTCAGACATGTATTGTGTGCAAAGTCATGGAAAAGATTATCAGGAGGAGAGTGGTCGAACACCTGGAATGGAACAAGATTATAAATGAAAACCAGCATGGGTTCATGGAAGGCAAATCTTGTATCACACACCTCCTGGAGTTTTATAACAAGGTAACAGAAGTAAGACACGAGAGAGAGGGGTGGGTTGATTGCGTTTTCCATAGACTGCAGGAAGGCCTTTGACACAGTTCCCCACAAGAGATTAGTCCAGAAGCTGGAGGATCACGCGCATATAGCAGGGAGGGCACTGCAATGGATCAAGGAATACCTGACAGGGAGGCAGCAACGAGTCATGGTATGTGAAGAGGTATCACAGTGGGCGCCTGTGACGAGCGGGGTCCCACAGGGGTCAGTTCTAGGACCAGTGCTATTTTTGATATATGCGTACGACATGATGGAAGGAATAGACTCTGAAGTGTCCCTATTCGCAGATGATGTGAAGTTGATGAGAAGAATTAAATCGGATGAGGATGAGGCAGGACTGCAAAGAGACCTGGACAGGCTGGACATGTGGTCCAGAAACTGGCTTCTCGAATTCAATCCTGCCAAATGCAAAGTCATGAAGATTGGGGAGGGGCAAAGAAGACCGCAGACAGAGTATAGGCTAGGTGGACAAAGACTACAGACCTCACTCAGGGAGAAAGACCTAGGGGTGATCATAACACCGAGCACATCACCGGAGGCACACATCAACCAAGTAACTGCTGCAGCATACGGGCGCCTGGCAAACCTGAGAATGGCGTTCCTATACCTTAATAAGGAATCGTTCAAGACACTGTACGCTGTGTATGTTAGGCCCATACTGGAGTATGCAGCACCAGTCTGGAACCCACACCTGGTCAAGCATGTCAAGAAGTTAGAGAAAGCACAAAGGTTTGCAACAAGGCTAGTCCCAGAGCTCAGGGGAATATCGTACGAGGAAAGGTTGAGGGAAATCAGACTGACGACACTGGAATACAGAAGGGTCAGGGGAGACATGGTAAAGACATACAAGATACTGCGGGGAATAGACAAGGTGGACAGAGATAGGATGTTCCAGAGAGGGGACACAGGAACAAGGGGTCACAACTGGAAGCTGAAGACTCAGACGAGTCACAGGGACGTTGGGAAGTATTTCTTCAGTCATAGAGTCGTCAGGAAGTGGAATAGCCTAGCAAGTGAAGTAGTGGAGGCACGAACCATACATAGTTTTAAGAAGAGGTATGATAAAGCTCAGGAAGCAGAGAGAGAGAGGACCTAGTAGCAATCAGTGAAGAGGCGGGGCCAGGAGCTGAGTCTCGACCCCTGCAACCACAATTAGGTGAGTACAATTAGGTGAGTACACACACACATACATACACACACACACACACACACACACACACACACACACACACACACACACACACACACACACACACACACACACACACACATACACACACACACACACACAAGGAAAGGTTGATACTGAAAGAGAGAGTACAAAAACGAAAGGAGGAACAAGAGGAAATGACAAAGATGAGCAGAAGAACCCAGACACAGGTGGAAGGGCAAACACACCCTCCAGAAACACCCGCAGAAGGACTCCAACCACGACAACCCCAAGGCAACTGAACAATCTAAACTGACACTCACAAACTGATCCCTCTGTCCCCACCCCCCACTCCACAAACGCACCCCTACGGCAACCCCCTGTGGAAACTCTGCCCCCACCCCCACCGCAACCCTCCGTAGGCCCCCGCCAGGGCTCCCGATCCCCCAACGCGAATGGAATAATGAACAAATATGAGGAGTGACATGAAAGAATCAATGAGAAGTCCCCTGACATCATAGCAGTCACAGAAACGAAACTCACTGAGACAATAACAGACACAATTTTCCTACCAGGATGTCAAATCCTGAGGAAAGATACACAAATAACCCGCACATAAAAGAGAGAAGCTTACGACTACGTTTCGGTCCGACTTGGACCATTTACAAAGTCACACAGTGTGACTGTAGATGGTCCAACTCGGACCGAAACGTCGTCGTAAGCTTCTCTCTTTTATGTGCGGGTTATTTGTGTATCGTTCCAATCACGGTATTGTGCCTTTTTTTGTTATTTACTGAGGAAAGATAGAAGGGGCAGAGGGGGAGGAGGGGTTGCACTACTCATAAAAAAAAAATGGAGATTTGAGGAAATGGAAACCATGGACGAGATTGGAGGAAGGGATTACATATTAGGTACACTTCAGTCTGGGGAACATAAGGTAGTCATTGCAGTGATGTATAATCCACCACAGAGCTGCAGGAGGCCAAATGAGGAATATGAAGAGAGCAACAGAGCAATGGTGGGCAAAATGGCCGAGGTAGCAAGAAGAGTTCACTCGAGCATAGCAAAGTTACTGGTTATGGGAGATTTCAACCACAGGGAGATCAACTGAAAAGCCTGGAGCCACGCGGGGGGTCCCGAAACATGGAGAGCCAAGATGATGGATATGGTACTGGAAAACCTCATGCATCAACATGTTAAGGACACTACCAGAGAGAGAGGGGAGGATGAACCAGCAAGACTCGACCTTGTGTTCACCCTGAGCAGCTTAGACATTGAGAACTTCACACATGAGAGGTCCCTTGGAACTAGTGATCACATGGTTCTCTGTTTAGTAGAGTTACAAGTGGAGAGGGTAGCAGGTGTTGGATGGGAAAAGACAAACTATAAATTGGGAACTACACTAGTATGAGGAACTTCCTGCAGGAGGTTCAGTGGGACAGAGAATTGGCAGGAAAGTAAGTAAATGAAATGATGGAATAGGTAACAACAAAATGCAGGTAGGCAGAGGAAAGGTTTGTTCACCCGAAGGTGTAGGCCGGCAAAAACTAAGTGCACCAGGGAATGGAAAAGGTACAGGAGGCAAGGACCAAGGAAAATAAAGAGACTAATCGAAGAGCCAGAAACGAGTATGCACAGATAAGGAGGGAGGCCCAGTGACAGTACGAATACGACATAGCATCAAAAGCAAAGTCTGACCCGAAAATGCTGTATAGCCACATTAGGAGGAAGACAACAGTCAAAGACCAGGTGATCAGGCTGAGGAAAGAAGGTGGAGAACTCACCAGAAGTGATCAAGAGGTATGCAAGGAGCTCAACATGAGATTTAAGGAAGTAATTACAGTGGAGATAGGAAGGCCTCTGGGTGGACAGAACAGAGAGGGACGCCAACAAGGAATATACCAACAAGTGTTGGGTGACATACACACAACTGAGGAGAAAGTGAAGAAGTGGCTAAGGGACCTTGATACCTCAAAGGCAATGGGATCAGGCAACATCTCCCCATGGGTCCTTAGAGAGGGAGCAGAAATGCTGTGTGTACCACTAACCACAATCTTCAATACATCTCTTGAAACTGGGCAACTACCTGAGGTATGGAAGACAGCAAATGTAATAACCATATTTAAAAAACGAGACAGAAAAGAGGCACTAAACTATAGACCAGTGTCACTGACGTGTATAGTATACAAAGTCATCGAGAATATTATCAGGAGGAGGGTGGTGGAGCACCTGGAACAGAACAAGAGTATAAACGACAAACAGCAAGGGTTTATGGAAGGCAAATCCTGTGTCACAAACCTACTTGTGTTTTGTGATAAAGTAACAGAAGTAAGACACGAGAGAGAGGGGTGGGTTGATTACATCTTCTTGGACTGCAAGAAGGCCTTCGACACAGCTCCTCACAGGAGATTGGTGCAGAAGCCAGAGGATCAGGCGCGTATAACAGGAGGGCACTGCAATGGATCAGAGAATACTTGGCAGGGAGGCAACAACGAGTCCTGGTACGTGATGAGGTATCAAAGTGGGCACCTGTGACGAGTGGGGTCCCACAGGGGCCGGTCTTAGGACCAATGCTATTTGTGGTATATGTGAATGACATGATGGAAGTGTCCCTGTTCGCAGATGATGTGAAGTTAATGAGAATTAAATCAGATGAGAATCAGGTAGGACTTCAAAGAGACCTGGACAGGCTGGACACCTGGTCCAGCGACTGGCTTCTCGAATTTAACCCCGCCAAATGCAAAGTCGTGAAGATCGGGGAAGGGCAAAGAAGACCACAGACGGAGTATAGGCTAGGTGGCCAAAGACTGTAAACCTCGCTCAAGGAGAAAGATATTATGTTAAGTATAACACCGAGCACGTCTCCGGAAGCAAACATCACCCTGATAACTGCTGCAGCATATGGGTGCCTGGCAAACCTGAGAATAGCGTTCAGATACCTTAGTAAGGAATCGTTGAAGACACTGTACACCGTGTACGTCAGGCCCATACTGGAGTATGTAGTACCTGTTTGGAACCCACACTTGATCAAGCATGTCAAGAAATTACAGGAAGTGCAAAGGCTTGCGACAAGGTTAATTTCAGAGCTAAGGGGAATATTCTACGAAGAATGGTTAAGAGAAATCGGCCTAAAGACACTGGAGGAGAGAAGGGTTAGGGGAAAGATGGTAACGACATACAAAATACTGCGTGGAATAAACAAGGTGGACAGAGACTGGATGTTACAGAGAGGGGACACAGTGAAGAGGCGAGGCCAGGAGCTGAGCCTCGACCTCTGCAATCACAATTAGGTGAGTTCACACACACACACACACACACACACACACACACACACACACACACACACACACACACACACACACACACACACACACACACACACACACACACACACACACACACACACACACACACACACACACACACACACACACACACACACACACACACACACACACACACACACACACACACACACACACACACACACACACACACACAAACAAACACACAAACACACACACACACACACACAAACACACACACACACACACACACACACACACACACACACACACACACACACACACACACACACACACACACACACACACACACATACGGAGAGGGAAGCAGGAAGAGCCGAACGAATAAAGCGAAACTACAAGTGGGACAGAGAACTGGCAGGGAGATCAGTAAACGAGATGATGCAATAAGTGACAACAATATGGAAACAAAGTGAGGAGAGGTTTGTACACAAGGGTAACAGAAATAACGAGAATGCCAAAATGAGCCCTTGGTTCACCCAAAAGTATCGAGAGGCCAAAACCAAGTGTGCTAGAGAATGGAAGACGTATAGAAGGCAAAGGACCCAGGAGAATAAGGAGAGCAGTCGTAGAGACAAAAATGAATATACTCAGGTAAGAACAGTGGGCCAACGACAATACGAAAATGACAGCAGCGAAAGCCAAATCTGACCCAAAGGTGTTGTACAGCAACATCAGGAAAAAAACAACAGTCAAGGACCAGGTAATCAGGCTGAGGAAGGAAGGAGGGAAGATCACATGAAACGACCGAGAAGTATGTGATTCGCTCAACATGAGATTCAAAGAAGTATTCACAGAGACAGAAGGGACTCCAGAAAGATGGAGAGGTGAGGTACACCATCAAGTTGAAGAACTGATCACATGATGTACATCATGGGATCTTGGTACAAAGCCTTCTTCAACGCTTGTCTAACCTTTGGACACTAGTGGAAGGTACCACTGTGATCCCGCCTCCTACTGCTTCGACTCACCTGACTGCAGTATATAAGCCACCTCTCTGGCCCTATGCTGTACTTCTTACAGGGGTGATGGACTGAATACATCGATTCCAGGCTGAGGGACTGATTACCTCAAACTCCTCCTCTCCTTACACATTTCTACTTCGTACTGGACTGATGAAGCCAGAGTGTGGGGAAACGTTTCTTCAACAAAGATTCCCATATGTTGCTTAAGTGTCTCAATTCTTCAACTTGTCGGTTTTCATAACCATTCATCGCTCACCATCAAGTGTTGGAGACCATACATACAACTGAGGAGGAGGTGAAGAGGCTGGTAAGCAAGCTAGATACCTCAAAGGCGATGGGATAACATCTCTCCCTGGGTGGTGAGAGAGAGACAACGGAGACATGTGTACCAATAACAACGATCGTCAACGCATCTACCGAGACCGGGTGACTACCTGAGGTGTGGAAAACGGCAAATGTAGTCCCAGTTTTTTTCAAAATGGAGACAGGCACTAAGCATTAAACTATAGATTACTGTGATTGACATGTATAGTTTACAAAGTCATGGAGAAGATTATCAGAAAAGTGGTGGAGCACCTAGAAAGAAATGAGCTTATCAACGACAGCCAGCACGGTTTCAGAGACGAGAAATCCTGTGTCAGGAGAGAGAGAGAGAGAGAGAGAGAGAGAGAGAGAGAGAGAGAGAGAGAGAGAGAGAGAGAGAGAGAGAGAGAGAGAGAGAGAGAGAGAGAGAGAGAGAGAGAGAGAGAGAGGAGTGAGTAGATTGCATTTTCTTGGACTGCAAGAAGGTTTTTGACACAGGAGATTAGTGCAAAAGCTGTAGGACCAGGCAGGTGTAACAATGGATCAGAGATTACCTGTCGGGAAGACATCAGCGAGTCATGGTACATGACGAGTTGGCACCTGTGACGGGTGTGGTTCCACAAGGGTCAATCCTAGAACCGGTGACGTTTCTGGTATATATGAAAGATATGACAGAAGGAACAGACTCAAAAGTGTCTCTGTTTGCAGGTGATGTGAAATTAATGAGAAGAATTCAATCGGATGAGGAACAATCAGAACCCCAAAGGGATCAGGACAGGCTGCAAGCCTGCTCCAGAAACCTTTACCTGAAGTTCAAGTGTCATGTGGGTTTTTCGATACGTGGATGGGGTAAGAATACTCACGTAGGCTGGTAGTACGTATAATATATATCGGGAAGTATGGGAAGGCACCAACAGCCGACCTGCCTCTCTCTGCTCCCTATCTTGACTGACCCATGAGTGCCTACGGGTGAGGGTGTTTAAAATCCTGCTATGGTCAGCAGCAATATGAATACAGTCATTGATTCACGCAGAGACAGTTGGTAGTGAGTCATCTACTGGTACACTGGTTACTGGTAACTGGTTACTAGGAACTGGTACTACTACTGAGAGCTCGGCGACGCTAACGTATGTCGTCCCGACATACAACTAATACAAACTAGAGACGGCAGGTGTACGGCTTGGGCTGATTCTATACAATGTCAAAGTACGCAACAATTGAACATTATAACATACATAAGTAAAATATTGGAATGGAAGCTTACATAACTGAAACTGTAATGCAATACAAGGTATAATATAGCACAACTCATCGAATGAAACTCAACGTTGAGATTACACAATAGAAGTTATAAAAAAAATTTGATCGATCGATCTGTATTCATGTGATCTACGGATTCTGAGGAAGGAATATATACAAAGAAAGAAGTGTTTAACAGAAAGGCAGATTCAGTGCACTCAAATCTAGACTGTTAACTCTCAGAATTCGGAGAGAACGTGAACACACACAAAAAAATTCTTGAGTACTGATAAGTTGATACTGTAATTATTCATCTATACAGGTTATTTACATTTAACCCCAACTCTGCTAGGGTGAGATTGACATATGCAGAATGGGTGTCATCTCTGGGAGGATCAAACTCTGTTGCACTGGCTAACTCATGCTGTATTTGAGGCAAATCTGAATTGGAAGTAACAAATGATACTTGAGGATTTCTCAATACTTGTCGTGTACGTAGGGAATAACGACATTCAGGTTGATCGTCTGACTGAGTATCAGAGGAAGAGAGTACAGGATCAGGAGGATTGTCAGAGTCTGTCACATTAGTCTGGGTTGGAACATCATTATCATCACATACTAACTTCATATGATCTAAATGCGATTCTTTATACTGACCAGTACTAATTTCTCTAACCTTATACTTATTACAAGTGATATATTCAACTACACGATAAGGACCAACAAACTTTTGATCAAGCTTAGGCACTGCAGACATTTTGTTAAAGTTAGTCAGCATAACTCTCGAACCTACTTTGATTTTGGATGGCTTCGCTCGAGTGTTTGCGACTCTTGTAAATTCTGCTGTTGATTTATGAAGTGTTTCACGGATTCTTCTAAAAACACTTTGAGCTAAGCTGGTACGAGTTGCTATGAAATCATCAGGGTTGTAATTTGGTTTCGGATTAGAATATAGCAACTCATAAGGCAAACGTTTATCTACACCGTACAATGCATAATGTGGAGTGTCACCTATAGAAACATTGTAAGCAGAATTTATAGCACACTGCACATCAGGTATAACTTCATCCCAAGTTTCACTGTTGGGATTGATAGTGGCTCTCAAGACATCAAGTACTTTCTTATTGGTACGTTCCGCTAACCCATTGCTGGCAGGATGATGAGGAACAATGGTGGATTTAGAGATCTTGTACAAGGTACACAAATTTTCAAGAATCTCATTACAAAATTCACCTCCATTATCTGTTACTAGGGACTTAGGGGTGGTATGCCTGCAGATAATGCGTTCTTTAAATGTTTTAGCTACTGTCTCGGCAGTCTTATCTGCAATAGGAACTAACTCACAATATCTGGTGAAATGGTCTACCATAACACATAGATGTTTGTTGCCTTGGAGGGAACACTGGAAATTAGTTAACAAATCTAGCGCAACTCTTTCTCACGGTTCGCTAGTAGTTGGATACACTTGGATTGGATTAGGGCCATTAGCATTACCTTTATGTTGCATGCAGACACTACATTTCTTAACATACTCAGAAATATCAGTTGCCATACCAGGCCAAAAGTATTTCAATCTGGCTTGTTTTACTGAATGATCCATACCAGGGTGTGCAACACCTGGTACATCGTGAACTAGCTGTAAGGCTACATTCACTAGTGACTGGAATTACTAACTGGTATACTCTTCTGCTAGGAGTACCCAACTCGGCTGTTCGATACAGTAATTCTTGGTTCATGACAAAGTCACTGATGGGTGCTGGTGGCTTCACAGTCAGAATAAGATCTTCCTGGAGCAGGAATCGAATCACACCAGACCACATGGGATCTGTTCGTTGAGCATTCTTTACATCTTCAGCACTAAATGGAGGATCTGCAGTTACTATACTAACATGTCGCGATAAGGCATCTGTGACTACATTTGACTTGCCAGGTAAGTGTTCAAAGGTGGGATTGAACTCTTGGATAGTCAAGGTCCATCTGGCTAACCTTCCAGTAGGATGTTTGTTCTGGAATAAAGGTTTCAGTGGAGCGTGGTCTGTCAAGACATGAACAGAGTACTGATAAATAATGTCTCGGAAGTGCTTTAAAGACCATACTATTGCTAAAGCTTCTTGCTCAGTTACTGTACAATTACGTTCAGCCTTCGTAAGGACTCGGCTAGCAAATGCAAAGAAGTGTTAGCTAGGAAGAAATGGATCTTACTGTCTCTTACAACATGTAAGGATGGTTCAACAAATAGACCTTTTACTTTGCAGGAATCACTGTCAACTAGGATGTTATCACCATCTGGAACACTAGGAACAACAACAGACACTCTACTGAGGGCACTAGCTGCAACAGAAACGTCTTTCTGCAGACGGCATGTGACATCAACAAGAGATGGCATTACTAGTTGCAAGTAATCGTTTTCCGACAAGGCGTCCCCTGTGGAGAAACTACTACTTGAACTAGCAGACATTGCAGGGATAGGCTCAGCACTCAAGGTAGTCAGAGCGTCCTCGGACACTTGAGGTAACTGGACACTATCTTGCAAGTCTGAAGTTGCAGGAACACAGACAGGAGTGACAGAATCATCAGTGCCTGACCGCTTGGGTATGCTACTGGAAAATGCACTAGCCTGTAAGGACTTAATTCGAATGTCGTACTCTGCGGCAGTATGGCAGATCTCGGATCCAAGCTGGTAACCCCAAAATGGTACGATCAAGTCATCAATTTGGCCATGCCATCGATAAGGGTCGACCACAATGCGTAAGTCTAGCATGGAAGCAAATCCCAGTAGAAGGTCACTAGGGAAAGTAATCTGGTCGACAACAAGGAAGGAAGCAGTGAAGTCTCTACCTTGGATAGAAAAAGTTAGGGAAGTCCGACCGCGGACACGCAGGTGAGAACCAGCTACTCCACTAAGGGAGGACACATGAGTCGGTTCTACGAGAAGGACATGTCGTAACTGCTTATCCCTAAACAAACTAGACCTGATAATATTGACTTGCGCACCAGAGTCCATGAACAAATGAACGGGCGCATTATGAACAGATGCTTGCACTATAGGGCCTATGGTTGCATTGGAAGTTATGTGCAAACAAAAAGGTGGATTGTCATCAGCAAAGATTTGTTCCACTTCATCCCCAAAATCATCTACATCAGAGACATGTGAAGCAACATCATCAGCAGGATTGTCATTTTCGAGACTGCTTAAGGCTTCAAAGGAATTGTGAACGGGGATGGTGTACTCATTATCACCTACTGTCACCATGGGACGGTTTGACTGGGGCGCTCGAATTCCCCCGAATTGGAAGAATGAGCCTGGTTCTGGTTATTTTGAGAACCACGATGTCTATTTCCTCTACGGGTTCTGCGGTTGGAACGGCCACGGAAAGACCTAGAGTACTGAAGGTTGTAGAGAGCATTGCACTCAGATGTGTCATGTCCATGTATTCTATGATAAGTACAGTAGGGACGATCTGACTGGTATTCATCATCAGCACGACGCCTCTTAGGGTAACTATCAGGACAATTAATTGCAATATGGCCACGGAAACCACAGTTGTAACAAGTCCGCTGACTATGGTTACTGAATGTACTATGAATACTACGAGGTTTATAATGACTCTGTACACTGGTCCTTGGTGATCGCTGAGATGGTTGACGACCACGATTTGTCGCTGTGGCACAAACAAGAGGTGGTGCAGACTGAGGCATAGGTGAGAAATTACTTTTGATACATGGGAAAGTACCCTGGGGGCACAAGGAACGTACATGATTTAGGGCTGTAAGTGGTTCCATCGTCACAGTTGGAGGATTAGCCTCATAAGCACACACGGAAGCAGCGGCATTAGTTCTTTGATTGCTCCAAAAGCTGCTATTTTAGCAAACGATGCTGTGGATGGTTTATCCTCATCAGGGACAAAAGCTAAGGACTGGACAGCATTGATAAATGATGATAAAAGTTTGTCTAATCTAACAGCAAAGGCACTCAACGATTCATTAGTCATGGGTGTAGCATTCACTAGTTCCCTAAGAACGACATATGGATCAGCTGTTTTTACTGGTACGAGGAAAGAACGAATCAGTTCCTCATATTGTGACCACTTAGTAAGATTCCTGAAGTCTCGCATATCAAGGAGATCAACAACGTGAACAGGCAGGGGACCGATGAAGAGCTTCTTTCGCAAGTCTGATAAGACTTTTCTCAGAAGGAGGACCTTCAACTAGAGCATTAACACGAGAACGAATGGCAGTAAACCATGCTTCAAGACTATGTACATGGCCATTGAATAAAGGTAACGCATCAAGGGAATCACGAGTAAAACTATAGTGTCTCAGTGTCTGGGTCGGTCTGTCAGTCGCTAAGGAACGATGAGGACTGATGACAGGAGCAGCAGTAGCCTGAGAGGTCTGAGTGTCGACATTCACTAAAGTATCACTTGGCGGTATGTGAGACATAATGGCAAAGAAGTTGCACAAGAACAAATTAGGCAAAAATAACGAATAATAAAAATGATATAAAATGTTAAAATTAAAATAAAAGAGATACAACTAATTCTGCAGAAGTAATAAAAAAAATATCTAAGATACACTGCAAGAGGAAGGACAACTCAATGTAAAGGACTGCTGGACAAGATAAAAAAATTACATTTACATTTACAAGTAAAAAATATTACTGGAGACTGAATTAAATGCAAAATGAGCTGTCTGTACTCTTGCTAATAAAGGAATTAACTAATAAAATTGTAAATTAATGTAAAAAGTATAAAATAAAATCACTAAATTGTATGCAAAGAGAGATAACTGGGAAATTTAAATATTTTCTAAGAATGCATGAACAAAATTAAAATATAATACAAAGACAATGTCAGGAAAAATAATAAAATGAAAAACAAGACTCAAACAATAATGAACTGAGAATAATAATGCATAAAAATAACAATAAAAGAAAATAATTCACTGCAGAACAAGTGCAACAAAATAAGGCGCAGAAATAATCAATGCAGCAATAAAAGTTACACTGGGAAAATGTTGGTTAAATAATAAAAATAAAAATATGAATATAAACTGATTGAACACTTTGACTCTTAATTGTAAATTAGACAAAACAATTTACTCAGAGTAAAGAAAACACTTTACGTTAAAAAAGTAATTAAAATTACACTAAGAGTGAATTTGTTCAAAGAAATATGAAAAATATGAATAAAAATAAAACAAGAAACAAAACTGGAAGTGTAACACTTACAAGTGGCGGGGCACACAACACTTACAAGTGGCGGGGCACACAACACTTACAAGTGGCGGGGCACACAACACTTACAAGTGGCGGGGCACACAACATTTACAAGTGGCGGGGCACACAACACTTACAAGTGGCAGGGCACACAACACTTACAAGTGGCGGGGCACACAACACTTACAAGTGGCAGGGCACACAACACTTACAAGTGGCGGGGCACACAACACTTACAAGTGGCGGGGCACACAACATTTACAAGTGGCGGGGCACACACAACATATTCACTTATTCATTTTTTTTTTTAGTATATTCTTACAACAAAATCTTGCTGTGACTGATACGACAAAAATTGCTGGCAAAAATAATGGTACACAAGTCTGCGAAAAGATCAGGGAATGAGACACTGCTGGTGTACGGAAAAAAGACACACATAGAAATAAATGGATAATTTGGTAGACGACAAATACTGGAGAATACAATGCTGAAAGAATACAAAAAAAAAATGAATGAATTACTTCACACGGAGTGACTGACTGGTACACTACAAAATAATACTTACTAAAGATATAGAGTAGCATAAAAAACACATAAAAAAATATGAGATGAGCGATAACACTGAAAAATATTGCAAAAAAATAATGAGTCAAAGAAACACTGAGTCTACACTGAAAACACAAGGTTTAGAGTACTCAAGAAATTGTAAATGTCTCACACACGCAAATGTCTTTAAATGCAAGAAAATGTCTATAAACAGAAAATTATCACTGAAGTCTGGAAGAGTGTAGACGGAGTGACTAGTGATGAGGGGAAGGTTGTCCTGCGGGTGATTACGCCTCCTACACTCACACTGTCGTCGGAAGAAATGCGCTTTCTAGATGAACTCACGTAACTGGTTTTATCGTTGGCGCTCAGCTACAATCTCTTGACCAATTATGTACAATTATGTACCCGGTACAAGGGTGCAAACAGCCACAGGTAGGTGAGGTGGGTGGCGGGTGGTGGGGGCAGCGGGACAAGCTGGCCCTGTGCGCTCTCACTGCCACGCACTTATCACCACGCACAAGGTGGCTTAACTAAATCAAAATGCCACAGGGATGATGAAGACCACTCTTACCAGCATCCAAGCACAAGCGATACATGAAACAATACTTCAGAGGAACTTGCGTGGCTTACTTCTCTCTCTCAGCTGGGTTAGAAGCTGGGTTGGCTGACTAGCTTAACCCACGAGAATGGCTGACTGGAAAACGTGTAACGATGCACACAGCATGAAGGAGCAGGTGGATGACAAGAGAAAGGCTGGATGATAGGCTGACTGGCATTCACTTCCACAGTCTGGCTTGGCTGGCTTAATTGCAAAATCCGGGTCAACCCCTCGGAGATTGAAGCAATTAGCACACGAACTAAGCCAGGAAGCTTGAAAAACTGCTGCAACAGGCTTTCAGGCTGGAGTACACAGGGTGGTGTGCTGAGGGTAAGCTGCTAGCTGGAGGTGGTGGATGGTTCACCTTTGACCTGCCGGCTCCCCACAAACAGTCTTCTAACGTCTGAAATACCCTTAAATCCACGCCCACACGGTGCCACCATTTGTCATGTGAGTTTTTCGATACGTGGATGGGGTAAGAATACTCACATAGGGCTGGTAGTACGTATAATATATATCGGGAAGTATGGGAAGGCACCAACAGCCGACCTGCCTCTCTCTGCTCCCTATCTTGACTGACCCATGAGTGCCTACGGGTGAGGGTGTTTAAAATCCTGCTATGGTCAGCAGCAATATGAATACAGTCAGTGATTCACGCAGAGACGGTTGGTAGTGAGTCATCTACTAGTACACTGGTTACTGGTAACTGGTTACTAGGAACTGGTACTACTACTGAGACAAGCACACTAAGTGTAAAGTCATGATGATTAGTGAAGGGAAAAGAAGACTGCAGACGAAGTACAGTCTAGGGGGCCAGAGATTACAAACCTCAATGAAAAGTAACTTGGGGTGAATATAACACTGGGCACATCTCCTGAGGCACACCTCAACCAAATAACTGCTGCAGCATATGGGCGCCTAGCAAACCTAAGAGTAGCATTCCGTCATCTCAATATGGAATCGTTCAGGACCCTGTAAACCGTGTACATCAGGCCCATTGGAGTATGTAGCACCAGTTAGGAACCCATGTCTAGCCAAGCACGTAATGAAAATAGAGAAAGTGCAAAGGTTTGCAACAAGACTAGTTCCAGAACTAAGGGGCATGTCCTACGAGGAGAGATTAAGGGAAATCGACCTGTCGACAATGGATGACAGGAGAGATAGGGGGATATGAGAACGACATATAAAATACTGAGAGAAATCAACAATGTGGACAGAGACAGGATGTTGCAGAGGCGAAACACAGCACAAGGGGTCACAATTGGAAGTTGAAGAATCAGATGAATCAGAGGGACGTTAGGAAGTATTTCTTCAGTCACAGAGTTGTCCGGAAGTGGAATAGTCTGGAAAGTGATATAGTTGAGGCAGAATCTATACATAGCTTTAAGAAGAGATATGATAAAGCTCATGGAGCAGGGAGAGTGACCTAGTAGCGACCAGTGAAGAGGCGGGGCCAGGAGTTGTGACTTGACCCCCGCAACCACAACTAAGTGAGTGCACACACTACAACCACAATTAGGTGAATACAATTAAGTGGGTACACACACACACATTACCTCATTTACACACATTCACCTTTACACGCTCATTCACACTCACACAAACTTAAGTTTGTGTGAGTGTGAATGAGGATGTAAATGTGAATAAGTGTGTGAATGTGTTTGTGTGGAGCTCAGGTGCCGCAGATGCGACGTACATTTGTTATTGTTTTCATCTGAATATATAACCAGGTGTGAGTAAATTAGCTCAGGTAGGATTGGAACAATGACCCCGTCTTTATTGTCGAGTTTAAAGGCGAGTGTTGAATTCACACCAACAGGCCTGACAATAACCCTGCCTGAGATAATTAACTCACACGTTTTTATATCAAAACAAATGAAACACATGTAGGTGGCATCTGGGACTTAGAAAGTATTCAAAACAACTCTCTATTAAAACAAAATACATACAGGTGTTTTACGTAGTTTCAAAATGGATTTCAAAGCTATTTAATTCTCCTACTGTGTGTTGTGATTTCACAAACGATTTTTAAATTAATAGACCAAGCATAAACAATCGGATATGTAGAGCGTAAGATCACAATCAGCAGGATTTGAAACCAATTACTTGTGAGGTCAGAATATACAAGAGAAAAATGAAATAATTTGTAATCATGCTTGAAACTCAATGGTGTGTCAGGGATGGGAAGAAACATGGTTTGTAAACAAGGCCGACCAGCTTTTGGTGCATCTATGACCGAGTGGTCTAAAGTGTCACTTGGGAGGACCTCGCCAGTGAGTAATGTGCCAGAGTGATTCATCACAGGATGCCGCAGTGCCACACCCCTCCCCCCATCAAAGGTACAGCAGCGGCCCACCCCATCGGCGCCCCCCCCTTTCCGTGCCCCAACCCCGCTGCCCCCCCCGCTGCGCCCCCACTCCCCGCTGAAGCCCCCGCTGCACCCCACCTTTTTTCTTCTTATAATTTCATTTTAATTTTTTTTTAATTTTTCGAAAATGTTGCAAAATTTTATTTCTTTCTCCAATGTTGTCAAATTTATTCATTTTTCCAGAACTGTTGACAACTCTTTGTCATGTTTGATATTTTTCAAGAATGTTGCAAAAATAAACGTGTTTCTCCAATGTTGCAAAAATAAACGTGTTTCTCCAATGTTGCAAAAATAAACGTGTTTCTCCAATGTTGCAAAAATAAACGTGTTTCTCCAATGTTGCAAAAATAAACGTGTTTCTCCAATGTTGCAAAAATAAACGTGTTTCTCCAATGTTGCAAAAATAAACGTGTTTCTCCAATGTTGCAAAAATAAACGTGTTTCTCTAATGTTGCAAAAATAAACGTGTTTCTCCAATGTTGCAAAAATAAACGTGTTTCTCCAATGTTGCAAAAATAAACGTGTTTCTCCAGTGTTGCCAACTTTTCCATTTCGTGTTTTTATTTTTTTTCGAGAATGTTTCCTTCTCAGCTCCAATTCCTCGGATCACCTCTGTTCCATCTCCTTATATCAAGACCTCCCTCTTCATCGAGTAAACAAAGTTTCTCATTACTTCCATCCCTGCTCCATCTCCTTGGATCAAATTTTTGAGTTACCTTCTATCTCCCTGGATCAAGACTTTTTGGATATTTTTTTTTCCAAATTTTTGAGTTTCCCTCGAATTCCTTGGGTCAAGATTTACCTCGATTTTTTTAATTTTGGGGGGGATTTCCGTTTTTTTTCCTGGGTTACCCTAAGATCGAGCTCCAGCTCTAGAGGATCAAAATTTACTCCAAAATGAACATAGCACCAAATGGTATTTTGGGTCCCCCTTATGAGATAAGAGATAATTCAAATGGTAAACTCGTTTTAAAGTTATTTTTTTGCTGGTAAACACACATGTATCTCAAGAATAAGTATGCAAATGGTAGATAAATTTTAGAATTATTAAGAATGGTATAATAACCAACGGTAACTATTTTTTTTTCTTGCTGGTAAACACCTACTCGTGTCAAATAATAAGCACAGAAATAGTAGACACAGTCACTCAAATGGTATATTAACCCAGGCTAACATGTTTTTGGAGAAGGTAATACAAGTGGTAAGCACAGAAATGGTAGACACTTTTGATCAATGGTAGACACTTTCAGTCAATGGTAGACACTTTCAGTCAATGATAGACACTCAAATGGTAGACATTTTAGAGTTACCCATTAAAATTTCTCTCACACAGTAAGTATACAAGTGGTAGACACATTTTAGAATTATTAAGAATACTATAATAATCTAGGATAACTCAATTTTTTCCTCTTAAACACCTACTCGTGTCAAATGGTAAGCATAATCAATCAATGATAGACACTTTCAGCCAATGGTAGACATAGTCGGTAAAGATTCCCCCCTACGGGGGCAGTCATTAGGTCTAAACAAGCAAACACAGGTGGGGTGTGACACCATGGGTGACCACCAAACACATATGTGTCATTTGATAAAGATCTACTGTGGGTAAACATTTCTCCCGGGAAATCATCCAAGTGGTAAATATATTCAATCAATGATAACACAACTAGTAAGTATATAACGGTGAATCATTAAACAAATTCATTTTGTATCATCATTTATCTGTTACACAGTTTTTACACATCACGAATTAAGATTACATACTTCATAGGAGGAGGGAACACTCACACCCCATCACTCATTCCCCTGAATCTCCCTTGCACCTCACTCTCCCCTCGTCAACTTTTTTAGGCTGTTATAACACCCACAACAGATAACACTTCACACTATCCATCTGCATTTCCACTTGCCTCAATATTAACCCATATCACCCACGATTTTTTCTCGTTTTAGTAATACAACAAAAAAATGCAAGTCACACATTATTGCACCAACAACAATTATCACAACACTCTAACAAGCCCCATCACTTGTCTCATCCATCACACTATCCACCCTCAATTTCACTTGTCTCATCCATCACACTATCCACCCTCAATTTCACTTGTCTCATCCATCACACTATCCACCCTCAATTTCACTTGTCTCAATATTACCCACAAGATAGACACACACACTCATTACCCAAAACACCCACAATTTTTTCTCGTTTTCGTATTACAACAAAATGATACAACCTCTTAACAATTCAAAACATATGTGTCTCAAATGGTAAACACATTTTCCATTTTTCAACTGTTATAATCCCCCACAACTCACAACATATAAAGCAGTTATCACAACACCCCAATTAAGCCGCAAATCACTCCAAAAGTCACAACTCACAACAGATCACAACATGTTACATTTCTTTCACACTAACACTAACTTCCAACATCACACATTTTTTGTCAGTCATATCCTCCATCTACAAGACACAATTTTTTCATTCTCAACTTTTCACTTATAATACCCACAACACACAGAGTTTTACATCAATATTTCCTCTACACCTCAGCCAACACCTAAATGACATCCTTACTCCTCTTATATGCCTGGTGAGGGGTTGTCCAACACCTCCAGAGAGAGGATTTGAGGCACATTTTCTGACCTCAGATAATATCACAGGACAGACAGACGCCGGCAAGAACATCTGTGTCAATTTACTTTTGGTTGGTTAGGTCAACCTGTGTTCTTACCTAACCACACACAATTATCTCAACCCACATTACCAACTCAATATTACAAGTCACACAGACACACACAATTTTTTCGATAATACATAAAAAAGAGACAATGCTGTACAACCCCTCAGGTACTGGGGGTTCGCCCTCAATGGGTCTCTTTTCCAGTTTATCCAGTCAATAGGTCACAACACGTATTTTAGCACCAAAGGCAGATTTCGATAAAATCTGCTTAATGTAGCTGGCGAGAACACCTGAGACTCGAGATGGCACCAAGGAAAGACAGTGTGAGGTTAGCCTGTGACCACAGTTGATCTACAATACACATCAACAACCCTTAACATCTCTACAGATCACATAACACTCATTTTTATTCACATCTCCTCAGAACACAAATTCATTACTACCAAATCCATAAGATGACTACCAAAATCTAAGATCACTCATCTCAAAACCACTAAGATCACCAAAACTGAGATCATTAACAACTATTACATGAAGACCCATGTAAGATCACTTACTACTATGTCAAGGTCACTAAAACTATGAATACATTTACTGAGTTCATTTAAATCTAAGATTACTAATAACTAAGATCACTGAGGAACCCTATTATGAAGATCACTGAAAAAACTAAGAGCACTATGAACTATGCTCACAAACCACATCATATAACAAACTTAACACCCCAAAATGTAACTCGAAAAGCTCATAACCTTCACACACTCATTTTTTTTCACTCTTAACCCACATCACAATTTTTCAGTTATAATACCCACAAGTTACGACGTCACTTAGGTCAAAATCACTTGAACTATGATCACAGAACACACTCATTTTTAATACACATACAGTGAAAACACTTTAACCAAGATCACTAAAAACTATGATCATTAAAAACCTAAGATCAATAAAAAATCTAAGATCATTAAAAAAACTGAGATCAGTATTAATAAGCTCACATTTTCACAAAACTCAGATTATGTTTATCAAAATCTAAGCTCACTCAAAGATCAACATTATCTAACACATGATGACCAAGAACGCTATTACTAAGATCACAGAACACACATTTTTATACACATCTCCCCTCAGATTTTTTGGTGATCAGAGTGACCATGTCTTAGTTTTTGGTGCTCATGTTATGTCTTAGTTGGTGGTTATCATGTTCAAATGTTAGTTTTTGGTTCACATGTCTTAGATTTTGGTGTTCATGTTTTAAACTTTTGTGTTCATGTCATGTATTAGTTGTCGGTCCTGTTTTTGTGCTATGTCTTATTTTTGTGATCATGTCATAAGTCTTCGTTCATGTCTTAGATTTTTGGTTGTTATATCATAGATTTTTTTGATCATGCCATGTCTTGTAGGAGTGAGGAAGAGCCAGTTGTGAGTGTGGGGGAAGTTCGTGAGGCAGTAGGTAAAATGAAAGGGGGTAAGGCAGCCGGGATTGATGGGATAAAGATAGAAATGTTATAAGCAGGTGGGGATATAGTTTTGGAGTGGTTGGTGCAATTATTTAATAAATGTATGGAAGAGGGTAAGGTACCTAGGGATTGGCAGAGAGCATGCATAGTTCCTTTGTATAAAGGCAAAGGGGATAAAAGAGAGTGCAAAAATTATAGGGGGATAAGTCTGTTGAGTGTACCTGGTAAAGTGTATGGTAGAGTTAAAATTGAAAGAATTAAGAGTAAGACGGAGAATAGGATAGCAGATGAACAAGGAGGCTTTAGGAAAGGTAGGGGGTGTGTGGACCAGGTGTTTACAGTGAAACATATAAGTGAACAGTATTTAGATAAGGCTAAAGAGGTCTTTGTGGCATTTATGGATTTGGAAAAGGCGTATGACAGGGTGGATAGGGGGGCAATGTGGCAGATGTTGCAAGTGTATGGTGTAGGAGGTAGGTTACTGAAAGCAGTGAAGAGTTTTTACGAGGATAGTGAGGCTCAAGTTAGAGTATGTAGGAAAGAGGGAAATTTTTTCCCAGTAAAAGTAGGCCTTAGACAAGGATGTGTGATGTCACCGTGGTTGTTTAATATATTTATAGATGGGGTTGTAAGAGAAGTAAATGCGAGGGTCTTGGCAAGAGGCGTGGAGTTAAAAGATAAAGAATCACACACAAAGTGGGAGTTGTCACAGCTGCTCTTTGCTGATGACACTGTGCTCTTGGGAGATTCTGAAGAGAAGTTGCAGAGATTGGTGGATGAATTTGGTAGGGTGTGCAAAAGAAGAAAATTAAAGGTGAATACAGGAAAGAGTAAGGTTATGAGGATAACAAAAAGATTAGGTGATGAAAGATTGAATATCAGATTGGAGGGAGAGAGTATGGAGGAGGTGAACGTATTCAGATATTTGGGAGTGGACGTGTCAGCGGATGGGTCTATGAAAGATGAGGTGAATCATAGAATTGATGAGGGAAAAAGAGTGAGTGGTGCACTTAGGAGTCTGTGGAGACAAAGAACTTTGTCCTTGGAGGCAAAGAGGGGAATGTATGAGAGTATAGTTTTACCAACGCTCTTATATGGGTGTGAAGCGTGGGTGATGAATGTTGCAGCGAGGAGAAGGCTGGAGGCAGTGGAGATGTCATGTCTGAGGGCAATGTGTGGTGTGAATATAATGCAGAGAATTCGTAGTTTGGAAGTTAGGAGGAGGTGCGGGATTACCAAAACTGTTGTCCAGAGGGCTGAGGAAGGGTTGTTGAGGTGGTTCGGACATGTAGAGAGAATGGAGCGAAACAGAATAACTTCAAGAGTGTATCAGTCTGTAGTGGAAGGAAGGCGGGGTAGGGGTCGGCCTAGGAAGGGTTGGAGGGAGGGGGTAAAGGAGGTTTTGTGTGCGAGGGGCTTGGACTTCCAGCAGGCATGCGTGAGCGTGTTTGATAGGAGTGAATGGAGACAAATGGTTTTTAATACTTGACGTGCTGTTGGAGTGTGAGCAAAGTAACATTTATGAAGGGATTCAGGGAAACCGGCAGGCCGGACTTGAGTCCTGGAGATGGGAAGTACAGTGCCTGCACTCTGAAGGAGGGGTGTTAATGTTGCAGTTTAAAAACTGTAGTGTAAAGCACCCTTCTGGCAAGACAGTGATGGAGTGAATGATGGTGAAAGTTTTTCTTTTTCGGGCCACCCTGCCTTGGTGGGAATCGGCCGGTGTGATAATAAAAAAAAAATAATGTCTTAGTTGTAGGTGTTTGTGTCTTGGTTTTGGTGTGTTCATGTTATGCATTAGTTGTCGGTCATATTATAGTGTTCATGTCATGGTTTTTGTGCTTATGTCTTATATTGTGATCATGTCACATCTGTTCACATCTGAGATTTTGCTTGTCTTAGACATTTTGGTGATCAAAGTGATCATGTCTTAGTTTTTGTGTTCATGTTATGTCTTAGTGGGTGGTTATGTCTTAGATTTTTGTGTACATGATATGTCTTAGTTGTTGGTGATCATGTTCTAAGCGATTGTCTATTAGGTTTGTGTTCATGGTATGTCTTAGCTGGTGGTCATCAAGTCAAAGTGTTTTAGTTTTTTGGCCGACATGTTGATCTTAGATAGTATTTGAGGAAATGTGTATAAAAATGAATGTGTTAACATAAGAACAAAAGAAAGAATACTGCAGCAGGCCTACTGACCCATGCGAGGCAGGTCCAATTCTTCCACCGGCTTAAGCCAATGCCTGGACCTAGTCAGGTCAGTCATATTCACTTAAGGGAGGAGCACGGCATCCGACCAAGTAGCACAAGATAGTCAGGTCTAACTCACACCCACTCATGCATTTATCCAACCTATTTTTAAAATTACACAACGTCTTAGCTTCTATGACGGTACTCGGGAGTTTGTTCCACTCATCCACAACTTAATTACCAAACCAGTACTTTCCTATATCCTTTCTGAATCTGAATTTTTCTATTTTAAAACCATTGCTGCAAGTCCTATCTATGCTAGATATTTTTAGCACGCTATTTACATCCCCTTTATTAATTCCTGTTTTCCACTTATACACCTCAATCATATCCTCCCTAATTCTACGCCTTTCGAGAGAGTGCAGATTCAGGGACCTCAGTCTATCCCCATAAAAAAGATTTCTGATACATGGGATCAACTTTGTCATCCTCCTTTGTACGCTTTCCAGAGCATTTATATCCATTCTGTAATATGGTGACCAAAACTGTGCAGCATAATCTAAATGAGGCCTAACCAAGGATATATAGAGTTGAAGAACAACCTGAGGACTTCTATTATTTATACTTCTTGTTATGAAGCCAAGGATTCTGTTAACTTTATTGCGAACTCTTATGCACTGTTGTCTTGGTTTCAGATTACTGTTAACCAGAACTCCTAAATCCTTTTCGCAATCAGTAATATTAATATCTACATTATTTAGTTTATTTGTGGAATGGTTATTTTCCTGTCCAACATTTAGAACTTTCCATTTGTCTATATTAAACTGCATCTGCCACTTCTCCGACCACTGCATCAGTCTATTCAAATCAACCTGGAGTGTTCTAATGTCCTCATTAGAATGAATTGGACGGCCTGTTTTGGTGTCATCAGCAAATTTGTTTATGTAGCTATCTATTCCCTCATCTATGTCGTTTAGGTATATTGTGAACGACAAGGGCCCCAACACTGACCCCTGTGGAACACCGCTTGTGACGTGCCCCCAGTCTGATTTCTCCCCATTTATGCAAACTCTCTGCTGCCTATTTGTCAACCATTGTTATGATTATGCCCTTAACCGATTTGTATTTGAGAAATTTCCCAAGGATTATCGATAACACTTCTTGTATGGATAATTTGAATTTAATGTCTCAGTGAAGACAATGATAAGGGTTATGTTATCAAGTATCAGTTACTTAATATATTGATTGCCTAACTCTACTACTTGGAATTATGTCTTCCCAGTAAACTCTTGTCGTAACAATAGCTGTGTATATATAATTGTATCCTTTATGTGTAAAGGAAAAAAGATAAGTAATTTTATTGTTCTTTATTAAGATTATGGTTCATAGAGACATGAAGATCTTATCCGTGTTTTATTGTTATTAATGACACGGAATTTACTATAGTTTTGGTCATCCTACAGAAAGAAGAAGGTTAACAAAGAAAGTCTTTCGTTAAGAAGGCTATATTTGCAGCACTAAAACCTGGTTGCTATTGGACTTCTCCCCTAGACAATAGCCAAGACAGAAACTGATACCCTATCAAGGATCAGTGGCCTAATGTTAAACACTCCATACGCAACAACCATGCCTCTACCCAGGAAAAAATTTGACCTCCTATTCCGTGTGCCTTAAGCTTTCTCAACAGCTTCCGATGTGAAACTCTATCGAAAGCCTTTCTGAAGTCCATATACACAATATCATATTCAATACCATGATCTACCTCGTCAAATACCTTAGTGAAGAGAGTTAGTAAATTCGTAAGACAGGAACGCCCCTTTGTTAAACCTGTGCAGAGATTCATTAATCAATTTATGCCTTTCAAGATGGCTACAAATTGCTTCGGCAATTATTGATTCCATAAAATTACCAACTATGGAGGTAAGGATTATTGGTCTATAGTTCGAAGCTAAGGACCTGTTTTGTGATCTTGTCTTAAGTGATTATTGTTTTAGTAATCTTAGTGTCTTGTCCTAAGTATTCTTAGATATTGGTAATCATCTTATGGGTTTGACGATCATGATTTTGGGTTGTGAGGGGATGTGTATAAAAATAAAAGTGTTCTATGTTCTTATTAATAGTAAACATAGGTCTTCATGTGTTAGTTGATAATGATCTTAGTTTTGGTGATCTTAGTGGTTTTGAGGGGAGTGAACTTAGATTTTGATAGTCTTATGGATCTAGTAGTTATGATTTTGTGTTCTAAGGGGAGATGTGTATAAAAATGAGTGCTCCGTGATCTTAGTAACAGTGTTCTTGATCTTTATGAGTTAGTTGAAGTTGATCTGTATTTAAGTGAGCTTAGATTTTGGTAAACATAATATGGGTTTTGTGAAATCGTGAGTTTAGTAATACTGATCTTAGTTTTTTTAGTGATCTTAGTTTTTAGTAATCTTTGATAAAGTGTTTATAGGGTATGTATATAAAAAATGAGAGTGTTCTGTGATCATAGTTTTAGTGATCTTTACCTAAGTGATATTGTGACTTACGGGTATTATAACTGAAAAATTGTCTTGTTGTAGGTAATGAGTGAAAAAATGGGATTGGACAGTGAGTGAAGGTTATGAGTGTCGTGAGGTGTATTTTGGGGTGTTAAGTATGTTATACTTCATAGGCTTTTTTAGTGATCTTAGTTATTAGTTATCTTAGTTGTTAATGAACTTAGTAAAAGTATTCATAGCTTTAGTGATCTTGACATAGTAGTAACTGATCTTAGTAAAAGTGTTCTTGGGTCTTCATGTATTAGTTGATGATGATCTTAATTTTGGTGATCTAAGTAGTTTTGAGATAAGTGATCTTAGATTTTGGTAGTCATCTTATAGATTTGGTAGATATGATTTTGTGTTTTGAGGAGATGTGTATAAAATGAGAGTGTTCTGTGATCTGTAGTGAGATGTTAAGGCTTGTTCTTGGGTGTTGTAGATCAATTGAGGTCACAGGCTGACCTTACATTTGCTTGCCTTGGTGTCATCTCGAGTCTCAGGTGTTCTCACCAGCGACAGTAAGCAGATTTTATCGAAATCTGCCTTTGGTGCTAAAACACGTGTTGTGACTTGTTGATCTGATAAACTGGAAAAGAGACCCATTGAGGGCGAACCCCCAGTACCTGAAGGGTTGTACAGCATTGTGTCTTTTCATGTAGAACCAAAAAAATTGAGTGTGTGTGTGTGTGTGTGTGTGTGTGTGTGTGTGTGTGTGTATGTGTGTGTGTGACTTGTCATAATGAGTTGGTAATGTGGGTTAAGATAATTGTGCGTGGTATGACTAGGTGAAGACACAGGTTGACCTAACCTACCAAATGGAAATTGACACAGGTGTTCTTGCCGGCGTCTGTCTGTCCTGTGATATTATCTGAGGTCGGGGAATGTACCTCTAATCCTCTCTCTGGAGGTGTTGGACAACCCCTCACCAGGCATATAAGAGGAGTAAGGATGTCATTTAGGTGTTGGCTGAGGTGTAGAGGAAATATTGATGTAAAACTGTGTGTTGTGGGTATTATAAGTGAAAAGTTGAGAATGAAAAAAATTGTGTCTTGTAGATGGAGGATATGACTGACAAAAAATGTGTGATGTTGGAAGTTAGTGTTAGTGTGAAAGAAATGTAACATGTTGTGATCTGTTGTGAGTTGTGACTTTTGGAGTGATTTGCGGCTTAATAGGGGTGTTGTGATAACTGCTTTATATGTTGTGAGTTGTGGGGGATTATAACAGTTGAAAAATTGAGAATGTGTTTACCATTTGAGACACATATGTTGTGAGTTGTTAAGAGGTTGTATCATTTTGTTGTAATACGAAAACGAGAAAAAATTGTGGGTGTTGTGGGTTATGAGTGTGTGTGTCTATCTTGTGGGTAATATTGAGACAAGTGAAATTGAGGGTGGATAGTGTGATGGATGAGACAAGTGAAATTGAGGGTGGATAGTGTGATGGATGAGACAAGTGAAATTGAGGGTGGATAGTGTGATGGATGAGACAAGTGAAATTGAGGGTGGATAGTGTGATGGATGAGACAAGTGAAATTGAGGGTGGATAGTGTGATGGATGAGACAAGTGAAATTGAGGGTGGATAGTGTGATGGATGAGACAAGTGAAATTGAGGGTGGATAGTGTGATGGATGAGACAAGTGAAATTGAGGGTGGATAGTGTGATGGATGAGACAAGTGATGCTGCTTGTTGGAGTGTTGCGATAACTGTTGTTTGGTATTATAGCTGAAATTGCGACTTGTTCTGGCGGACTTGTACAACGTGGTGAAATAACGTGTGACTTGTATCTTTTTGTTGTATTACTAGAACGAGAAAAATTGTGGGTGTTTTGGGTTAATATTGAGGCAAGTGGAAATGCGGATGGATAGTGTGAAGCGTTATGTGTTGTGGGTATTATAACAGCCTAAAAAAAGTTGAGGGGGAGAGTGAGGTACAGGAGAGATTCAGGGGAAGGAATGATGAGGCGTGAGTGTTCCCTCCTTCTATGAAGTATGTAATCTTAATTCGTGATGTATAAAAATTGTGTAACAGATAAATGATTTCTCGAGAGAAATGTTTGTCCATAGTGGACAAACACTGACTGAAAATGTCTACCATTTAAGTGTTTATGCTTACCATTGACTGGAAGCGTCGACTATTTATTGATTATGCTTACCATTTGACACGAGTAGGTGTTTACCAGGAAAAAAAAATTGAGTTATCCTAGGTTATTATACCATTCTTAACTCTAAAATGTGTCTACCACTTGTATACTTACTGCGTGAGAGAAATTTTAAGGGGTAACTCTAAAATGTGTTTACCATTTTAATTATCTCTTACCCTGCAATGTGGAACTTCATCGAGTATGTCTACTATTTGAGTGTCTACCATTGATTGAAAGTGTCTACCATTTGTACGCTTTCCACTTGTATTACTGCCTCTAAAAAAATGTTTTCCTGGATTACTATACCATTTGACTGAAAGTGTGTACAATTTGTATTAGAGATGTGTTGGATATCCCCATCCGCATCCGAGGAACATCCGCACAATTTCTTACATCCGCATCTGCGTCCGGATTTTACTGTGAACAGATATTCGCAATTTAAAGATGTATCGGATGCGAAAATTTAGATATCTGCGGATACGGATGTGTTTGAGGATGTCTTACTTATTTTGCAGATGTGGATGCAGGTGTAAGAAATTGTGCGGATGTTCCGCGGATTCGGATGCGGATACATATGTGGATAGCTGTTTACAGTAAAATGTGGATGTAAGAAATTGTGTGGATGTTCTGCGGATGCGGATGCAGATATCCAATACATCACACAGTGCTCTACCGCTGTACCACACTGGACAATACCTTGGTGCCCAGCCAACACTAGACGTTTTGATCTAAGGCAGCCAGCATTCAGGCGGGTGGTGTTAGCTATTTCATCACATCCCCTGCATGCTTCGACTGACGAGAAATTTTTACAATGTTTAGCATTCGTAAAATATGATCCTTTTTAAATCACTTGTTCTCTCTAGGCTGGAATACTGCTGTACATTAACATTCCCATTCAAGGCAGGTGTAATTGGAGATCTAGAGAATGTACAGAGAACCTTTACTGCACGTATAAGTTCCATTAAACACCTTAAATCCTGGGAATGCCTGGAAGCACTTGACTTGTACTCACTGGAGCGCGGTCGAGAGATATATCATAATCTAAACCTGGAAGATTCTGGAGGGACTGATTCCTAATATGCACACAAAAATCACTCCCTACGATAGCAAAAGACTTGGCAGGCGGTGCAACATACTCCCAGTGAAAAGTAGGGGCGCCACTGTTACACTAAGAGAAAACGCAATAAGTGTCCGGGGCCCAAGACTGTTCAAGAGCCAACAGACCCATGGTTGCCTTCTAGAGGGAGCTGGACAGATAACTGAAGCCAGTGCCAGATCAGCCGGGCTGTGGTTCGTATGTTGGACTGCGTGCCGCCAGTAGTAACAGCCTCGTTGATCAGGCCCTAATCCACCGGGAGGTTTGGTCGTGGACCGGACCGCGGGGGCGTTGATCCCAAGAATGCTCTCCAGGTAGACTCCAGGTAGTCTTCAGAAGTACACATATTAATGCATCGTCAGAACAAAGTGGTTTTAAGCAAATACAGTACTGCGACTGACTGGAATTCGGATCGAATATATGACATGTACGCAGCCTCCCAGGACACTGGGTAAAGTTCCCAACGCCTTTATCTTCTAAGCCACCAAGCTACACACATCGGGAAATTTACCTTGTTACGGAATGGTTGGTATTTTATTTAATGTAGATGAATGGTTCAGAGAACCGGCAGTTGATAAATTAGAAACATGTGCAACAGTTGGGTATCTTTAATGAGGAAATGTTTCGCCACACAGTGGCTTCATCAGTCCATACAAAGGAGAATGGTGAAGAACGGGAGGAGTTTGAGGATTGATTACCTCAAGCTCCTCCTGTTCTTCACCATTCTCCTTTGTATGGACTGATGAAGCCACTATGTGGCGAAACATTTCCTCATTAAAGATACCCAAATGTTGCACATGTGTCTAATTTATCATTTTATTTAATGAATGTATGAAAGAGGGGAAGTTACCTAGGGATAGGCAGAGAGCATTCATAGTTCTTTTGAGTAAAAGCAATTGGGACAAAATAATACGTAAGACTTATAGTAGAATAAGCGTACTGAGTATACCTGGTTAGGTGTATGGTACAGCTATTATTGAAAGAATTAAGAGTAAGACGGACGTACCCGCTCAGTGCCACTCCCTAGGTACCTTTCGCTCTTTCATATATGCATTGAACAAATGCACCAACCACTCCAAAACTGTATACTCACTTTTTTTAAAAGTTGTCTTAATCCTGTCTCTCTCAGTTGCTTTACTCCATCTCCCCAGTACCTTCACCTCCTCACCTAATAACTCAAATTTTCCCTTCTCAACTGTTCGATTAAATTGTTCCGAAGGTATTTCTCAACTTAATGATCTCACTCCAAAACGTTTTCTAAGATTTCATTCTTCTTATACGAATCCTCGTATATTATCTCTTGTCGCATTCTTTTAGCATTCTTTTAAGTTCTTTCTTATTCGCCAGATACGCCGCCCTCCGTATATCATTTGCAAACTTTTTCTCCCGTTCCACCCTCTTTTGCTCATTTATACATGAATACACATGCAAATGGGAGAGGAAAAGCCCACATGAAAATAATGAAGAATGGTTTTCAGTATATTTCGACTTCCAAAATAACTTCTCTTCAGCAGATACACATGCAAATGTGTCTTATGCCTAAGCATGTAATTATTGTAAACATACGTTTACAATAATTTAATACTAAACAACAATAGGGCTCAAAATGTCGACAAGCCATTTAAATAATTTATATGAAACTGAACATATGGGGCTAATAATGGGTTTGACTGGATTACCTGGCTTGTGTGTTTTTATTAATCCATACATGCAGGGTAAAGATAGATTAGTGAAAGTAAAGTAACCCAGTCAGATCAATTATTAGCGCCATAGGGTCAGTTTCACATAAATTATCTAAATGGCTTGTTGACATTTTGAGCCATATTGTTGGTAAAATTTCTAACTTTAATGCTAAAAACAACATAGATTTAGTTGATAAATTAAGCTCCTTGACTGACTTAAATGATTTTAACATGGTTAGTTTTGATGTTATTTCCTTGTTTACAAAAGTTCCTGTTGATGATTTATTTTCTTATCTGAAGAAATTGTTAATTACAATTTACCATTGCCAGTTCCTACTATTATTAAACTTATTAAATTTTGCATTATTGATGCAAAATTTGTATTTGATAATAGCTTTTACGCTCAGAAGTTTGGTATGGCAATAGTAAATCCTCTTTCACCTGGTCTTAGTAACCAATACATAAATTTTTTTGAAACAAGACTGCTTAACTCAATCCTCCCTAATACAGCTAAATGGTTCAGATGTGTTGATGATATTTTGTGTCTTATGCCTAAGCATGTAGATATAAATCATTTCCTTGTTAAATTAAATAACTTAGTCAATTCTGTAAACTTTACTGTTGAGTTTGAGGAAGATAACTCATTGCCTTTTGTAGATACTTTAATTGTTAAAGGTAATAATGAATTCATATTTAAACTTTACAGAAAACCTACAAATAACTGTTCCTATGTACACTATTATTCTTCACATCAAGATAGAGTTAAACTGTCAGTTTTCTCATCATTGTTTTCGAGAGCTTTGCGTATTTGTAGTCCAGAGTTCATAGATGAAGAAATATCCAAAATTTATGAAATAGTTAATGATATGAAGAATCACTGAGCTCCTCAGGAACGCTAGATTATCTGATACACGGAAGGAAGCGCTGACCAGGGAAGTGGAAAATATCAAACTTAAGTTAAAGGACTCTTACAGGAACCAGAAGAGACAGGAGGAGTTTAAAGCGATTAGTGAAATTGAAAGAAATTCAAAATATTTCTTTTCATATGCCAAACACAAGGCAAATAAAACATCTAATATCGGTCCCTTGCTCAGACAGGATGGGATTTGCACAGATGACAACAAGTAAATGAGTGAAATACTGAAATCCCAGTACGACTCTGTGTTTAGTGAGCCACTAATCAGTCTGAAGATCGACAATCCAAATGATTTCTTCATGAATAAGCCTCAAAACTCCATCAATGTATGCCAGATTTCCGACATTACCCTAACTCCGCCCCAGGCCCAGACTCGTGGAACTCTGTGTTCATTAAGAACTGCAACGAACCCCTTTCACGTGCCCTAAGTATACTATGGAGAAGGAGCTTAGACATGGGTGAAATTCCACAGTCACTTAAAACAACGGATATATCCCCACTCAATAAAAGTGGCAGCAAAGCATTAGCTAAGAACTATAGACCAATAGGTCTAACGTCCCATATTATAAAAAATCTCTGAAAGAGTGCTAAGAAACATGATTGCAAACCACTTGGATTCCCAGAAACTGCATAATCCAAGGCAAGATGGGTTCAGGGCAGCTCGCTCCTGCCTCTCACAACTACTGGATCACTATGATATGGTCTTTGATGCACTGGAAGAAAAACAGAATGCAGATGTAAGATACACAGACTTTGCAAAAGCGTTTAACAAGTGCGATCATGGCACAATAGCGCACAAAATACGTGCTAAAGGAATAACTGGCAAAGTGGGGAGATGGATCTTCAACTTCCTAACCAGTCGAACACAAAGAGTAGTGGTCAACAGGGTTAAATCGGAAGCTGCCATAGTGAAAAGCTCTGCTCCACAAGGCACAGTACTCGCCCCCCATCGTGTTCCTTATTCTCATATCAGACATAGACAGAGATGTAACTCACAGCACCGTATCATCCTTTGCAGACGATACCAGGATCTGCATGATCTATTGCGGACACTGTTAACCTCGAAGAGTATATAAACCAAGTTTTCCAGTAGGCAACGGAAAACAATATGATGTTCAATGAGGACAAATTCCAACTACTCCGTTATGGAAAACTGAAGGAGATAATAACTAGAACAGAGTATTCTACAAACACTGACCATACAATAGAGCGGAAAAATAGGCACCTGGGAGTAGTACTGTCTGAGGATCTCACTTTCAAGGATCACAACGGTGCAAAGAAAATGATAGGATGGATAATGAGAACGTTCAAAACAAGAGATGCCAAGCCAGTGATGATCCTTTTCAAATCACTTGTTCTCTCTAGGCTGGAATGCTGCTGTGTATTAACATTTCCATTCAAAGCAGGTGAAATTGCAGATTTAAAGAGTGTTCATAGAACCTTTACTGCACGTATAAGTTCTATCAAGCTCCTCAGCTACTGGGAACGCTTGGAAGCACTTGACTTGTACTCGCTGGAACGCACGAAAGAGAGATATATCATAACAAAAATAACAAAAATAACAAAAAAAAGGCACAATACACTTGGAAAATCTTGGAAGGAATGGTCCTGAATCTGCACACAGAAATCACTCCCTATGAAAGTAAAAGACTGGGCAGGCGATGCAAAATACCTCAAATTAAAAGTAGGGGCGCCATTGGTACACTAAGAGAAAACACAATAAGTGTCCGGAGCCCAAGACTGTTCAACAGCCTCCCACAAAGCATAAGGGGATTTACCAATAGGCCCCAGGCTGCCTTCAAGAGGGAGCTGGACAGATACCTAAAGTCGGTGCCGGATCAACCAGGCTGTGGTTCGTATGTTGGACTACGTGCTGCTAACAGTAACAGCCTGATTGATCAGGCCCTGATCCACCGGGAGGCCTGGTCGTTGACCGGGCCGCGGGGGCGTTGATCCCCGGAATACCCTCCGGGTAGACTCCAGGCAGACACAAGAAACGTAATTGATAAATCTTTTAAAATACTAGAAATACTTTTTGCAATCCAAAAAGGGACAACCAACCTCACTCAAATAAAAATATGTTGGTTCTCCCTTACCATAAAAACTTGGTTGATATGCCTTCTCTTTTTAAGACTTTTAATATTAAAGTTGTATTTAAAAATCTTGATACAGTAAAAAAACTTTTGATAAAGAATTCCCCCCAAAATGCTGATGGATGTGTCTATAAGATTTCTTGTAAAACTTGCAATGAAGTTCATTACGGTCAAACTGGTAAAAAACTCGAACTAAGATTAAAACAACATAAATATAGCATTAGAACTGGACAAGATTCCAATGCTCTATTTATTCATGTGAGATATTTTAACCATCAATTGATTTTCAAAAGGTTGAGAAAGTAGTATCAAGCAAGTCCATGGTCGACAGGAATATAATTGAATCTTGTTTCATAAAAAGCAGTTTTGACAATAATATGAATATTTCCTACAAGATGTTATTCCTCCTTGTCCTATACACACAATCACAGCTTCCCTATCTTCATCAACATTTAACAATTCCTCAAAATATTCCCTCCATCTTCCCAATACCTCTAACTCTCCATTTAATAACTCTCCTCTCCTATTTTTAACTGACAAATCCATTTGTTCTCTAGGCTTTCTTAACTTGTTAATCTCACTCCAAAACTTTTTCTTATTTTCAACAAAATTTGTTGATAACATCTCACCCACTCTCTCATTTGCTCTCTTTTTACATTGCTTCACCACTCTCTTAACCTCTCTCTTTTTCTCCATATACTCTTCCCTCCTTGCATCACTTCTACTTTGTAAAAACTTCTCATATGCTAACTTTTTCTCCCTTACTACTCTCTTTACATCATCATTCCACCAATCGCTCCTCTTCCCTCCCGCACCCACTTTCCTGTAACCACAAACTTCTGCTGAACACTCTAACACTACATTTTTAAACCTTCCCCATACCTCTTCGACCCCATTGCCTATGCTCTCATTAGCCCATCTATCCTCCAATAGCTGTTTATATCTTACCCTAACTGCCTCCTCTTTTGGTTTATAAACCTTCACCTCTCTCTTCCCTGATGCTTCTATTCTCCTTGTATCCCATCTACCTTTTACTCTCAGTGTAGCTACAACTAGAAAGTGATCTGATATATCTGTGGCCCCTCTATAAACATGTACATCCTGAAGTCTACTCAACAGTCTTTTATCTACTAATACATAATCCAACAAACTACTGTCATTTCGCCCTACATCATACTTTGTATACTTATTTATCCTCTTTTTCTTAAAATATGTATTACCTATAACTAAACCCCTTTCTATACAAAGTTCAATCAAAGGGCTCCCATTATCATTTACACCTGGCACCCCAAACTTACCTACCACACCCTCTCTAAAAGTTTCTCCCACTTTAGCATGCAGGTCCCCTACCACAATTACTCTCTCACTTGGTTCAAAGGCTCCTATACATTCACTTAACGAGGGGTGTTAATGTTGCAGTTTAAAAACTGTAGTGTAAAGCACCCTTCTGGCAAGACAGTGATGGAGTGAATGATGGTGAAAGTTTTTCTTTTTCGGGCCACCCTGCCTTGGTGGGAATCGGCCAGTGTGATAATAATAATAATGAATATTTCCTTTGGTTTATATAAATTAGATCCATTTATAATTAATAGAATTTGGGAAGAATTTAATGATACATTGGACAAATAATAATTCTTAATTCTTGGGTAGAGTACTTGGGTTGGGCAAATATTTTGTTTGTGGGATATCGTGAAGGACCTGCCAAGCTGGGGTCAACAGGCTTGCTGCAGTGTTCTTTTTGTTATGAGTCGGGTGTCGTCGCACGTCAAGTGCTGCATTGTTGTGCGATGTGATGGTGAGGTGTGGTCTCGACCATTTACATGCCTTCCGTTGATGTGTTGTTTTTATAGTTCCTTGATAATGTGAGAAGTCACCAAAGCGCTTGGAATTTCACTATTGTATATATGTGTGTGTGTGTATATATATATATATATATATATATATATATATATATATATATATATCTATATATATATATATATATGTATATATATATATATATATATGTATATATATATATATACATATATATATATATGTATATATATATATATATATATATATATGTATATATATATATAGATATATATATATATATATATATATACATATATACATGTAGGTAGTATATATATATATATATATATATATATATATATATATATATATATATATATATATATATATATATATATATATATATACACATATGCATGTAGGTAGTAGGTTGGTAGACAGCAACCACCCAGGGAAGTACTACCGTCCTGCCAGATGACTGTGAAACAAAAACCTGTAACTGTTTTGCATGATGGTAGGATTGCTGGTTTTCTTTTTCTGTCTCATAAACACGCTAAGATAACAGGGATATCTTGCTACTCCTACTTACACTTTGGTCACACTTCACAGACACGCACATGCATATATATATATACATACATCTAGGTTTTTCTCCTTTTTCTAAATAGCTCTTGTTCTTTTTTATTTCTTCTATTGTCCATGGGGAAGTGGAAAAGAATCTTTCCTCCGTAAGCCATGCGTGTCGTATGAGGCGACTAAAATGCCGGGAGCAATGGGCTGGTAACCCCTTCTCCTGTATACAATTACTAAAAAAGAGAAGAAGAAAAACTTTATAAAACTGGGTTGCTTAAATGTGCGTGGATGTAGTGCGGATGACAAGAAACAGATGATTGCTGATGTTATGAATGAAAAGAAGTTGGATGTCCTGGCCCTAAGCGAAACAAAGCTGAAGGGGGTAGGAGAGTTTCAGTGGGGGGAAATAAATGGGATTAAATCTGGAGTATCTGAGAGAGTTAGAGCAAAGGAAGGGGTAGCAGTAATGTTAAATGATCAGTTATGGAAGGAGAAAAGAGAATATGAATGTGTAAATTCAAGAATTATGTGGATTAAAGTAAAGGTTGGATGCGAGAAGTGGGTCATAATAAGCGTGTATGCACCTGGAGAAGAGAGGAATGCAGAGGAGAGAGAGAGATTTTGGGAGATGTTAAGTGAATGTATAGGAGCCTTTGAACCAAGTGAGAGAGTAATTGTGGTAGGGGACTTGAATGCTAAAGTAGGAGAAACTTTTAGAGAGGGTGTGGTAGGTAAGTTTGGGGTGCCAGGTGTAAATGATAATGGGAGCCCTTTGATTGAACTTTGTATAGAAAGGGGTTTAGTTATAGGTAATACATATTTTAAGAAAAAGAGGATAAATAAGTATACACGATATGATGTAGGGCGAAATGACAGTAGTTTGTTGGATTATGTATTGGTAGATAAAAGACTGTTGAGTAGACTTCAGGATGTACATGTTTATAGAGGGGCCACAGATATATCAGATCACTTTCTAGTTGTAGCTACACTGAGAGTAAAAGGTAGATGGGATACAAGGAGAATAGAAGCATCAGGGAAGAGAGAGGTGAAGGTTTATAAACTAAAAGAGGAGGCAGTTAGGGTAAGATATAAACAGCTATTGGAGGATAGATGGGCTAATGAGAGCATAGGCAATGGGGTCGAAGAGGTATGGGGTAGGTTTAAAAATGTAGTGTTAGAGTGTTCAGCAGAAGTTTGTGGTTACAGGAAAGTGGGTGCAGGAGGGAAGAGGAGCGATTGGTGGAATGATGATGTAAAGAGAGTAGTAAGGGAGAAAAAGTTAGCATATGAGAAGTTTTTACAAAGTAGAAGTGATGCAAGGAGGGAAGAGTATATGGAGAAAAAGAGAGAAGTTAAGAGAGTGGTGAAGCAATGTAAAAAGAGAGCAAATGAGAGAGTGGGTGAGATGTTATCAACAAATTTTGTTGAAAATAAGAAAAAGTTTTGGAGTGAGATTAACAAGTTAAGAAAGCCTAGAGAACAAATGGATTTGTCAGTTAAAAATAGGAGAGGAGAGTTATTAAATGGAGAGTTAGAGGTATTGGGAAGATGGAGGGAATATTTTGAGGAATTGCTAAATGTTGATGAAGATAGGGAAGCTGTGATTTCGTGTATAGGGCAAGGAGGAATAACATCTTGTAGGAGTGAGGAAGAGCCAGTTGTGAGTGTGGGGGAAGTTCGTGAGGCAGTAGGTAAAATGAAAGGGGGTAAGGCAGCCGGGATTGATGGGATAAAGATAGAAATGTTAAAAGCAGGTGGGGATATAGTTTTGGAGTGGTTGGTGCAATTATTTAATAAATGTATGGAAGAGGGTAAGGTACCTAGGGATTGGCAGAGAGCATGCATAGTTCCTTTGTATAAAGGCAAAGGGGACAAAAGAGAGTGCAAAAATTATAGGGGGATAAGTCTGTTGAGTGTACCTGGTAAAGTGTATGGTAGGGTTATAATTGAAAGAATTAAGAGTAAGACGGAGAATAGGATAGCAGATGAACAAGGAGGCTTTAGGAAAGGTAGGGGGTGTGTGGACCAGGTGTTTACAGTGAAACATATAAGTGAACAGTATTTAGATAAGGCTAAAGAGGTCTTTGTGGCATTTATGGATTTGGAAAAGGCGTATGACAGGGTGGATAGGGGGGCAATGTGGCAGATGTTGCAAGTGTATGGTGTAGGAGGTAGGTTACTGAAAGCAGTGAAGAGTTTTTACGAGGATAGTGAGGCTCAAGTTAGAGTATGTAGGAAAGAGGGAAATTTTTTCCCAGTAAAAGTAGGCCTTAGACAAGGATGTGTGATGTCACCGTGGTTGTTTAATATATTTATAGATATATATATATATATATATATATATATATATATATATATATATATATATATATATATATATATATATATATATATATATATATATATATATATATATATATATATATATATATATATATATATATATATATATATATATATATATATATATATTATAGGGGTCCACCTCTGCTGTAATTTGTAGGACCCATAGCCTCGGAGAAGTGGACAAAAAGGTTTCAAGGAAGAATATTTGGATTTCTTCCTGAAGCCGTTTGAATATTCCACTTCCCCTACCGCTCCATCTTTTCACTCCTTTTTACCAATAGGTATATTTTATTACATAATATGGTACAAAAGGTTTAAGAGATACATTGTTGATATAATGATGACACATACAGTACATGAGATGTGAGAGATACATGTCTAGTACATATTGTTACGTGTTTGTCACTGATTATAATGCGAAAATCTCATCCAGCTCTTCAGAACTGGGGCGCGTGCCCAAAATACAGCAGGCATTACCCCTCTGAACAGCAACGCTGAGTCGCTGGAACAGAAAACTAGCTGCCCTGGGATCCCTAGTTACCCTGATGAGCCTTTTGCCTAGCTCCTTAAGGAACTTAGATGCACTCTTTCCCCATGAGCCAAGGGTCTCTGAACCTATGGGAACAAACATATAATGATGGGCAACTTCTCCATATTTTCTATGCTTTTGGGACTCCCTGAAGCTGGCGGCTGTCCCTCCTTTTTCCCTGGTGTATTGGAGATAGGTATCAGCCAAAGTAGATGCACATGTGTAGTCCCACACCACCTGCTTACCGTCTGTCCAGGCTTGAAGTGTGATGCCATCTGGATGCTTATGCTGCCATCAGATCTGCATACTTGGGGTGGCTCCCTTACTGCTGGGCAACCAGCTGTTTTGAGTCTCCTCTTGATAATGTTATTAACCTCCTCATGTCTCGCAATCTTTCCCTCGGATTTACGGCACACAAGACCATTGTGCCCGAATCGGTTTCTGCTTCACTGCCAGAAATACACCTGTGTTTGGCGAGAATACGGGCAGCAAGTCGAAGGGCAACACCAATGCAAATGGTCTGTGGGTCGAGCCGTGTGCCAAGGCTAGAGTTGGGAACAGTCAACAGAAAATTCCCTGCATGAGGAGCTCTCACTGCCAGGAGGCGGGCTCTGTCCTTCCTTGATACACTCAGAAGTATTGTTGAGGCTATTTTCTCTACTATCGGACCATCCTAGTGAGATTGTTCATAGTTATTGGGGGGAGCAGGTCTGGTTTCAGAGTCTGTTAGATTATCCAGGTCATGGCTCTGTCAATGAACTTTTGGTCCTGGACTCCAATCTTGTCCCTAAGATGTTTAAGGAGAATTGTTGCTACAAGTCCTCTGGATGCAACGCATGAGGACATAAAAGAAGGTAGTGCAGTCTGTGATGACTGGAAGTGTATGCAAACAATCGTAGACAGGCGATCTTAACCATGCAAAACAAGCCACGGGGTGGAAATCTTTAGCTCAAGCACTTTCACACTTCTCAGTGCATCATCAGGAGCTATGCAATGTTGCAAAGAAGCAATTTAAGCAAGGGGAGTTTTTTCAGAGTAGCATAGTGCGGGTATATCACCGGCTGCCGCTTCTCTCCCCATTTGGTGTACTAGCTTCCACAAGCAGTATATATATATTATAGTAACCATGAATGAATGGAATTTAAACAATATCAACACTGCAACTAGCCGAGGACTCGAACCCATGTCGTTAAATGAAATTAGCTCAGTGGTACCCAGACCACTGAATGTCCTTGGATCAAGGAAAAGCACCTAGCTCTGCTGGGTGCATGATTCTTGTAAGATTGAGTGGTCCTGTGGATTAGAACATCATGTGATTTTTACTCAATGTGGAGAAAATTTCTCCACAGCCCCTTCAGCCCCTTCAGCCCTGAGGGGCCCAGCCCTCTCAAAAGGGGCTAGCATCTTGTTTACTGCTACATCAAGCAATTCCCAGCAGATGTTTAACCACCGTGTACCAGTTATGGGTCATGCGACTTCTTTGCAAGAGACCAGTGTTGAAAGTAATGTAGTTTAATAAGAGACAATCAGTCAATTATCTTAGCAAGACATTTAAGGAAAATCCTGCACCCACTTTATTACCATGTAAAGATAGTGTACATTGTTGTGTATGCCCAGACAGCAAGAATCATGCATTCTGCATTGCTTCATAATGGAAATTTGGCAAGCAGGGGAAATATGCTTTGTCGGCACTTCTTTTGTGTGTTGGGAAGCTGGGGGTAGACGGAGACGCCGCGGGCTAGATTGCTTATAACCCTACTAAAGGACAATTTATGCTGGGATAACAAACAAAGAACACTGATCCATGCGTTTTTATGCATAAAAGTATCTCAAAGAACACATCAAAACACTTACAGATGTGTGATCATAGATGAATGGTTCAGAGAATCAATACGTTGATAAATTAGACACATGTGCAACTCTTGGGTATCTTTATTGAGGAAACGTTTCGCCACACAGTAGCTTCATCAGTCCATACAAAGGAGAAACTTGAAGAACAGGAGGAGAATGAGGTAATCAGTCCCTCAACCTTGAGTCGATGTGGTCAGTCCATCAATCTTGAATAGAATACGGCATATGTGCGGAGAAGCAGTTTATAAACCGTAGACAGGAGAGGTGCAGCAGTCGTAGGTGGTGTCACATTTGTCCAATGTGGAAGTAGGTCGTGCCCAAAGGTTAGGCAAGTGAAGAATTTATCAACGTGTCGCTTCTCTGAACCATTCATCTACATTCCTGTCAGACACTGCAACTTCTTGGGATCTTAATACTTGGGAATTCTTCGCTTGCCTAATTGGGATTGTTCCTAGATCATGCTGGGCTGATAAGTTGCAGGGGAAGACTACAAAACTCTGAGCTCAGTTATGGAGCCAAACATCCCGTGTTACTGGGAAAGGAGGGGTGGGTGTCAGAGTTATTGATACATGATGCTCATCAGAGGACCATGCATGGGGGGTCTGGAGATACCCTTACCAGTCTTCGTCAGAACTTTCGGGTACTGAAGGGCCGAGCTGCCGTCAAAAAGGTGATAAAGAGTTGCACTGTCTGCTGGCGGTACGATGGGAGGACCCTACTGTACCCAGGTCCCCTACCATTGCCTCAGGAGCGGGTACATAGTGACAGGTCCTTTGAGACTGTGAGAATAGACTATACCGGGGCTATCACGTTGAAGAACCCAGGAGATGATATGGTAGGCCCTCAGAAGGTATACGTCTGCCTGTTTACTTGTGCCACTACTCGAGCCGTACATTTGGAGTTGGCAGAAGATACGTCGACAGAGACTTTCGTGAAGTTGTTCAGGAAGTTTACAGCCAGATTCTCGTGCCCACGATTGTTTATCTCGAACAATGGCACGAGCTTCAGAGCAGCCGATAAAGTTTTCAGGAATCTTATGGACAACGGGGAAGTACGAGAATATCTGAAGAGAAAAGAGCGCGAGTGGAGGTTCATAGTTCCCAGAGCACCTTGGCAAGGGGGTTTCTACGAACGCATGGTGAGCACAGTCAAAAGGTGCATTCGGAAGGTCTTGCACGGCAAGAGAGTGAGCACTGATGACTTGAGGACAGTGTTAGCTGAGATAGAGGCAAGAGTCAATAACAGGCCTTTGACCTACGTGTAAAAAGAGATTGATGAGCAGGAAGCTCTCACCCCCAATCACATGATGTTTGGAAGGAGGATTGAGCCCTTCCCCGCAATTTTGAGCCGGTCTTCCAAGGAGCAGGATTATTATGGGCCAGATGGTCCCCCCATCAATGAAGAACTGCACAGGAGTTACAACAGACTGGTGAACATCCTGGACAAATGGAACCAGGTGTGGCGCAAGGATTGCGTGACAGCCCTGCGAGAACATTTTTATGGTGCGGACCCCGAGGCAAATAAGATGATGCTGAGTGAAGGGGACCTGGTGCTAGTAGAATCCGAGGCACCCAGGGCATATTGGCCTCTAGGCCTGGTGGTGTCGACCCACCCAGATAAGGCTGGGCGGTTGAGAATGGTGAAGGTGAGAATGAATGGTGCCGAGACCATAAGGCCCATCAACAGGCTTTTGCCTCTCAAGGTCCACACGGTGGGACCGGGCCAGAAGAAGTTTGGCCAGAAGTTGACAGACCAGAGTGGCCAAACGACTCATCGAATGGCGCTCAAGTCCATTGCCCACTGGGAGGGCCTGCAGGAAGCAGACTTGATTTAGACTTAGCTCCTACCTTCGCCGGCGGGAGGATGTGAAAATTTATTCGGTCCTAAAGTTCCACAGGACAGATACATCGTACAAAGATCCCAACATGTCACAGATGAATGGCTGGATTGGGTGGCCCTTACACCCACCCAAAACACACACACACACCCGGGTTGGCGAAGGTGGTTGGAAGGTACTTCTTAATTGATAGATTTACCCTTCAAAGAAAAGGTAGGTAGTTTATACTGTTAGTGAACTAATATTAGGACTATTGAGGTAACTGTAGATAATAATAATGTAGACCTAAGACCTTAACGTAGGTAGTAATAGGCAGATAATGTAGGCAAACACTAGGTAATGTTAACCAGGGGGAACTGGCAGCCCAAGTTTGAATACTGGGGCAGGGGTTTGAGACTGCAGTGCCCTGCCTTCTAAGACCAGACACCGTCAGAGCAACCAGTGCTGTGCTCAGCAGGCGGTGCCCCCACGTGTCTTCACATACTAGGACCTGGGGAAATTTGGTGGAGGCACCTCGATGTACCATAGATGTCCTCCTCCATCAGGCCCACACAGTAAGACGAGACCTCACTTTTCCTTCGGGATTCTGGCCAGTTTCTGGGGAAAACTGCAGGTGAGTTGAGCTGTGCGCCTTTGTGCAGGCGGCAGTTCATGACTGGTACGTACCGGCATCTCTTTGTCAGCCTTAGCAGTTAGTGTCACTCTCTGCATAGTTATTCTAGGGGATTCTCACCCCCTTTGGAAACAGGAATTTCTGAGGTGCAGGCAGGTCACTAATATCGACTGAATATTGCAGGAATTAAGGCTCCCGGTTGCACGTGGTTCTGAGGGGAAGTCCAGAGAGGCTAAAGCTTATGGAGGTTGAAGATCGGGACATTCTCCAACACCAAGTAAGTTGGTTCTTTATACGTGCATGCAAGCGAGATTTCTTGCAACATCAGCCATTTATGGAAATCTGTCCTATAAGCCACTTGTGAGGCTGAGGTTCCGACCTCAGGGCTCGGTGTCAACAGAGCTTGCCAGGGTAGACAACTCACATGGAGGCAGTCCAGACAAATTTTCACACACACACACACACACACACACACACATATATACATACATACACACACACACACACATATATATATATATATATATATATATATATATATATATATATATATATATATATATATATATATAAGTGCAAGCAGACCAATACGGTCTACATGGTCTTAACTGTTCCAAAACCAAGGGCTGGCATATATATATATATATATATATATATATATATATATATATATATATATATATATATATATATATATATATATATATAAAGAATATATATATATCAGCGTCGTGTGTGTGTGTGTGTGTGTGTGTGTGTGTGTGTGATGCAGACAATCGCAGACGTTGGTTAAACTTCTAACTCCCATGGCTGGTAAGATCTCAGATGGACATATTAAAAATAATGTTAACCTTACTGAGAGGCTCCAGTAATTAAATGTCCCTCACGACTTTTCTTTAGTGAGCTTTGATGTCACAGCTCTGTTCACCAAAGTCCCTGTCCCTGACTTGTTTTTGTACCTCGAAGAGGAACTTGAAAACTTCTTCCCCATGCCCTTCCCCACAAAAATAATAATTGAATTGATAAAACTTTGTGTTACTGATTGCAAATTCGTGTTTGAAGGGAAATTCTATGCTCAAAAAAAAGGCATGGCAATGGGAAATCCCCTTAGCCCCTTACTCAGCAACCTATATATAGAATACTATGAGACTAGACTTCTTAAAGACATTCTCCCAGATAAAGCTAGTTGGTTCAGATATGTAGATGATGTTCTCTGCCTGTAGCCTAATGATCACAACATTGATTAGTTTCTTCCCAGACTCAATTTCTTAGTACCTTCCATTAAGTTCACCACAGAACATGAAATAAATAACACCTTGTCATTCCTTGATGTTTTAATCCATCGTGTCTATAGGAAATTCAAATTCACAGTTTATAGGAAGTCCACCAATGTGGCGTCATACATTCACTACTATTCCAACCACGAAACCAGGGTAAAAAGAAGTGTGTTCCTCACTATGTTTCTGAGGGCATTGCGCATCTGCAGTCCAGAGTACCTAGAGGACGAAATCAGCAAGATATTCAACATACCCACAAAACTAAGATATCCTAAGGATTTTGTCGAGAAGGCACTAATTTCAGCAAAAAAGACTTTCTACAGAACTGAATCTAAAGAAGTGACGGCCAGGAAAAATGTTCTAGTTTTACCATACAGAGAGAATCTGGTTTGCCTGCGTGAGGCATTAAAAAAGATCAATATAAACCTGGCTTTCAAAAACACGGGGACAGTGAAACAAAGGCTGATTAAAAACACACCCTCCAACAAAGTTGGTGGGTTTTATAAGGTCCCATGTACTCAGTGTCCTCTCTCATACATCGGTCAAACAGGTAAATTTCTGGAACCAGAATTGCCCAGCATAAATACTCAGTCAGGACAGGGAGGGAGTCGAACACTATCTTTAATCACGTTAGTGCATGTAATCACCCACCTGGGCTGGATGCTGCCCAGATTATAGTACCAAACAGTTCTGTCATGGAAAGAAACATCACTGAATCTTCCCTCTTGAAACATGAAAAGAATACAGTATACAACTCAAATTATGGGTTATACAAGCTAGATAATTATTTAGTAGAGTCCATTGTACACAATCTTAAACAACAATGCTATACAAAATCACAGGATTGTTCATTATGCCAGGCGGGTTGATGGATTGGTGACGCCCGTCCAATGTCTACGCACCAAAACTTCACACCACGTCAGCTTTGAAGGTTATATAACACCTGTAGCTGTTCATGTACCATACAGTGACAAGCATATAAGATAACGTTAGGAAAGGTTAAAGGGTATTAGTAGAATTTACATTATAGAAATATTATCGGATAGGCATAGAAGTCCCCATGTATGGTGTGAAAATTTGTCTGGACTGCCTCCATGTGAGTTGTCTACCCTGGCAGGCTCTTTTGACACCGAGCCCTGAGGTCGGTACCTCAGCCTCACAAGTGGCTTATAGGACAGATTTTCATAAATGACTGATGTTACAAGAAATCTCACCTGCATGCACCTATAAAGGACTAACTTACTTGGTGTTGGAGAATGTGTCTCGGTCTTCAACCTTCCTAAGCTTTAGTCCCTGTGGACTTCCCCTCAGAACCACGTGCAACCGGGAGCCTTAATTCCTGCAATATTCAGTCGATATTAGTGACCTGCATGCACCTCAGAAATTCCTGTTTCCAAGGGGGTGTGTATCCCCTAGACTAACTATGCAGAGAGTGACACTAGCTTCTAGGCTGACAAGAGACGCCGGTACGTACTGGTCATGAACTGCCGGCTGCACAAAGGCCCAACAGCTCATCTCACCTGCAATTTTCCCCAGAAACTCGCCAGAATCGAGCAGAAAAAGGAAGGTCTTGTCTTACTGTATGGGCCTAATGCAGGAGGTCATCTACGGTACATCGAGGTGCCTCAACCACATTTCCCCAGGTCTAGTATGTGAAGACATGTGGGGGCACCGCCTGCTGATCACGGCACTTGCTGCTCCGATGGTGTCTAGTCTTAGAAGAAAGGGCACTGCGGTCTCAAGTTTGTGCCCCAGTATTCAAACTTGGGCTGCCAGTTCTCCCTGGCTAACATAACCTAGTGCTTGCCTACATTATCGTCCTATTTACTACCTACGTTAAGGTCTTAGGTCTACATTATTATTATCTACAGTTGCCTCAGTAATCCTAATATTAGTGTACTAACAGTATAAACTACCTACTTCTTCCCTGAAGGGTAAATCTATCAATTAAGAAGTACCTTCGAACCACCTTCGCCAACCCGTGTGTGTGTGTGTTTTTTGGGTGGGTTTAAGGGCCACCCAACTCAGCTGTTCCATACACGACCATGTTGGGATCTTTGTACGATGCCTCTGTCCTGTGGAACTTTCGGGACCGAATAAATTTCCACATATGGCATATTAACAATCACTGAGAAAATAGTAGACAATATGTAGGAAGAGATACTTCTGAGTACATGGGTAGAGCATTCGAGTACCCCAGAGCAGGACATTTAAAATGACAAAGACCACATTGTATTCCTTTCTTTCACTATTTGAAAAGGTCCCAAAGAATAATAGCTATCCATGTCTACAGTATCTAACGAGAAACTTATTTTCTCAAAATATATGACCTGTTATAAACGATTAAGAAAAGCTTGGGGCTGGCTTTTTATATCTTATAATTCCCTACTTGACATCTCAGAAACCCTCCTACTCCATATGGGTAGTGGGAGGATGATGGTAGGGTGGGGTTGGCACCGACCACTAACCCATTCTAAGGGTAACCGTGGCCAGTGACGCCTACACTACTCTGAGACCTCTCTCCCTGCTTTGGTTGCTCCCTTGCAACATTGCACAGCTCCTGATGATGCACTGAAGAGTGTGAAAGTACTTGAGCTAAAGATTTCCACCCGCCCCGTGGCTTTGCCTGCATATATATTTATTTATTATTTTTATTATCACACTGGCCGATTCCCACCAAGGCAGGGTGGCCCGAAAAAGAAAAACTTTCACCATCATTCACTCCATCACTGTCTTGCCAGAAGGGTGCTTTACACTACAGTTTTTAAACTGCAACATTAACACCCCTCCTTCAGAGTGCAGGCACTGTACTTCCCATCTCCAGGACTCAATTCCGGCCTGCCGGTTTCCCTGAACCCCTTCATAAATGTTACTTTGCTCACACTCCAACAGCACGTCAAGTATTAAAAACCATTTGTCTCCATTCACTCCTATCAAACACGCTCACGCACGCCTGCTGGAAGTCCAAGCCCCTCGCACACAAAACCTCCTTTACCCCCTCCCTCCAACCTTTCATAGGCCGACCCCTACCCCGCCTTCCTTCCACTACAGACTGATACACTCTTGAAGTCATTCTTCTGTTTCGCTCCATTCTCTCTACATGTCCGAACCACCTCAACAACCCTTCCTCAGCCCTCTGGACACACACACACACACACACACACACACACACACATATATATATATATATATATATATATATATATATATATATATATATATATATATATATATATATATATATATTTATTATCACACTGGCCGATTCCCACCAAGGCAGGGTGGCTCGAAAAAGAAAAACTTTCACCATCATTCACTCCATCACTGTCTTGCCAGAAGGGTGCTTTACACTACAGTTTTTAAACTGCAACATTAACACCCCTCCTTCAGAGTGCAGGCACTGTACTTCCCATCTCCAGGACTCAAGTCCGGCCTGCCGGTTTCCCTGAACCCCTTCATAAATGTTACTTTGCTCACACTCCAACAGCACGTCATGTATTAAAAACCATTTGTCTCCATTCACTCCTATCAAACACGCTCACGCATGCCTGCTGGAAGTGCAAGCCCCTCGCACACAAAACCTCCTTTACCCCCTCCCTCCAACCTTTCCTAGGGCGACCCCTACCCCGCCTTCCTTCCACTACAGACTGATACACTCTTGAAGTTATTCTGTTTCGCTCCATTCTCTCCACATGTCCGAACCACCTCAACAACCCCTCCTCAGCCCTCTGGACAACAGTTTTGGTAAACCCGCACCTCCTCCTATCTTCCAAACTACGAATTCTCTGCATTATATTCACACCACACATTGCCCTCAGACATGACATCTCCACTGCCTCCAGCCTTCTCCTCGCTGCAACATTCATCACCCATGCTTCACACCCATATAAGAGCGTTGGTAAAACTATACTCTCATACATTCCCCTCTTTGCCTCCAAGGACAAAGTTCTTTGTCTCCACAGACTCCTAAGTGCACCACTCACTCTTTTTCCCTCATCAATTCTATGATTCACCTCATCTTTCATAGACCCATCCGCTGAAACGTCCACTCCCAAATATCTGAATACATTCACCTCCTCCATACTCTCTCCCTCCAATCTGATATTCAATCTTTCATCACCTAATCTTTTTGTTATCCTCATAACCTTACTCTTTCCTGTATTCACCTTTAATTTTCTTCTTTTGCACACCCTACCAAATTCATCCACCAATCTCTGCAACTTCTCTTCAGAATCTCCCAAGAGCACAGTGTCATCAGCAAAGAGCAGCTGTGACAACTCCCACTTTGTGTGTGATTTTCTATCTTTTAACTCCACGCCTTTTGTCAAGATCCTCGCATTTACTTCTCTTACAACCCCATCTATAAATATATTAAACAACCACGGTGACATCACACATCCTTGTCTAAGGCCTACTTTTACTGGGAAATAATTTCCCTCTTTCCTACATACTCTAACTTGAGCCTCACTATCCTCGTAAAAACTCTTCACTGCATATCTATATATATATATATATATATATATATATATACATATATATATACATATATATATATATATACATATATATATATATATATATATATATATATGTATCAGTATCTGGTACCTGGATGACGGCACTCTAGCAGGTACTGAAGAGTCCCTCGTGGGGGACCTACAACTGGTGAAATCACAGGGAGAAGACTTGGACTCATCCTCAATCCCTCCAAGTGTGAAATTATCACAGCAAACCAGGAAATAATCAATGCTGTGCAAAGGATCCTCCCGGAAGTCTCAACTATCACTCCGTCCAGCGGTACCCTCTTGGGAGCACCGCTTGGTCACCAGGCCATCGACACTGTCCTCAGGGACAAATTGAATGACCTGATGAGAATGGAGGAGAGAATAAGCGATCTTGATGCCCATGATGCTCTGTATCTCCTCACAAGGTGTCTTACTATGCCAAGACTCACTTACTTCCTGAGGTGTGCACCCTCTTTTGACAATCTAACACTCGATGAATATGACGCACACCTGAGATCAACTTTTAAGAAGGCACTGAACCTGTCACTAGAGAATGAGCAATGGGATCAGGCAACCCTCCCAGTGCGACTGGGAGGTATAGGGGTGCACAAAGCAACGCATGTTGCTTAACCTGCTTTTTTGTCTTCGTGTTTGGCTTTCAGTGCATTAGTCAAGAAGATAGTTCCCGAACGCTTGAGAGACCTGGTAGGAGCTCAAGACCCCAGGTTTACTGAAACAGCGATTCGGTGGGACACCCTTACAGACTCCTCCAGTAGACCAGCTCCTCCCAAAAAGCACAAACAGTCCCACTGGGACAAACCGATCATGGAAAAAATCGCCAACACAGTGCTCTCCAATACTTCAGGAAAGGACAAAGCTCGTCTCCTGGCAGTGAAGGCACCACACTCAGGAGATTTCCTGTTAACTGTTCCCAATTCCTCCCTGGGCACCCGTCTCGACCCACAGGCCATTCGGATGAGTGTTGCTCTTCGCCTAGCCGCCCCCATCCTCACCGAACATAGGTGTATTTGCGGCAGGGCGACAGCTGATCAATTCGGACTTCATGGTCTCGTGTGTCACACAGCATAAGGGAAGTATGCCAGACATGAGTAGGTAAATGACATCATAAAGAGAAGCCTTGCCACAGCCCGTTGCCCAGCTCAACGGGAACCCCAACTAGAATTTAGTCACTTAGCCATAATACCAACTTACCTCATAATTTGTAATATTTTAAATTTAAGATCTAATATAAGTCTGCCCGAAATGCCTAGCCATGGTAGGTGTTCTAGTGGTACACTCTGTAATTATTTTTTTACTACATATAAACCACACAATAACCAAATTCTGTAAACTCAGCATTGTAATCCTTATAGACAATAAACTTTGAATTGAATTGAATTGAAAGTACAGAGTTCTGATGGAAGTCAAAAGCGTCCTGATGAAGCCATTATGCTACCCTGGAAGGATGGAAAGCAGAATGCCTGGGTCTACACCTGTGCTGCCACATTGGCAGACACCTACTTGCCATACTCCGTGGTGGAAGGGGCCATAGCTGCCAGCCAAAGGGAGACCCAGAAGATCCGAGAGTATGAAGACCTTCCCCCTTGCTATAACTTCATTCCAATAGGGTCGGAGACCCTTGGAGCATGGGGCAAGTGTGCTCTAAACTTCCTCAAAGATCTGGGTGAAAAGCTCATAATGGAAACCAAGTACCACAGGGCGACCAGCTTCCTCTTTCAGAGACTCAGTGTCCGGATCCAGAGAGGAAATGAATGGAACATTCTGGGCATGCCGCCTACCGCCAGGGAGCTGGACGAAGTATTCGAAATGTAGCTCTGAGTTACCTATGTTGTTTTACTTTCTCTTGCATTTTTGTGAATGTTTGACCAATGTATTTTATCTTTAAATAAAACATACATTAAATATAGGGGATGGTAGGAGAAAATTCTGAAACAGCTTCAGGGAGAACCTTGAGTTTTCCCTAAAGCAAGTTTATTCTTTTCTCTGAGGATGAGGGTCCCTAAGACAGTTCTAGAGGTGGTACCTCCCTATATTTTACATGTGTGTGTATATATATATATATATATATATATATATATATATATATATATATATATATATATATATATATATATATATATATATATATATATATATATATATATATATATATATATATATATATATTACTTTCTGTTGCATTTTTGTGAATGTTTGGCCAATGTATTTTGTCTTTAAATAAAAATACTTGAAATATAAGGGGTGGTAGGAGAAAATTCTCAAACAGCTTCAGGGAGAACCTCAAATTTTCCCTGAAGCAAGTTTATTCATTTCTCTGAGGATGAGGGTCCCTACGACAGTTCTAGAGGTGGTACCTCCCTAATTGGTCAATTAGCAAGAACTCACTTAAAATTAAGTCCTTTCTGAAATTTTCTCTTATATGTTTAAAGATATATTTTTTTCATTAATGTTAATGTAAAATTTTTTAATTTTGCTCCAAAAGACTCTCAGAAAACTTACCTAACCTTATTATAACAAGAACAATTTATTTTAGCCAAACCCAACTAAATATATTTTAGATTTGTTTACAATAATTTAATACTAAACAAACACAGTGAAATATATTTTTTTCGTTAGGTTCAGAATGATTTTGGCGAAATTATTGCATACACAAATTGTTTTTGAGGTGGTTCGGACATGTAGAGAGAATGGAGCGAAACAGAATAACTTCAAGAGTGTATCAGTCTGTAGTGGAAGGAAGGCGGGGTAGGGGTCGGCCTAGGAAGGGTTGGAGGGAGGGGGTAAAGGAGGTTTTGTGTGCGAGGGGCTTGGACTTCCAGCAGGCATGCGTGAGCGTGTTTGATAGGAGTAAATGGAGACAAATGGTTTTTAATACTTGACGTGCTGTTGGAGTGTGAGCAAAGTAACATTTATGAAGGGATTCAGGGAAACCGGCAGGCCGGACTTGAGTCCTGGAGATGGGAAGTACAGTGCCTGCACTCTGAAGGAGGGGTGTACATAAATATATACACATATATATATATATATATATATATATATATATATATATATATATATATATATATATATATATATATATATATATATATATATATATATATATACATGTTTCTTTTTCTGTCTCATAAACACGCTAGATAACAGGGATATCTTGCAACTCCTACTTACACTTTGGTCACACTTGACAGACACGCACATGCATATATATATACATACATCTAGGTTTTCTCCTTTTTCTAAATAGCTCTTGTGCTTCTTTATTTCTTCTATTGTCCATGGGGAAGTGGAAAAGACTCTTTCCTCCGTAAGCCATGCGTGTCGTATGAGGCGACTAAAATGCCGGGAGCAATGGGCTAGTAACCCCTTCTCCTGTAGACACTTACTAAAAAAGAGAAGAAGAAAAACTTTATAAAACTGGGATGCTTAAATGTGCGTGGATGTAGTGCGGATGACAAGAAACAGATGATTGCTGATGTTATGAATGAAAAGAAGTTGTATGTCCTGGCCCTTAGCGAAACAAAGCTGAAGGGGGTAGGAGAGTTTCAGTGGGGGGAAATAAAGGGGATTAAATCTGGAGTATCTGAGAGAGTTAGAGCAAAGGAAGGGGTAGCAGTAATGTTAAATGATCAGTTATGGAAGGAGAAAAGAGAATATGAATGTGTAAATTCAAGAATTAAATGGATTAAAGTAAAGGCTGGATGCGAGAAGTGGGTCATAATAAGCGTGTATGCACCTGGAGAAGAGAGGAATGCAGAGGAGAGAGAGAGATTTTGGGAGATGTTAAGTGAATGTATAGGAGCCTTTGAACCAAGTGAGAGAGTAATTGTGGTAGGGGACCTGAATGCTAAAGTGGGAGAAACTTTTATAGAGGGTGTGGTAGGTAAGTTTGGGGTGCCAGGTGTAAATGATAATGGGAGCCCTTTGATTGAACTTTGTATAGAAAGGGGTTTAGTTATAGGTAATACATATTTTAAGAAAAAGAGGATAAATAAGTATACAAGGTATGATGTAGGGCGAAATGACAGTAGTTTGTTGGATTATGTATTGGTAGATAAAAGACTGTTGAGTAGACTTCAGGATGTACATGTTTATAGAGGGGCCACAGATATATCAGATCACTTTCTAGTTGTAGCTACACTGAGAGTAAAAGGTAGATGGGATACAAGGAGAATAGAAGTATCAGGGAAGAGAGAGGTGAAGGTTTATAAACTAAAAGAGGAGGCAGTTAGGGTAAGATATAAACAGCTATTGGAGGATAGATGGGCTAATGAGAGCATAGGCAATGGGGTCGAAGAGGTATGGGGAAGGTTTAAAAATATAGTGTTGGAGTGTTCAGCAGAAGTTTGTGGTTACAGGAAAGTGGGTGCGGGAGGGAAGAGGAGCGATTGGTGGAATGATGATGTAAAGAGAGTAGTAAGGGAGAAAAAGTATGCATATGAGAAGTTTTTACAAAGTAGAAGTGATGCAAGGAGGGAAGAGTATATGGAGAAAAAGAGAGAGGTTAAGAGAGTGGTGAAGCAATGTAAAAAGAGAGCAAATGAGAGAGTGGGTGAGATGTTATCAACAAATTTTGTTGAAAATAAGAAAAAGTTTTGGAGTGAGATTAACAAGTTAAGAAAGCCTAGAGAACAAATGAATTTGTCAGTTAAAAATAGGAGAGGAGAGTTATTAAATGGAGAGTTAGAGGTATTGGGAAGATGGAGGGAATATTTTGAGGAATTGTTAAATGTTGATGAAGATAGGGAAGCTGTGATTGCGTGTATAGGACGAGGAGGAATAACATCTTGTAGGAGTGAGGAAGAGCCAGTTGTGAGTGTGGGGGAAGTTCGTGAGGCAGTAGGTAAAATGAAAGGGGGTAAGGCAGCCGGGATTGATGGGATAAAGATAGAAATGTTAAAAGCAGGTGGGGATATAGTTTTGGAGTGGTTGGTGCAATTATTTAATAAATGTATGGAAGATGGTAAGGTACCTAGGGATTGGCAGAGAGCATGCATAGTTCCTTTGTATAAAGGCAAAGGGGATAAAAGAGAGTGCAAAAATTATAGGGGAATAAGTCTGCTGAGTATACCTGGCAAAGTGTATGGTAGAGTTATTATTGAAAGAATTAAGAGTAAGACGGAGAATAGGATAGCAGATGAACAAGGAGGCTTTAGGAAAGGTAGGGGGTGTGTGGATCAGGTGTTTACAGTGAAACATATAAGTGAACAGTATTTAGATAAGGCTAAAGAGGTCTTTGTGGCATTTATGGATTTGGAAAAGGCGTATGACAGGGTGGATAGGGGGGCAATGTGGCAGATGTTGCAAGTGTATGGTGTAGGAAGTAGGTTGCTGAAAGCAGTGAAGAGTTTTTACGAGGATAGTGAGGCTCAAGTTAGAGTATGTAGGAAAGAGGGAAATTATTTCCCAGTAAAAGTAGGCCTTAGACAAGGATGTGTGATGTCACCGTGGTTGTTTAATATATTTATAGATGGGGTTGTAAGAGAAGTAAATGCGAGGGTCTTGACAAGAGGCGTCGAGTTAAAAGATAAAGAATCACACACAAAGTGGGAGTTGTCACAGCTGCTCTTTGCTGATGACACTGTGCTCTTGGGAGATTCTGAAGAGAAGTTGCAGAGATTGGTGAATGAATTTGGTAGGGTGTGCAAAAGAAGAAAATTAGGATAACAAAAAGATTAGGTGATGAAAGATTGAATATCAGATTGGAGGGAGAGAGTATGGAGGAGGTGAATGTATTCAGAGATTTAGGAGTGGACGTGTCAGCGGATGGGTCTATGAAAGATGAGGTGAATCATAGAATTGATGAGGGAAAAAGAGTGAGTGGTGCACTTAGGAGTCTGTGGAGACAAAGAACTTTGTCCTTGGAGGCAAAGAGGGGAATGTATGAGAGTATAGTTTTACCAACGCTCTTATATGGGTGTGAAGCATGGGTGATGAATGTTGCAGCGAGGAGAAGGCTGGAGGCAGTGGAGATGTCATGTCTGAGGGCAATGTGTGGTGTGAATATAATGCAGAGAATTCGTAGTTTGGAAGTTAGGAGGAGGTGCGGGATTACCAAAACTGTTGTCCAGAGGGCTGAGGAAGGGTTGTTGAGGTGGTTCGGACATGTAGAGAGAATGGAGCGAAACAGAATGACTTCAAGAGTGTATCAGTCTGTAGTGGAAGGAAGGCGGGGTAGGGGTCGGCCTAGGAAAGGTTGGAGGGAGGGGGTAAAGGAGGTTTTGTGTGCGAGGGGCTTGGACTTCCAGCAGGCGTGCGTGAGCGTGTTTGATAGGAGTGAATGGAGACAAATGGTTTTTAATACTTGACGTGCTGTTGGAGTGTGAGCAAAGTAACATTTATGAAGGGGTTCAGGGAAACCGGCAGGCCGGACTTGAGTCCTGGAGATGGGAAGTACAGTGCCTGCACTCTGAAGGAGGGGTGTTAATGTTGCAGTTTAAAAATTGTAGTGTAAAGCACCCTTCTGGCAAGACAGTGATGGAGTGAATGATGGTGAAAGTTTTTCTTTTTCGGGCCACCCTGCCTTGGTGGGAATCGGCCAGTGTGATAATAAAAATAATATATATATATATATATATATATATATATATATATATAAATATATATATATATATATATATATATATATATATATATATATATATATATATATATATTTCTTTCATTCAACACACCAGCCGTATCCCACCGAGGCGGGGTGGCCCAAAAGGAAAAACAAAAGTTTCTCCTTTCACATTTAGTAATATATACAGGAGAAGGGGTTACCAGCCCCTTGCTCCTGGCATTTTAGTCGCCTCTTACAACACGCATAGCTTACGGAGGAAGAATTCTGTTCCACTTCCCCATGGAGATAAGAGGAAATAAACAAGAACAAGAGCTAGTAAGAAAATAGAAGAAAACCTAGAGGGGTGTGTATACATATGCTTGTACATGTATGTGTAGTGTGACCTAAGTGTAAGCAGAAGTAGCAAGACGTACCTGAAACCTTGCATGTTTATGAGACAGAAAAAACACCAGCAATCCTACCATCGTGTAAAACAATTACAGGCTTACGTTTACACTCACTTGGCAGGACGGTAGTACCTCCCTGGGCGGTTGCTGTCTACCAACCTACTACCTATATATATATATATATATATATATATATATATATATATATATATATATATATATATATATATATATATATATATATATATATATATATATATATATATATATATATATATATATATACATAATTGGATAACATGCCGCGACTAGCCGGGGATCAAACCCAAGATATTTTACCAAATCTCTTGGAAAGCAAGAAAACAAACTAAAATCCTCGATGCCTTAATCTACTACACCACCCTGAATTAAACGTTACTTGTCCAGACACTAGACATGACACTCCTAACGTGATCACATTTGTGGCCGTGGATAGTTACATGGTCTACTTTCAGTCTACTCGCTTCAGCTGCAAGGAAAGTGATAGGATTGATAAGTAGAACTTTTGAAGATATGCGATACCAAGCCAATAATAACACTATTCAGGCCATTCTCTCTCTAGGTTAAAAAAATTACTGTATAATAAAGGCCCCGTTCAAGGCAGACGAATGTGCAAACTGTACGGTGAACAGAGAACCTTCATAGTTCGTCTAAACTCAGTCAAACCCCTAAATTATTAGGAACGCCAGAAGTCCCTCGAACTGTACTTCTTTTGAAGGAAGGCAAGAAATATGATAATATAGACCAGGAAGGTTCTGAAGTGTTGATTCCGAACCTGCACACAAAAATAACTACATATAACATAAAAGACACGGCGAGCAATGCAAAATACCTCCAGTGAAAAGCAAAGTGATGAGTACAGTGAGAGGGAATTCAGTAAGTGTAAAAACACCATAACTCTTTAATACCCTCCCTTCCTGCATAAGGGGGAGTGCCAACAAATCTCAGGCTATCTTCAAGAGGGAACCAAAAGAGACTGATAAGACCATCAACCAGGGGTTATGATCTGGGACTGAGACTCGGAGTTGGTGACTTGCAGAAGCGACTGTAGATAACATACAGGTAAAGTGGTCTGTATTGCTCAAAACATGGTCGATGCTCTAGAAGGTGAGGGCACATGAATCTCCCCTGTAGGTAGTGGCGGGGTAGTAATGTTTCGTGAATCGCTGTTGGTGGTAGTGATGATAATAGTGTTGCTGGTTGAAGAGGTTATGGTATTAGCTGTGAGAGTAAAAACAGTGTTAATGTAGCAGTGGTGGAGGTAGTAATAGTTTTGAGGGGTGTGCAGTAGTATCAGTGTTGGTTGTGCTAATATTGGTAGTGATAGCCATGGTGGTAGTGCTTGTGCAAGACGTAAAAGTTGCGATGATATTGCTAGTGGTGATGATATTGCTAGTGGTGATGGCACCACTCGACACACAAGGACCACCGAGGACTTGTGTGTGTCCACCTTAGTAGACCGGGACACCAAAGAAATGAAAAAAAATGAAAAAAAAATACATTATGAAAGTGAAATTTAATATGCTGAAAATTAACAAGTAACGTTTTAATAACACAATACAAAAGCTTTTCAGAGTTTGGTAGACGAGTGTGAAAGGATATATAACAGAAGGAAATTAAAAGTGAACATAGGAAAGAGTAAGGTGATGAAGAATTTGGGTAATGAAAGACTGGATATCAGATTGCAGGGAGAGAGTATAGAGGAAGTGAATGTATTCAGGTATCTGGGAGTGGACTTGTCAGCAGATGGGTCTATGAAAGATGAGGTGAATCGTAGAATTAATGAGAAGAAAAAAGGCGAGTGGTGGACTGAGAAGTCTGTGGAAACAAAACAGTTATCCGTGGAAGTAAAGAGGGTAATGTATGTGAGTATAGTGGTACTAATGCTCTTATATGGATGTGTTGCATGGGTGGTGAATGTTGCAACAAGAAGGGTGGATACAGTCGAGATGTGTCTGAGGGCAATGTGCAGTGTGAATATTATGCAGTGTGAATATTATGCTGTGTGAATATTATGCATTGTGAATATTATGCAGTGAATATTATGCTGAGAAGGGGTTGAAGTGGTTCGGACATTTAGAGAGGATGGATCGAAAATGAATGACTTTTAAGGCAAATACATCTGTAGTGGAAGGAAGACGGGGTAGGGGTCGTCCTAGGAAAGGTTTAGGAAGTTTTGTATGCAAGGGGCTTAGACTTCCAGCAAGCGTGCGTGAGTGTGTTAGGAGCAACTGGACGCAAATGGTTTATGATTTGACGTGCTGTTGGAGTGTGAGCAAAGTAATATTTATGAAGGGATTCAGAGAAACCGGTTTGCCGGACGTGAGACCTGGACGTGGGAAGTACAGTACCTGCGCTCTGAACGAGGGGTGGAGATATGCTGCACTTTATGAACTGTAGTGTCAGTACCCTTCTGGCAAGACAGTGGTGGAGTGAGCGATGATAAAAATATTTCTTTTTTGTCTGGTCACTCTTCCTCGGTGGAAAACGGCCGTTGTGTTGAAAAACAAAAATCTTTCCAGATTTTAAAATCCTTGAGTGATATCACATCTGGCTAAGTGAGTATACATATAACATTGAACATTAAAATGGTATAAAATACCGACAGGTTGTTAGGTAAGACACATATGCAACAATTAGGTATCTTTATTTCGAAACGCCTACTGTGTAGGCGAAACGTTTCGAAATAAAGATACCTAACTGTTGCATATGTGTCTTACCTAACAACATATAACATTACATATGTTTGAAGAAGGAACTCGTGAAGAAAAAAACAAATTCATAAGAGCCACTATAAAATCCCTGCCAGTTACCAAGATAATCCGTAAGTGACTTGTCTAAAGCTTCAGAAGGAGACTTGAACAGTATAAACACATTAGAAATAGGGCAGCACACCCTCAGGACATATAATTAGAGCCCATCAAGGCGTCCACCCAGGCACCCATCCTGGTGCCCACCCTGCAGCCCACTCAGCCACCCATCATGACGCCCACCTAGGCACCCACTCAGGCACCCACCCAGGCGCACCATCGTTCCTACAGTCATCGAACACAGCACCTGCTGCTCTCTAACAACTTGCACTTATTGAATTAAAAAATAAATGTGTGTAGTGCCAGCAAACCAAATTTAACTTAGCGAAATCACCTGTCCTCGGCAGATACAGGCACTGTGTACGTGTGTTGGGGCGCAGGAGCACTTATGTGCATGTCTATGCAACTGCAATTAGGTGACCACACACACACACACACACACACACACACACACACACTCACTCCCTCTCTCTCTCCCTCTCTCTCTCCCTCTCTCTCTCCCTCTCTCTCCCCCTCTCTCTCCCCCTCTCTCTCTCCCTCTCTCTCCCCCTCTCTCTCTCCCTCTCTCTCTCCCTCTCTCTCCTTCTCTCTCTCTCTCTTTTTTTTTTTTTTTTTTTTTTTTTTTTTACACAGGGTTTGACAAGGTTAAGGATCCCTAGCTTTATTGACAGCTATTTACAGGTTAAGGATTCCTAACTTTATTGGCAAGCTAAGAGCTGTTACCTACATCAGCTCATTTGAAAACATTTTTATTGTTATGAGACATACAAGTAGGGAACAGGATGAAGTTGGAGCCATCTGTGGGCCAGCATTTTAATTTGATCAACTGACGTTATCTCGTTGACATCATTATGCTGTACGAATGTGTTCCATACTCGAGTCATCCTGGGTATGTATGATCTCAGATGGAGTGATGTTCTGGAGAAGGGTACAGCCAGAGTGAAGTTGCTGCTTTCTGCCCGTCTTGTGGCATAAAAGCTTGTTTCACGCTGTCCTCGAAGTGGATCCAAGTGTGGTATTTTGACAATATTGGCCTTGTACATAACAGTAAGGCCACCCACATCCCTCCTATGTTGAAGGCTCTGCTGAAATGACAGATCTATCCAGGATGGGTCCAGGCGAGAGATGAGACGTCTTGCTCTGTTCTCTACTCTGTCAAGCAGTCGCAGATGAGAGGGGGGGCAGGCAAACCAAGAAAGTGGAGCATACTCAAGGTGTGAGCGTACTTGTGCCTCGTACAGGATCTTACAACCTCTACTGTCAAGCAGATGGGAGATACGGCGAAGTGCTGTAAGCTTCCTGGCTGCCTTGTTTGCAAGATTTACAACATGGTTCTTCATGGTTAGTTTGGAGTCAAATTTCACCCCAAGGATATCAACTTCTTCTCCAGGTGCCAACATCTCTCCCTCTCTCTCTCCCTCTCTCTCTCCCTCTCTCTCTCCCTCTCTCTCTCCCTCTCTCTCTCCCTCTCTCTCTCCCTCTCTCTCCCCCTCTCTCTCTCCCTCTCTCTCCCTCTCTCTCTCACCCTCTCTCTCTCTGTCTCTCTTCCTCTCTCTCTCCCTCTCTCTCTCTCTCCCTCACTCCCATAACCCAATCTCTCACCCTCCTCTCTCTCTATAGGCTTCTCTCTCCATCTCTCCATTTCTCTCTCTCATAGCCTTTTCCCTCGCCCTCCTTTCTCCCTCTCTCTCTCTTTCTCTCCCTCTCCCTCTCCCTCTCTTTCTCCCTCTCTCTACCCTTTCTCTCCCCCCTCACATTTCTCTCTCCCCCTTGGTCTTATCCCTCACCCCCATACTCTCTTTTCTCTCTCCCTCTTTCTACCCTTTCTCTCTCCTCTCTCTCCCTCTTTCTACCCTTTCTCTCTCCCCCCCACATCCTCTCCCTCCTCTAGCCTTCTGTCTGTGGTAATAAAAAGAAAAAAAAATGGGTGGCCTTAGAGGACAGAAAACCAGGGATCTGGAAGACGAACCAGGGAGGAAAGACTGGGAGTTAGAGCTCCAAAAAAGGGAGGAAGAGTGGGGAAGGAAGATAGTAGAGCTTGGTAAGAAAATGGAGGAGCGGATAGCTGAAGAGTGCAGGAAGTGGGAAGTACAGGTCTTAGCAGCAGAAGCTAGGATACAGTGCTTAGAAGAGAAACTGCAAAGCCTGAAACAGATTAGAGAGACAAATGACAATTCAGATGTGTCATCAGGAAATTCAAAGTCAGGCGCAGACAAGGGGATGGTAAGCAACAACGGAGACATGCCGTACACGAAGGCCCTATCAGATCCACGTGGGGCCAGGGAAAAGACGATGAGCACACTAAGATCAAACGACAGGTCCGAAGACAATGAAGGTATGCTATATGCAGAGATTCTAACAGCCAACTGCAGTAGCAAGGGACAGCTGGTCAGGAAAGACAGTTCACTGAGAATAGAAGTTTCAGATATGACAGGGACTGAAGGCAAGAACATGTCAATGGAAAGAAATAAAATGCCTCAAAGGAAGCAGATGGAGACTCAGTGGGAGGAGGAAAGGGCGAGGTCAGTTTTTGTGTACGGGCTCCAAGAAGCCAAGGGGGCCAACTTTGAAGAAATAAAACAGGAGGAGATAAAAATGATTGAAGGCATCATGAAAACAATAGGGGAGGGCAATATGACCCAGGTGACAAATTTTCAGAGAATTGGGTGGTGTGCGAGTGGAAGGATATGGCCTGTCAGAGTAACTTTCAAGGAAGAATCAGTTCGAACCAGGATTCTGCAAGAGAAAGCAAGACTGAGGGACAAAGAGGGGTACCAGAGAGTATACCTCGACCGCGACAGAACACAAGAAGAAAGGACTACACTGAAAGAGAGGGTACAGAGATGCAAGGAGGAACGAGAAGCAATGAAAATGAGCAGGACCCAGACAAAGGAGGAAGGGCAAACACACCCCACAGAATCTCCCACCAAAAGACTCCACCCGCGACATTCCCAACGCAACTGAGCAACCTATACTACAACCCACTCACTGTTCCCTCTGCCACCAATCCCCATATCACAAACCTCACCCCAACAGCTGTCCCTTATGGGCATTCTGACCCCACCCCCATCAACACAAACCCCACCTACACCACAGCCCCATATAGGCCCCCACCAAGGCTCTCGCTCCCCCAACCCCAATATTCTTGCATGACCACAATGATAGAAAAGAAACTAAAGGTTTGGTACACAAACGCGGATGGAATAACGAATAAACATGAGGAGTGGAATGAAAGAATCAGTGAAAAATCCCCAGACCTCATAGCAGTCACAGAAACAAAACTCGCTGAGACAATAACAGACACAATCTTCCCAACAGGATATCAGATCCTGAGGAAAGATAGATGGAGTAGAGGGGGAGGAGGGGTTGCACTGCTCATAAAACACCGATGGGGATTTGAGGAAATGGAAGGCATGGACATGATTGGAGAAAGACACTACATTGTAGGTACAATTCAGTCCGGAGAACATAAAGTAGTCATTGGAGTGATGTATAACCCACCACAGAACTGCAGGAGGCCAAGAGAGGAGTACGAAGAAAACAACAGGGTGATGGTGGACACACTGGCTGAGGTGGCAAGAAGAGCTCACTCGAGCAGAGCAAAGTTACTGGTAATGGGCGATTTCAACCACAGGGAGATCGACTGGGAAAACCTGGAGCCACATGGGGGTCCCGAAACATGGAGAGCCAAGATGATGGATGTGGTACTTGAAAACCTCATGCATCAACATGTCAGGGACACAACCAGAGAGAGAGGGGAGGATGAGCCAGCAAGACTGGATCTTGTGTTCACCCTGAGCAGTTCAGACATTGAGGACATCACTTACGAGAGGCCCCTTGGAGCTAGCGATCATGTGGTTCTGAGTTTTGACTATATAGTAGAGTTACAAGTGGAGAAGGTAACAGGAACTGAAGGGGACAGGCCAAACTATAAAAGGGGGGACTACACAGGTATGAGAAACTTCCTGCAGGAGGTTCAGTGGGACAGAGAAATGGTAGGAAAATCAGTAAACGAGATGATGGAATATGTGGCAACAAAGTGCAAGGAGGCAGAGGAAAGTTTTGTTCCCAAGGGAAACAGAAATAATAGGAAGACCAAAACGAGTCCTTGGTTTACCCGAAGGTGTAGGGAGGCAAAAACTAAGTGCAACAGAGATTGGAAAAGGTACAGGAGGCATAGGACCCAGGAAAACAAGGAGATTAGTAGAAGAGCCAGAAACGAGTATGCACAGATAAAGAGGGAGGCCCAGCGACAGTATGAAAACGACATAGCATCGAAAGTCAAATCTGACCCGAAACTGCTGTATAGCCACATTAGGAGGAAGACAACAGTCAAGGACCAGGTGATAAGGTGGAGAACTCACAAGAAACGATCAAGAGGTATGTGAGGAGCTCAACACGAGATTTAAGGAAGTATTTACAGTAGAGACAGGAAGGACTCTGGGGGGACAGACCAGATGGGGACACCAGCAAGGAATACACCAACAAGTGTTGGACGACATACATACAGATGAGAAGGAGGTGAAGAAACTGCTAAGGGACATCGATACCTCAAAGGCAATGGGACCGGACAACATCTCCCCATGGGTCGTTAGAGAGGGAGCAGATATGTTGTGTGTGCCACTTACCACAATCTTCAACACATCCCTGGAAACTGGGCAACTACCTGAGGTATGGAAGACGGCAAATGTAGTTCCCATTTTTAAAAAAGGAGACAGAAAAGAGGCACTAAACTATAGACCTGTGTCATTGACGTGTATAGTATGCAAAATTATGGAGAAGATTATCAGGAGGAGAGTGGTGGAGCACCTGGAACGGAACAGGAGTGTAAATGCCAACCAGCACGGATTCACGGAAGGCAAATCCTGTGTCACAAACCTTCTGGAGTTTTATGAAAAAATAACAGAAGTAAGACAAGAGAGAGAGGGGTGGGTCGATTGCATCTTCTTGGAATGCAAGAAGGCCTTTGACACAGTTCCTCAGAAGAGATTAGTGCAGAAGCTAGAGCATCAGGCGCATATAACAGGAAGGGCACTGCAATGGATCAGAGAATACCTGACAGGGAGGCAACAACGAGTCATGGTACGTAATGATGTATCACAGTGGGCACCTGTGACGAGCGGGGTCCCACAGGGGTCGGTCCTAGGACCAGTGCTATTTTTGGTATATGTGAACGACATGACGGAAGGATTAGACTCAGAAGTGTCCCTGTTTGCAGATGATGTGAAGTTAATGAGGAGAATTAAATCTGATGAGGACCAGGCAGGACTTCAAAGAGACCTGGACAGACTGGACACCTGGTCCAGCAAATGGCTTCTCGAATTTAATCCTGCCAAATGCAAAGTCATGAAGATAGGGGAAGGGCACAGAAGACCACAGACAGAGTATAGGCTAGGTGGCCAAAGACTGCAAACCTCACTCAAGGAGAAAGATCTTGGGGTGAGTATAACACCGAGCATGTCTCCGGAAGCACACATCAATCAGATAACTGCTGCAGCATATGGGCGCCTGGCAAACCTGAGAACAGCATTCCGATACCTTAGTAAGGAATCATTCAAGACACTGTACACCGTGTATATCAGGCCCATACTGGAGTATGCAGCACCTGTTTGGAACCCGCACTTGATAAAGCACGTCAAGAAACTAGAGAAAGTACAAAGGTTTGCGACAAGGTTAGTTCCAGAGCTCAGGGGAATGTCCTATGAAGAAAGATTAAGGGAAATCGGCCTGACGACACTGGAGGACAGGAGGGTCAGGGGAGACATGATAATGACATATAAAATACTGCGTGGAATAGACAAGGTGGACAAAGACAGGATGTTCCAGGGAGGGGACACAGAAACAAGAGGCCACAATTGGAAGTTGAAGACACAAATGAGTCAGAGAGATAGTAGGAAGTATTTCTTCAGTCATAGAGTTGTAAGGCAGTGGAATAGCCTAGAAAATGACGTAGTGGAGGCAGGAACCATACACAGTTTTAAGACGAGGTTTGATAAAGCTCATGGAGCGGGGAGAGAGAGGGCCTAGTAGCAACCGGTGAAGAGGCGGGGCCAGGAGCTAGGACTCGACCCCTGCAACCACAAATAGGTGAGTACACACACACACACACACACACACACACACACACACACACACACACACACACACACACACACACACACACACACACACACACAGAAAAAAAACACCGAAATTTGGCCAATCATCTAATAAAATTCAAGGACGCCCGATTAGTGATCAAAGAACCTAATTTCCGCACATGTAAGTGCCTTGAATCAGCATTAATCGCTACTGGATACCTCAGGTAGACAACGTTTGAAAAAACACATAAGGGACTTCATTACTTGTCTCAATGCTCACACCCCACTTAGCCGGGCATGGAGGGACATAAATAGAATTAAGGGTAACAGAACTGGGCAGATCGCGCACCCTCATCCCTTACATAGGGCGAATGAGTTAGTCAGTGCTTGGGCTGCTACATCCAGCTATGACAATCTTCCCAGTATCACACAGGCAAAATTAAATGACAAATATGTTGCAAGGGAGAGACTTGTTTGCTTTATGCACAGCAAGGAAGATGACTGCAACATTCCTTTCACTAATTATGAACTTGATGCAATACTAACTAAGGGCAGCTCCACGTCGCCTGGTGAGGATGGTATTACAACATACTCAGATTGATAGATGGACTGACACCAGTCAGTCCATCTATCATCATTCTATCATGCAGGAGGAGTCACATGTCTATGGTGCGTCCAACAAAATAAGCCGATTCTTGGATGTCACTACCGCCCGGCTCCGGCTGGGTTACAAGTATCTTTGGCAGGTTAAATCACCACAACCAGAAGTAGACCAAACGAAATGCAAACTTTGCCAGATGGACTCATGTCACACCCTACGTCATTATGTATTGGAGCGCGATAAAATTAATAAATTTAGAGACAACTCAATCAGAAATGTTCAAGATATGTCTAAGTATTTTATCCACAATGGTATATTACAGATCATTTCGGAAAAGTACCCTGACTTTGCTCCATGTAAATAAAGCATTACCACATGCGTGTGTGTGTGTGTGTGTGTACTCACCTAATTGTACTCACCTAATTGTGGTTGCAGGAGTCGAGACTCAGCTCCTGGTCCCTCCTCTTCACCGATCGCTACTGATCGTTATGGTCACCCCAAGATCTTTCTCCTTGACTGAGGTTTGCAGCCTTTGTCCACCTAGCCTATACTCTGTCTGGGGTCTTCTTTGCCCTTCCCCAGTCCTCATGACTTTGAGTTTGTGTGTGTGTGTGTGTACTCACCTAGTTGTACTCACCTAGTTGAGGTTGCAAGGGTCGAGTCCAAGCTCCTGGCCCCGCCTCTTCACTGATCGCTACTAGGTCACTCTCCCTAAACCGTGAGCTTTATCATACCTCTGCTTAAAGCTATGTATGGATCCTGCCTCCACTACATCGCTTCCCAAACTATTCCACTTCCTGACTACTCTGTGGCTGAAGAAATACTTCCTAACATCCCTGTGATTCATCTGTATCTTCAACTTCCAACTGTGTCCCCTTGTTGTTGTGTCCCATCTCTGGAACATACTGTCTTTGTCTACCTTGTCAATTCCTCTCAGTATTTTGTATGTCGTTATCATGTCCCCCATATCTCTCCTGTCCTCCAGTGTCGTCAGGTTGATTTCTCTTAACCTCTCCTCGTAGGACATACCTCTTAGCTCTTGGAATAGTCTTGTTGCAAACCTTTGCACTTTCTCTAGTTTCTTTACGTGCTTGGCTAGTTGTGGGTTCCAAACTGGTGCCGCATACTCCAATATGGGCCTAACGTAGACGCTGTTCTGAGGTTTGCTAGGCGCCCATATGCTGCAGCAGTTATTTGGTTGATGTGCTCTTCAGGAGATGTGCCTGGTGTTATACTCACCCCAAGATCTTTTTTCTTGAGTGAGGTTTGTAGTCTCTGGCCCCCTAGACTGTACTCCGTCTGCGGTCTTCTTTGCCCTTCCCCAATCTTCATGACTTTACACTTGGTGGAGTTGAACTCCAGGAGCCAATTGCTGGACTAGATATGCAGCCTGTTCAAATCCCTTTGTAGTTCTGTTTGGCCTTCGATCGAATGAATTCTTCTCATCAACTTCACGTCATCTGCAAACAGGGACACTTCGGAGTCTATTCCTTCCGTCATGTCCTTCACAAATACTAGAAACAGCACTGGTTCTAGAACTGACCCCTGTGGGGCCCCGCTGATCACAGGTGCCCACTCTGACACCTCGCCACGTACCATGACTCGCTGCTGTCTTCCTGACAAGTATTCATTGATCCATTGTAGTGCCTTCCCTGTTGTCCCTGCTTGGTCCATCAGTTTTTGCACTAATCTCTTGTGTGGAACTATGTCAAACGCCTTCTTGCAATCCAAGAAAATGCAATCCACCCACCCCTCTCTCTCTCTCTTATCTTACTACTGTGTGTGTTTGCATGTGTATTTGTGTACTCATATATGTGTGTATATGTATACTCGTGTGTGTGTGTGTGTGTGTGTACTCACCTATTTGTGTGTGTGTGTGTTAGTTACCATTTTGTCCTAGGCACATGTCGATTAGACACTAGGCCTGTTGTGTGTGTGTAGGTGTGTAGGTGTACTCCCCTAGTTGTACTCACCTAGTTGAGGTTGCGGGGGTCGAGTCCTAGCTCCTGGCCCCGCCTCTTCACTGATCGCTACTAGGTCACTCTCCCTGAGCCGTGAGCTTTATCATACCTCTGCTTAAAGCTATGTATGGATCCTGCCTCCACTACATCGCTTCCCAAACTATTCCACTTACTGACTACTCTGTGGCTGAAGAAATACTTCCTAACATCCCTGTGATTCATCTGTGTCTTCAGCTTCCAACTGTGTCCCCTTGTTACTGTGTCCAATCTCTGGAACATCCTGTCTTTGTCCACCATGTCAATTCCTCTCAGTATTTTGTATGTCGTTATCATGTCCCCCCTATCTCTCCTGTCCTCCAGTGTCGTCAGGTTGATTTCCCTTAACCTCTCCTCGTAGGACATACCTCTTAGCTCTGGGACTAGTCTTGTTGCAAACCTTTGCACTTTCTCTAGTTTCTTCACGTGCTTGGCTAGGTGTGGGTTCCAAACTGGTGCCGTATACTCCAATATGGGCGTAACATACACGGTGTACAGGGTCCTGAATGATTCCTTATTAAGATGTCGGAATGCTGTTCTGAGGTTTGCTAGGCGCCCATATGCTGCAGAAGTTATTTGGTTGATGTGCGCTTCAGGAGATGTGCCTGGTGTTATACTCACCCAAAAGATCTTTTTCCTTGAGTGAGGCTTGTAGTCTCTGACCCCCAAGACTGTACTCCGTCTGCGGCCTTCTTTGCCCTTCCCCAATCTTCATGACTTTGCACTTGGTGGGATTGAACTCCAGGAGCCAATTGCTGGACCAGGTCTGCAGCCTGTCCAGATCCTTTTGTAGTTCTGCCTGGTCTTCGATCGAGTGTATTCTTCTCATCAACTTCACGTCATCTGCAAACAGGGACACCTCAGAGTCTATTCCTTCCGTCATGTCGTTCACAAATACCAGAAACAGCACTGGTCCTAGGACTGACCCCTGCGGGACCCCGCTGGTCACAGGTGCCCACTCTGACACCTCACCACGTACCATGACTCGCTGCTGTCTTCCTGACAAGTATTCCCTGATCCATTGTAGTGCCTTCCCTATTATCCCTGCTTGGTCCTCCAGTTTTTGCACCAATCTCTTGTGTGGAACTGTGTCAAACGCCTTCTTGCAGTCCAAGAAAATGCAATCCACCCACCCCTCTCTCTCTTGTCTTACTGCTGTCACCATGTCATAGAACTCCAGTAGGTTTGTGACACAGGATTTCCCGTCCCTGAAACCATGTTGGCTGCTGTTGATGAGATCATTCCTTTCTAGGTGTTCCACCACTCTTCTCCTGATAATGTTCTCCATGATTTTGCATACTATACATGTCAGTGACACTGGTCTGTAGTTTAATGCTTCATGTCTTTCTCCTTTTTTAAAGAATGGGACTACATTTGCTGTCTTCCATGCCTCAGGCAATCTCCCTGTTTCGATAGATGTATTGAATATTGTTGTTAGGGGTACACATAGCGCCTCTGCTCCCTCTCTCAATACCCATGGGGAGATGTTATCTGGCCCCATTGCCTTTGAGGTATCTAGCTCACTCAGAAGCCTCTTCACTTCTTCCTCGGTTGTGTGCACTGTGTCCAGCACTTGGTGGTGTGCCCCACCTCTCCGTCTTTCTGGAGTCCCTTCTGTCTCCTCTGTGAACACTTCTTTGAATCTCTTGTTGAGTTCTTCACATACTTCACGGTCATTTCTTGTTGTCTCTCCTCCTTCCTTCCTTAGCCTGATTACCTGGTCCTTGACTGTTGTTTTCCTCCTGATGTGGCTGTACAACAGTTTCGGGTCAGATTTGGCTTTCGCTGCTATGTCATTTTCATATTGTCTTTGGGCCTCCCTTCTTATCTGTGCATATTCGTTTCTGGCTCTACGACTGTTCTCCTTATTCTCCTGGGTCCTTTGCCTTCTATATTTCTTCCATTCCCTAGCACACTTGGTTTTTGCCTCCCTGCACCTTTGGGTAAACCATGGGCTCATCCTGGCTTTTTCATTAATCCTGTTACCCTTGGGTACAAACCTCTCCTCAGCCTCCTTGCATTTTGTTGCTACATATTCCATCATCTTATTAACTGGCTTCCCTGCCAGTTCTCTGTCCCACTGAACCCCGTTCAGGTAGTTCCTCATTCCTGTGTAGTCCCCTTTCTTGTAGTTTGGCTTCATTCGTCCTGGCCTTCCTGCTTCTCCCTCCACTTGTAGCTCTTCTGTGTATTCGAAGCTTAAAACCACATGGTCACTGGCCCCAAGGGGTCTTTCATATGTGATGTCCTCGATATCTGCACTACTGAAGGTGAATACTAAGTCCAGCCTTGCTGGTTCATCCTCTCCACTCTCTCTTGTAGTGTCCCTTACGTGTTGGTACATGAAGTTCTCCAGTACCACCTCCATCATCTTAGCCCTCCATGTATCTTGGCCCCCATGTGGGTCCAAGTTCTCCCAATCGATCTCCTTGTGGTTAAAGTCACCCATGATCAGGAGCTTTGCCCTGCATGCATGAGTTCTTCTGGCCACTCTAGCCAGTGTGTCAACCATCGCTCTATTGCTCTCGTCGTACTCTTGCCTTGGCCTCCTGCTGTTCTGTGGTGGGTTATACATCACTGCTATTACCACCTTGGGACCTCCAGAGTGAAGTGTTCCCACTATGTAATCACTTTCTTCTCCGCTATCTCCTCTCTCCAGCTCGTCAAAATTCCAGCGATTTTTGATCAGCAACGCCACTCCTCCACCCCCCCGTTCCCTCTGTCTTTCCTCAGGATTTGGTATCCCGTTGGAAAGATGGCATCTGTTATCATACCTGTAAGCTTGGTTTCTGTGAGAGCTATGATGTCCGGTGATGATTCTTTGACTCTTTCATGCCACTCCTCCCACTTATTTGTTATTCCATCAGCGTTTGTGTACCATACCTTCAGTTTCCTTTCCAACACTGTGGTTTGGGGGGCCTGTGAGGGTGGGAGACCTGGTGGCATACTGTGGGATTCTATAGCTCGGTGTTGGGTGGAATCTGTGGGTATGAATTGTAGTGTGTGTTGGGATGGTGTGATAGGTTGTATGGTTCTGAGAGTAGTTGTGTGTGTGCTTGCCCTTGCTGTTCTGTCCTGCTCTGACTGACCTCTGCTGGTTCCCTCCTTGTCTCTTTTCCTAGCTCCTTTCGCTTTTTTGTCCTCTCCCTCAGCTGCTGTCTTTCTGATTTTGTTCTGTCTCTGTCTAGGAACACCCTCTTGTACTCTTCCGAGTATTTCAATCGTGGTTTCTCTTGGAGGATCCTGTTCCGCACTGTTTCCGTCCTGAGAATCAGCTTGATTGGTCGGTTTCTCCCCTTCGAGTACCCCCCTCGAAGGGGAGAAACCGACCAATCAAGCTGATTCTCAGGACGGAAACAGTGCAGAACAGGATCCTCCAAGAGAAACCACGATTGAAATACTCGGAAGAGTACAAGAGGGTGTTCCTAGACAGAGACAGAACAAAATCAGAACGACAGCAGCTGAGGGAGAGGACAAAAAAGCGAAAGGAGCTAGGAAAAGAGACAAGGAGGGAACCAGCATAGGTCAGTCAGAGCAGGACAGAACAGCAAGGGCAAGCACACACACAACTACTCTCAGAACCATACAACCTATCACACCATCCATGTGTGTGTGTGTGTGTGTGTGTGTGTGTGTGTGTACTCACCTATTTGTACTCACCTATTTGTGGTTGCAGGGGTCGAGTCCTAGCTCCTGGCCCCGCCTCTTCACCGGTTGCTACTAGGCCCTCTCTCTCCCCGCTCCATGAGCTTTATCAAACCTCGTCTTAAAACTGTGTATGGTTCCTGCCTCCACTACGTCATTTTCTAGGCTATTCCACTGCGTGTGTGTGTGTGTGTGCGTGTACTCACCTAATTGTACTCACCTAATTGTGGTTGCAGGGGTCGAGACTCAGCTCCTGGCCCCGCCTCTTCACTGATCGCTACTAGGTCCTCTCCCTCTCTGCTTCCTGAGCTTTGTCATACCTCTTCTTAAAACTATGTATGGTTCCTGCCTCCACTACTTCACTTGCTAGGCTATTCCACTTCCTGACGACTCTATGACTGAAGAAATACTTCCTAACGTCCTTGTGACTCGTCTGAGTCTTCAGCTTCCAATTGTGACCCCTTGTTTCTGTGTCCCCTCTCTGGAACATCCTATCTCTGTCCACCTTGTCTATTCCCCGCAGTATCTTGTATGTCGTTGTCATGTCTCCCCTGACCCTTCTGTCCTCCAGTGTCGTCAGTCCGATTTCCCTCAACCTTTCCTCGTACGACATTCCCCTGAGCTCTGGGACTAGCCTTGTTGCAAACCTTTGTACTTTCTCTAACTTCTTGACGTGCTTGACTGTGTGTGTGTGTGTGTGTGTGTGTGACTCAACAATCAATATTTGCACTAATAACTCATTACAGTTGTGACCAGGTGTGGATGTGTGAATTGTTCATTACTCTATAATTAGTTCATGATTGTAGCTATGTATAAACAGGATTCTTTACCTTTGTAACTTGTGAGTTCATTACCTTTGTACCTAGTTCAGCTATCAAACTTTGGGGGCCCAGTCCCTGGACCCATTATGTACCTCTGTAATCTGTAAATACCTTTGTAACTTGTCATGATTGTTACCAGATCTACCTGGAGTTCATTACCTTTGTAACTTGCTCAGCTATCAAAACTTTGGGGCTCAGACCCTGGACCCATTATGTACCTCTGTAATCTTTTGACTAACGCCCACAGGATGGGTATGGGGTGCATAATAAACATATTAAACTTACTGACACTACGATATGTGAGTGTGTCAGTATCCAGGTCCACCTCCATATCCCTCTGAAAGAGTTTGTCATGTCATTCCATTTGAGGTGACAAGCGTAGATTACACTGGACCAATAATTTTAACCAAAACAGCTGACAAAGTTCCTATCAAGGTGTACATCTGTTTGTTCACCTGCGCTACAACTGGAGCAGTACAAATAGAAGTAGCCACTGACATGTCTACTGAAACTTTTATCAAATTATTCAGAAGGTTGTCTATGCTTAAGACAGAAAGAATCAAGCATTCTGCATTGCTTCATAGTGGATGTTTGGCAAGGAGGGGAAATATCCCACGTCAGCTTTTCCTTTATGTGCTGGGGCCAAGTGAAGGGCGGCGAGAGGCGATTAGTTAGATTGCTTATAACCCTACTAAGAGACACATTAACGCCCGGATAACAAAGAACGCTGATCAGCGCGTTTTTGTGCATAAAAGTATTTCAATAGACAACTACAGAGAAGTGTTATCAGCTTCTTTAGTGACATTATGGTGAACAAATTTTGATGAACAGTATAACAACGAGCGTTGCGATCCTAACAGAGTGTAGTGCGACATTCTTAAAAGAACATGTCTGCTTCAGTCAAGACACCTATATCCGAGTCACATATGGGTCCGATACAGATACCCAGGTAAGTCTAGTAAGTAATGAGACTAGCTGGGTCAGCTGTGCAGCAGACAGCTGGTACATTTCTTTCTAGATGTATCATACACTCAGTTATTGGTGGACTTTTGAGTCCACACACGTGAGTATAGGATTCAATGGATCCAGTCAGTATTCAGCAATGAAAATACTGACATAACATCCCCTAGGGGTAATTATACTCACCAATAATAATTAATATTCCAGCCCTTGAGGAAGTGCATACAACAGCTTCTCAAGACATCGCCTGCAGGGACAGCTGTGTGGTAGAAAACTGTCTTTCAAGCTAAGTTCCCCAAAAGTCCACTATTTAATCTTTGACTTGGCTTGTAGCATTTCCCTCAACAGACAATGTTCTGAAAAATAAGAAAGTTTTCCCTCGTTAATCTTACAAATGCCGTTAATCAGCTGATTTTTATATTTTTTTTCAAGTTTACTTTTCTCAGTTACATTCTATTTAAAATTTTATAAGAAACAGTACTGGTTGTTGATTTTTTTTATAAACTCCAGTTTAATAAAGAATCTCCCCCATTCCCCTACAAAATGGCGTACTGCCACCCACACAGCTCAGACTTAACACAAAATTAGTTTTTGTTACAAAACTATAGCTTTTAGGGTTTGAAGTTGATCAGAAGAAACATTCATTAACTATTACACAGGACACAACTTGCTTATTAAAACTAGCAAATTGAAATTTACTGCTTAATGACATGCAGTCTTAACAAAGCCCACCAATGGTAAAAGTTTAAAGCCGATCAGAAAAAGTACTTTTCAGCAATTCGTATGGTCCTCCAAGATGTCACTACTCAACAATACGCAGTCCAGGTAGATTCAATACAGTCCAGTTCCAATGTGCTTAGGAGCTTTATTCACTGAAAAAGAACTTGAGGCATTTCACATCACACGGTTGTTAGACAGACTAAACTCAATGCTAAATGTTGAGACATCTTAACACGAGGTGTCAAGAGGAACTTGGCATTATCCTCGGAGTAAGTCAATCCTAGCGATGAGAAAATGAAAATAGCATTCAATACCGACAGGTTGATAAGTAAGACACGTGGAACAGTTAGGTATTCTTATTTCGAAAGGTTTCGCCTGCACAGTAGGCTTCTTCAGTTGACTACAGAAGAGTAAGCAAAAGCAATACAGATGTGAAGACGATATAATCAATCCATCACCCTCGAAGACGTAGTTCTGAGATGGTCAGTTCCTCAGCTTGGAGAAGAGTTTTGCTCCATAGTCTGGAACAATGTTCCAGACGTAAGAACATAAGAACGGAGGAACACTGCAGCAAGCCTGTTGGCCCAAACTGGGCAGGTCATTCATAAATCCAATCCACTAACACAGGGGTCGGCGAACTTTTTTGGGTATTTCCCCTGAACAAATTTGTGTACACCAAAATTACCTACTCGATTTGAAAGTCCACAGAATCCGGAAAAACACAAGGAGCATTTAAATTCAAAATAGTTTACTGAATCCATTTGTATGGAGACAGTCATAGAAACTTGAAAGTATATATTATACGCGATAAAGCAACTTTAAAAATAAAACACAAAACAAAATAATAAAATGAAAAATAAACTAAGTGAAATAAATAGTAACAGACAAATTTAATAAAAATCTTATTAAGGAACTAAAGAATTTCATTGAAAACATTTTCACTTCAGGTTTTGGATTATTATAATCATGGGGGAGCGCTAAACCCGTAGGATTATACAGTGCATGTGGGGAGGGGATAGAAGGTATTCAGGCTCAATTCAGGGAACCGGAGCACAAATCCAATTCCCTAGATCAAGAGCCCCTCACCAGTTCAGGTTTTGGATCTATGATGTTGTTTCATTTCTGATACATCATCAAAATTAGTGTTTTTTTGATGACAGAGAAATTTGGACACTCTTCCGCGTTCAACCGATTTCTGGACTTTGTTTTCAAGTTAATGAGAGTGGAAAATTCTTCATGGCAAAGATAGGTAGTTGCAAATGGCAGTAGTATTTTTGCTTCCTCGTGTGCTATTTTGAAAGCCTCTGCAATTCTTGAAATCCAAAAAAATAGACAGGTCTGCATTGTTCTGAAATTCAGTGCGTGTTTCATTGTTGGAGCGAAGTTCAAGAAGTGCCAATCCTTCAGGCTCTTCTGGCACATCGGCAATTTCACACTTGAAGGAATTCACAACCCAACTCACAGTATGTGACTCAAGATCTGGAAAGTAATCAGTGAACCGGTTTCTGAGTTTGGCAAAATGCCCTATAACTGCAAGCAGAGACAATTATTGATAGCGAGATAGGATACTAGGCCAAAAGTCAGGTGATAGTTTGTCAACAATGGCACATGCGGTTGTCGTGCCGGCTCCCGAGTCACTTCCGACACACGGTGTTGCCAGCTGCGGCAATCCTTATCTGTTTTACGTCATTACCAACTTATGGAATGGTCCCTACAAATTACATTTTAAATTTTATTAAGAGACTACAAATTATTTGTTTGAAAAAATGTGACTTTCGCAATTTCCGTTGTTTATTAAATAAAGTTTTGTGCAATTTTATATATATATGTTTATTAAGCCTTCATTACCCCCGAGATTTTCATTTTAATTTACCCCAGTTCCCAGACCCCTGCACTAACAGATTACTTGCCCAAACCATTTTCAAAGCCACCCAAGCAATAAGCTCTGACAAATCTATTTACTCATGTGCAAGTCCACTTATGAACATTAAAATGGTATAAAATACCGACAGGTTGTTAGGTAAGACACATATGCAACAGTAATGTATCTTTATTACGAAATGTTTCGCCTACACAGTAGGCTTCTTCAGTCGAGTACAGAAAAGTTGATAGAAGCAGAAGAGACTTGAAGACGATGTAATCAGTCCATCACCCTTAAAGTTTTGAGGTGGTCAGTCCCTCAGTCTGGAGAAGAGCATTGTTCCGAAGTCTGAGACAATATTGTCTCAATATTTTCTCCATATTGTTTCATACTATGGAACAATGCTCTTCTCCAGACTGAGGGACTGACCACCTCAAAACTTTAAGGGTGATGGACTGATTACATCGTCTTCAAGTATCTTCTGCTTCTATCAACTTTTCTGTACTCGACTGAAGAAGCCTACTGTGTAGGCGAAACATTTCATAATAAAGATACCTAACTGTTGCATATGTGTCTTACCTAACAACCCGCACATAAAAGAGAGAAGCTTACGACGACGTTTCGGTCCGACTTGGACCATTGACAAAGTCACACTAACAGAGGTGGAGCAGGACGGCTATATATAGGCAGGAAGAGGTGGAGGTAGTAGTAGTAGTAGTAGTAGTAGTAGTAGTACAAAAATTGTATATAATACCGACAAGATGAAATTAAGACACATGCACAACACCCGGGTATCCCCATCGTAGACGTTTCGCCATCCAGCCGGCCACTGGATGGCGAAACGTCCACAACAAAGACAACCAGACGCCGCACATGTGTCTTAATTTCATCAGTAGTTGTAGTAGTAGTAGAAGAAAAAGAGGTAGTAGCAGTGGTAGTGGTAGAAGTGGGAAATAAGGATGACGAGCCAGTCAAAAACAAAGACAAAGGAAGGGGAGCACTGCAAGAGAGCTAGATGCCCACAGAGGGAGAGCAAGCGCACAGAGGTGCGTGAAAGAGGAAGTGGTGAAATAAAATAAATGAAGAAGGAACAGAAACACGAGACAGGAGAGAGAAAGACAACCCAGAGGAGAAAAGGAAATAGGAAAGGGGAAGAGGAAGAAGAAAAAGAAAGAAAAAATGAGGGTTCAGGTTAAGTCACGGGTGTTCTGAAGTTTGGAGCATTTTACAATGTAGTGAGAGAGGAAGGCATCTACAGAGACGAAGCCAGGGCTAAGGTTCATACAAGGAAAGTTTTGTATTAGAGAGGATTCAACTAGACGGCCACTGTTCGAGTTGGAAGTAGGGAAGACAGTTTTAGCAGAAGACCAGTCAATAGGATGGCTATGATCTCTGACGTGACAGAAAAGAGCATTGTTAGTGTCGGCAAGCCTAACACTATTTTTGTGCTCCCTAAGTCTGTCAGGAAGAGATCGACCAGTTTCTCCGAAGTACTACAACTACTGATGAAATTAAGACACATGTGCGGCGTCTGGTTGTCTTTGTTGTGGACGTTTCGTCATCCAGTGGCCGGCTGGATGGCGACATGTCTACGATGGGGATACCCGGGTGTTGTGCATGTGTCTTAATTTCATCTTGTCGGTATTATATACAATTCTTGTACTACTACTACTACTACCTCCACCTCTTCCTGCCTATATATAGCCGTCCTGCTCCACCTCTGTTAGTGTGACTTTGTCAATGGTCCAAGTCGGACCGAAACGTCGTCGTAAGCTTCTCTCTTTTATGTGCGGGTTATTTGTGTAAATGTATGGAAGAGGGTAAGGAACCTATGGATTGGCAAAGAACATGCATACTGTAGCTCCTTTGAATAAAGGCACAGGGGACAAAAGAGTGCAAAAATTATAGGGGAAAAAGTCTGATGCTGCAAATGTATGGAATAGGAGGTAGGTTAGTGAAGAGTTTTTACGAGGACAGTGAGGCTCAGATTATGTAGGAGAAAAAGAGATTATTTCCCAGTAAAAGTAGGCCATAGACATGGATGTGTGATGTCACCATAGTTGTTCAATATATTTATAGATGGGGTTGTAAGAGAAGTGAATGCTCGGGTGTTGGCAAGAGTGTAGAGTTGAAACAAAGAATCTAATACAAAGTGGGAGTTGTCACAGTTGCTCTTTGCTGATGACACTGTGCTTTTGGGAGATCCTGAAGAGAAGTTGCAGAGGTTGGTGGACGAATTTGGTAGGGTATGAAAAAGAAGAAAATTAAAAGTGAATATAGGAAAGAGTAAGGTGATGAGGATAACAAAAAAAAAAATAGGTTGAAGGGAGGAGCTAAAGGAGGTTTTGTGTGCAAGGGGCTTCGACTCCCAGTCGGCAGTCAACAGTCAGCAGTCAGCAGCCAGCAGTCAGGGCCTGAGTCCTGGAGATGGGAAGTACAGTGCCTGCACTCTGAAGGAGGGCTGTTAATGTTGCAGTTTTATAACTGTAGTGTAAGTGCGCCTCTGGCAAGACAGTGATGGAGTGAATGATGGTGAAAGTTTTTTTTTCGGGCCATCCTGCCTTGGTGGGAGACGGTCGATGTGTTAATAAAATAAAAAAAATCTTCTAATCATCAGCGAATTTGCTCACATCATTAGTAATTCTCTCGTCTAGGTCATTGGTATATTTTATAAACAACAATGGACCTAAATCTGATCCCTGTGGAACGCCACTTGTTACAGATCCCCACTCAGATTTCATCCCATTTATGCACACTCTCTGCTTCCTATTGGTGAGCCATGACTAGATCCATGACAGCACTTTTCCTCCCAGTGCCATGAGCTGCGTCTTTCTTTAAAAGTCTGGTGCGGTACTCAGTCAAAAGTCTTACTAAAATTCAAATAAACAATATCGAATTCTTTATCGTGAAGAAAGTTGGTAAATTAGTTAGGCAGGAACTGCCCCATGTGAATCAAATTATGCTTATCAAGTTGGTTTCTTATAATATCAGCCATAATTGACTCTAGTAATTTGCCTACAATTGAGATTAGGCTTACTGGGCGGTAATTTGACGGTAATGACTTGTTCCATTCTCTAAAAATAGGAATTACATTGGCCGTCTTCCACATATGAGACACTACACCTATTTGAAGAGATATATTAAAAATATTAGTCAATGGTTCACAAAGTTCCATTTTGGACTCCATGACAACCCTTGATAAAAGCCCATCAGGGCCCAAGGATTTATTTTGCTTCTATCGGCTTATCCGTTTGATAACCATATCGCTAGTGACGGTAATGTTACATAATTTATCTTCTTCAGACCCACTATAAAAATTAATTATTGGGATATTGTTAGTGTTTTCCCGTGTGAAAACCGAGAGTAAGTAATTATTAAAATTCGAGCACATTCATTATCCTTCATTTAGTAAATATTGCGGTGTATTGGTGAGTATAATGTATAAAAAACGCTCCATATATAATGTCAATTTCCGTGATTTGTTCTGAAACCAGACGAGAAGACCAGTGGCTGGAATAGGTATGTGGTGTCGGTATGTGGCTGCTATTTTTGGCCGAGACTAGGCCATTGGTTATTTTATGTTTGTTATGCTCTCTAAATTTTCCTTGAAAGCCCTAGTGTTTTGGACAATATATATATATATATATATATATATATATATATATATATATATATATATATATATATATATATATATATATATATATGTGTTGCAAACCTTTGCACTTTCTCTAGTTTCTTTACGTGCTTGGCTAGGTGTGGGTTCCAAACTGGTGCCGCATACTCCAATATGGGCCTAACGTATACGGTGTACAGGGTCCTGAACGATTCCTTATTAAGATGTCGGAATGCTGTTCTGAGGTTTGCTAGGCGCCCATATGCTGCAGCAGTTATTTGGTTGATGTGCGCTTCAGGAGATGTGCCTGGTGTTATACTCACCCCAAGATCTTTTTCCTTGAGTGAGGTTTGTAGTCTCTGACCCCCTAGACTGTACTCCGTTTGCGGCCTTCTTTGCCCTTCCCCAATCTTCATGACTTTGCACTTGGTGGGATTGAACTCCAGGAGCCAATTGCTGGACCAGTTCTGCAGCCTGTCCAGATCCCTTTGTAGTTCTGCCTGGTCTTCGATCGAGTGTATTCTTCTCATCAACTTCACGTCATCTGCAAACAGGGACACCTCAGAGTCTATTCCTTCCGTCATGTCGTTCACAAATACCAGAAACAGCACTGGTCCTAGGACTGACCCCTGCGGGACCCCGCTGGTCACAGGTGCCCACTCTGACACCTCGCCACGTACCATGACTCGCTGCTGTCTTCCTGACAAGTATTCCCTGATCCATTGTAGTGCCTTCCCTGTTATCCCTGCTTGGTCCTCCAGTTTTTGCACCAATTTCTTGTGTGGAACTGTGTCAAACGCCTTCTTGCAGTCCAAGAAAATGCAATCCACCCACCCCTCTCTCTCTTGTCTTACTGCTGTCACCATGTCATAGAACTCCAGTAGGTTTGTGACACAGGATTTCCCGTCCCTGAAACCATGCTGGCTGCTGTTGATGAGATCATTCCTTTCTAGGTGTTCCACCACTCTTCTCCTGATAATCTTCTCCATGATTTTGCATACTATACATGTCAGTGACACTGGTCTGTAGTTTAATGCTTCATGTCTGTCTCCTTTTTTAAAGATTGGGACTACATTTGCTGTCTTCCATGCCTCAGGCAATCTCCCTGTTTCGATAGATGTATTGAATATTGTTGTTAGGGGTACACATAGCGCCTCTGCTCCCTCTCTCAATACCCATGGGGAGATGTTATCTGGCCCCATTGCCTTTGAGGTATCTAGCTCACTCAGAAGCCTCTTCACTTCTTCCTCGGTTGTGTGCACTGTGTCCAGCACTTGGTGGTGTGCCCCACCTCTCCGTCTTTCTGGAGTCCCTTCTGTCTCCTCTGTGAACACTTCTTTGAATCTCTTGTTGAGTTCTTCACATACTTCCCGGTCATTTCCTGTTGTCTCTCCTCCTTCCTTCCTTAGCCTGATTACCTGGTCCTTGACTGTTGTTTTCCTCCTGATGTGGCTGTACAACAGTTTCGGGTCAGATTTGGCTTTCGCTGCTATGTCATTTTCATATTGTCTTTGGGCCTCCCTTCTTATCTGTGCATATTCATTTCTGGCTCTACGACTGTTCTCCTTATTCTCCTGGGTCCTTTGCCTTCTATATTTCTTCCATTCCCTAGCACACTTGGTTTTTGCCTCCCTGCACCTTTGGGTAAACCATGGGCTCATCCTGGCTTTTTCATTACTCCTGTTACCCTTGGGTACAAACCTCTCCTCAGCCTCCTTGCATTTTATTGCTACATATTCCATCATCTCATTAACTGGTTTCCCTGCCAGTTCTCTGTCCCACTGAACCCCGTTCAGGTAGTTCCTCATTCCTGTGTAGTCCCCTTTCTTGTAGTTTGGCTTCATTCGTCCTGGCCTTCCTGCTTCTCCCTCCACTTGTAGCTCTACTGTGTATTCGAAGCTTACAACCACATGGTCACTGGCCCCAAGGGGTCTTTCATATGTGATGTCCTCGATATCTGCACTACTGAAGGTGAATACTAAGTCCAGCCTTGCTGGTTCATCCTCTCCTCTCTCTCTTGTAGTGTCCCTTACGTGTTGGTACATGAAGTTCTCCAGTACCACCTCCATCATCTTAGCCCTCCAAGTATCTTGGTGTGTGTGTGTGTGTGTGTGTGTGTGTGTGTGTGTGTGTGTGTGTGTGTGTGTGTGTTTTTCAACAAGTTGACCGTCTCCCACCGAGGCAGGGTGACCCAAAGAGAAAGAAAATCCCCAAAAGAAAATACTTTCATCATCATTCAACGCTTTCACCTCACTCACACAAAATCACTGTTTTTGCAGAGGTGCCCAGAATACAACAGTTTAGAAGTATATATGTATAAAAATACACAATATCTCTCTCCAAACTGCTAATTTCCCGAACCCCTCCTTTAGAGTGTAGGCAATGTACTTTCCATTTCCAGGACTCAAGTCCGGTTATATAAAATAATCGGTTTCCCTGAATCTCTTCACTAAATATTACCCTGCTCACACTCCAACAGATCGTCAGGTCCCAAATACCATTTGTCTCCATTCACTCCTATCTAACACACTCACGCACGCTTGCTGGAAGTCCAAGCCCCTCGTCTACAAAACTTCCTTTACCCCCTCCCTCTAACCTTTTTGAGGACGACCCGTACCCCGCCTTCCTTACCCTAAAGATTTATACGCTCTCCATGTCATTCTACTTTGATCCATTCTCTCTAAATGACCAAACCACCTCAACAACCCCTCTTCTGCCCTCTGACTAATACTTTTATTAACTCCACACCTTCTCCTAATTTCCACACTCCGAATTTTCTGCATAATATTTGCACCACACATTGCCCTTAGAAAGGACATCTCCACTGCCTCCAACCGCCTCTTTGCTGCAGCATTTACAACTCAAGCTTCACATCCATATAAGAGTGTTGGTACTACTATACTTTCATACATTCCCTTCTTTGCCTCCATAGATAACATTTTTTGCCTCCACATATACCTCAATGCACCACTCACCTTTTTTCATCATCAATTCTATGATTAACCTCATCCTTCATAAATCCATCTGCTGACACGCCAACTTCCAAATATCTGAAAACATTCCCTTCTTATATACTCCTCCTCCCCAATTTGATATCAAATTTCTCTTTATCTAAATCATTTGATACTCTCATCACCTTACTCTTTTCTATGTTCACTTTCAACTTTCTACCTTTACACACATTTCCAAATTGTCCACTAACCTTTGCAATTTTTCTTTAGAGTCTCCCATAAGCACAGTATCATCAGCAAAAAGTAACTGTGTCACTTCCCATTTTGTATTTAATTCCCTATAATTTAATCCCACCCCTCTCCCGAACACCCTAGCATTTACTTCTTTTACAGCCCCATCTATAAATATATTAAACAACCATGGTGACATTACACATCCCTGTCTAAGACCTACTCTTACCGGGAAGTAGTCTCCCTCTCTTCTACACACCCTAACCTGAGCCTCACTATTCTCATAAAAACTCTTTACAGCATATAGTAACTTACCACCTATTCCATATATTTGCAACATCTGCCACATTGCTCCCCTATCCCCTTATCATATGCCTTTTCTAATCCATAAATGCAATAAAAACTTCCCTACCTTTATCTAAATACCGCTCACATAAATGCTTCAATGTAAACACTTGATCTACACATCCCCTACTCACTCTAAAACCTCCTTGCTCATCCGCAATTCTACATTCTGTCTTACCTCTAATTCTTTCAATAATAACCCTGCCTTACACTTTTCCTGTTATACTCAGTAAACTTATTCCTCTATAATTTTTACAATCTCTTTTGTCCCCCTTCCCTTTAAATAAAGGGACTATACACGCTCTCCGCCAATCCCTAGGTACCTTTCCCTCTTTCATACATATATTAAAAAAAAAAATATTTATTTTATTTTATTATCACACTGGCCGATTCCCACCAAGGCAGGGTGGCCCGAAAAAGAAAAACTTTCACCATCATTCACTCCATCACTGTCTTGCCAGAAGGGTGCTTTACACTACAGTTTTTAAACTGCAACATTAACACCCCTCCTTCAGAGTACAGGCACTGTACTTCCCATCTCCAGGACTCAAGTCCGTCCTGCCGGTTTCCCTGAACCCCTTCATAAATGTTACTTTGCTCACACTCCAACAGTACGTCAAGTATTAAAAACCATTCGTCTCCATTCACTCCTATCAAACACGCTCACGCATGCCTGCTGGAAGTCCAAGCCCCTCGCACACAAAACCTCCTTTACCCCCTCTCTCCAACCTTTCCTAGGCCGACCCCTACCCCGCCTTCCTTCCACTACAGACTGATACACTCTTGAAGTTATTCTGTTTCGCTCCATTCTCTCCACATGTCCGAACCACCTCAACAACCCCTCCTCAGCCCTCTGGACAACAGTTTTGGTAATCCCGCACCTCCTCCTAACTTCCAAACTGCGAATTATCTGCATTATATTCACACCACACATTGCCCTCAGACATGACATCTCCACTGCCTCCAGCTTTCTCCTCGCTGCAACATTCATCACCCATGCTTCACACATATACAAGAGCATTTGTAAAACTATACTCTCATACATTCCCCTCTTTGCCTCCAAGGACAAAGTTCTTTGTCTCCACAGACTCGTAAGTGCACCACTCACCCTTTTCCCCTCATCAATTCTATGATTCACCTCATCTTTCATAGACCCATCCGCTTACACGTCCACTCCCAAATATCTGAATACATTCACCTCCTCCATACTCTCTCCCTCCAATCTGATATCCAGTCTTTCATCACCTAATCTTTTTGTTATCCTCATAACCTTACTCTTTTCTGTATTCACTTTCAATTTTCTTCTTTTGCACACCCTATCAAATTCATCCACCAATCTCTGCAACTTCTCTTCAGAATCTCCCAAGAGCACAGTGTCATCAGCAAAGAGCAACTGTGACAACTCCCACTTTGTGTGTGATTCTTTATCTTTTAACTCCACGCCTCTTGCCAAGACCCTCGCATTTAATTCTCTTACAACCCCATCTATAAATATATTAAACAACCACGGTGACATCACACATCCTTGTCTAAGGCCTACTTTTACTGGGAAATAATTTCCCTCTTTCCTACATACTCTAACTTGAGCCTCACTATCCTCGTAAAAACTCTTCACTGCTTTCAGTAACCTACCTCCTACACCATACACCTGCAACATCTGCCACATTGCCCCCCTCTCCACCCTGTCATACGCCTTTTCCAAATCCATAAATGCCACAAAGACCTCTTTAGCCATATCTAAATACTGTTCACTTATATGTTTCACTGTAAACACCTGGTCTACACACCCCCTACCTTTCCTAAAGCCTCCTTGTTCATCTGCTATCCTATTCTCCGTCTTACTCTTAATTCTTTCAATAATAACTCTACCATACACTTTGCCAGGTATACTCAACAGACTTATCCCCCTATAATTTTTGCACTCTCTTTTATCCCCTTTGCCTTTATACAAAGGAACTATGCATGCTCTCTCCCAATCCCTAGGTACCTTACCCTCTTCCATACATTTATTAAATAATTGCACCAACCACTCCAAAACTATATCCGCACCTGCTTTTAACATTTCTATCTTTATCCCATCAATCCCGGCTGCCTTACCCCCTTTCATTTTACCTACTGCCTCACGAACTTCCCCCACACTCACAACTGGCTCTTCCTCACTCCTACAAGATGTTGTTCCTCCTTGCCCTATACACGAAATCACAGCTTCCCTATCTTCATCAACATTTATCAATTCCTCAAAATATTCCTTCCATCTTCCCAATACCTCTAACTCTCCATTTAATAACTCTCCTCTCCTATTTTTAACTGACAAATTCATTTGTTCTCTAGGCTTTCTTAACTTATTAATCTCACTCCAAAACTTTTTTTTATTTTCAACAAAATTTGTTGATAACATCTCACCCAGTCTCTCATTTGCTCTCTTTTTACATTGCTTCACCACTCTCTTAACCTCTCTCTTTTTCTCCATATACTCTTCCCTCCTTGCATCACTTCTACTTTGTAAAAACTTCTCATATGCTAACTTTTTCTCCCTTACACATCACATCATCATTCCACCAATCGCTCCTCTTCCCTCCCGCACCCACTTTCCTGTAACCACAAACTTCTGCTGAACACTCTAACACTACATTTTTAAACCTACCCCATACCTCTTTGACCCCATTGCCTATGCTCTCATTAGCCCATCTATCCTACAATAGCTGTTTATATCTTACCCTAACTGCCTCCTCTTTTAGTTTATAAACCTTCACCTCTCTCTTCCCTGATGCTTCTATTCTCCTTGTATCCCATCTACCTTTTACTCTCAGTGTAGCTACAACTAGAAAGTGATCTGATATATCAGTGGCCCCTCTATAAACATGTACATCCTGAAGTCTGCTCAACAGTCTTTTATCTACCAATACATAATCCAACAATCTACTGTCATTTCGCCCTACATCATATCTTGTATACTTATTTATCCTCTTTTTCTTAAAATATGTATTACCTATAACTAAACCCCTTTCTATACAAAGTTCAATCAAAGGGCTCCCATTATCATTTACACCTGGCACCCCAAACTTACCTACCACACCCTCTCTAAAAGTTTCTCCTACTTTAGCATTCAGGTCCCCTACCACAATTACTCTCTCACTTGGTTCAAAGGTTCCTATACATTCACTTAACATCTCCCAAAATCTCTCTCTTTCCTCTGCATTCCTCTCTTCTCCAGGTGCATACACGTTTATTATGACCCACTTCTCGCATCCAACCTTTACTTTAATCCACATAATTCTTGAATTTACACATTCATATTCTCTTTTCTCCTTCCATAACTGATCATTCAACATTACTGCTACCCCTTCCTTTGCTCTAACTCTCTCAGATACTCCAGATTTAATCCCATTTATTTCCCCCCACCGAAACTCCCCTACCCCCTTCAGCTTTGTTTCGCTTAGGGCCAGGACATCCAACTTCTTTTCATTCATAACATCAGCAATCATCTGTTTCTTGTCATCCGCACTACATCCACGCACATTTAAGCATCCCAGTTTTATAAAGTTTTTCTTCTTCTCTTTTTTAGTAAATGTCTACAGGAGAAGGGGTTACTAGCCCATTGCTCCCGGCATTTTAGTCGCCTCATGCGACACGCATGGCTTTCGGAGGAAAGATTCTTTTCCATTTCCCCATGGACAATAGAAGAAATAAAGAGGAACAAGAGCTATTTAGAAAAAGGAGAAAAACCTAGATGTATGTATATATATATATATATATATATATATATATATATATATATATATATATATATATATATATATATATATATATATGCATGTGCGTGTCTGTGAAGTGTGACCAAAGTGTAAGTAGGAGTAGCAAGATATCCCTGTTATCTAGCGTGTTTATGAGACAGAAAAAGAAACCAGCAATCCTACCATCATGCAAAACAGTTACAGGTTTTTGTTTCACAGTCATCTGGCAGGACTTTAGTACTTCCCTGGGTGGTTGCTGTCTACCATCCTACTACCTAATTTATATATATATTATATATATATATATATATAAAATATATATATATATATATATATATATATATTATATATATATATATATATATATCTTCTTCTTTCTTTCAACGTACCAGCCGTATCCCACTGAGGCGGGGTGGCCCAAAAGAAAAAACTGAAGTTTCTCCTTTTAAATTTAGTAATATATACAGGAGAAAGGGTTACTAGCGCCTTGCTCCCGGCATTTTAGTCGCCTCTTACGACACGCATGGCTTACAGAGGAAGAATTCTGTTCCACTTCCCCATGGAGATAAGAGGAAATAAACAAGAACAAGAATTAGAAAGAAAATAGAAGAAAACCCAGAATGGTGTGTATATATATGCTTGTACATGTATGTGTAGTGTGACCTAAGTGTAAGTAGAAGTAGCAAGACATACCTGTAATCTTGCATATTTATGAGACAGACAAAAGACACCAGCAATCCTACCATCATGTAAAAAAATCACACGCTTTCGTTTTACACTCACTTGGCAGGACGGTAGTACCTCTCTGGGTGGTTGCTGTCTACCAACCTCCTACCTAATTTATATATATATATATATATATATATATATATATATATATATATATATATATATATATATATATATATATATATATATATATATATATATATATATATATTATATGTTTTGACAACAGGCTAAGTAGACGGCAGGAAAGGGAAGAGGGTATCATAAGCCTCCCTGTTTATGCACATTTTTATGTATTATCATGTTCAACAAGATATATATATTTATTAAACAATGTTCCAGAGCAATATTAGACTTACCCTGTCACGCACTAAGTTACATAATATAACTTACGGCTCCTAATAAAACATGTACAGAGCAGTACTACCTCAATCATTAAAAAACCATCCTGGCATAAGACACTTCAGAAAGCCACCCCCTGCCATCCCCTGACCCCATGCTATCTGTATTAAAAACACAAACTCACGTTCCCTGTCATGCTCAAGTTCGTACCTGACGTCTAAAGTCATAAAACCCCTGTCTCTTAACCAAATGTCACCAGTTCACCCCTCCTACCCCTCCTACCCCTCCCCCCTCATTCCTGACGACTTTACACCCATGTACTCCACTACCACACGCTGTTATTCCACCTTTCATCCTCCACTAATCTCAAAACGGAACAAAAGTGCCAGTTTAGGGAGAAACAACCGATTGCAGCTCTAAACTACACCCAACCCTAACATTACACGGTGTACCGTCAGATTACGATAACCCAAGGGAAAACTATTTACTCACACCCTCCCATATAGTAGCCTATTTCTGCAAACTCTACGGTACACACTCGCCGCAAGCGCCCACACCCTGCAATCACCCCCCACCTCCCGCATGCACCAAGACACATACAAAATATCTGCCACTATATACATCACTGCCCTCCGAATGTCCTTGGAAACCCCGCCCACATCAAAATGCAAAGCCCTCAAAGTCGAAATGTTTCTCCCCCCTCCCGCCACTATACCCAGGACCCTCGCTAACCATGTCCTTACAACCTCCAAGTTTTCACAAAAATATACAGCATGAAAAGCAGTCTCCTCTGCCCCACAATGCAAACAAGTGCCCGCACCTACATAACCCATTCTATATAGCGCTGACCTTGTAGCTAGAATTCCCATAAAGAATCTATAAACCACTTCATGAACCCTTGGCTTTAATCTGATCTTCCGAAAGTCTTCCCAAATGCCCCTCCAATCATACATCGGGTATGTTGCTACTCCCTGTATCACTTTACCCTGCCTACCTGTCCTCCCAAGCCTACTTACCCTTACTTTTTTTGCATCCCGCATTGCCATCAAATTGCACACCATATCTTCACACATCAGTAGCGCCTTCCCCTTCCACCATTTTCGCACATCCTCCATGACCTCTCCCACCCTTCTACCACTCTCCCCTCCCGCCCTCATACACTGCCTTCACGCGTGTGTCCAAAGGTATAAGACCCAGCCCACCCTGCCGCACGCCCATCATCACCACCTCCTTCCGTAGCCATGGCTTCCCATAACCCCACACATACCTCAAAACCACCCTCTCCAGTTCCTGAATATCACACGACCTCAGGGGATATACTTCTGCCACTCCCCACACCTTACTATACACAAGTGTGTTCACTACCACCACCCTCTGCTGCAACGTTACATCCCCAGCCCTCCACCCGCGCATCCTACCCATCGTTCTAGTCACAACTTCCTTGGAATTTATTCTCTGCACCTCCCCAGCGTCCGCCATGTACACAACCCCACATATCTTAATTCTATCCACTACGTTCCACCCATACAGTTCCCCCCCCCCCACCCACGTGCCTACTTCTAATAGCTTTGACTTTGCTCCATTAACCCTCATCCATGTCGCCCCACCAAAAATCTCTATTATACGTCCCACATTCCCCAATCCTATTTCCCCTCCCACCAAAACTGTGGTGTCATCCACATACCCCACAATACCACATCTGCCAGGACCCTCCTTTCCCTGTTCCCACACTCCTTTCTCTATAAGCCTATAAAAAGGGTCCTGCATGCATGCAAAGAGGATTTGAGACAAGGGGCAACCCTGTCGCAAACCCTTCCCCAACTGCACCGGCAACCCTAACTTCCCATTAACCTGTACCCTGACCCTCGCAGGCGTATACAAAGTTGTTACCCAGCGCACAATCTCTTCCCCAAAACCCTGTTTTTGCAAAATACTTCACAACATATGTCTATCTACACTGTCATAAGCCTGCTTCGAATCAATCCCCAAGATCCCCCCCCCTTGTCTACCATCCACAAAATCCCTAATTCTTCCATGCCCCTCACCCATACTTCGCCCTGGAATCCCACACTGTCCTCTGTGTAGAACTCGGTCAAGCACCCTTTTCATACGATTACCTAAAACCTTCGCAAAAACTTTATAATCAGCACATATGAGGGAGATCGCCCTAAAAGCACCCAAGGTCTTCGCCCCCCCCTCCCTTATAGACCAAAACAACAACCCCCATGCCCTGCGATTCCCCCAACACTCCCCTTTCCTTCATACAGTTCAACAATGAGACCAGAGATTCCTTCATACAATCCCAATGTGTAATATAGAAATCATTAGGAATTCCATCAATGCCCGGTGCTTTTCCCCTACTTAAGCCCATTACCGCCTCCTCCACCTCCTCCTCACTGATCCTACCCACTTTTACCGCTCTCTCCTCCTCCTCCCCTAAAATACCCCGAATTCCTTCTCCTAGAATCTCTCCCTCCCTCCCTCCTGCCTCCCCCTGCTTAAAATTCTCCCTAAACCAATAATCAGCATAATTACTCATTCCATCGGTGGTACTAAGTACCTGCCCCGCCCTATATCCCCCCATCTCTTTACACACCTCTAATTCCATAATCGTGGTCATCTGTTGCCTATTCCTAAATCTCCTCAAAACACATCCTGATGGTTTGTCACCCCATAGAACCTTCTCTAAACCTTCCCTCACACGTATCGCATCAAAACGAGAATTTTGTATATCCCTTAATCTTTCCCTTAAAATCTCTATTTCTCCATGTCTAGCCCCCCTCCCCCTTCATAACAATCATTGAGCTGCCCCTCAAAATATTTCTGTAATCCAAACCTCCACCTCGCCTCATCCCGTCCTCGATGCTGATAATACTCCTTAATCTGCAATTTAGCATGTTTCTCCCACCATTCCAATACATCCTCCTCTTTGTTGCGAACCTCCCAGAGTTGCCTCCACCATTCCCTAAAAAACAACCCCTCCCCCTCCCCCTGAAGTAGCCTCACATTCATTTTCCAATAACCCACATACCTACGAACCATCCCTTCCCATGCCACCTCTGCCAAAACAGCACGATGGTCCGAAATACCTAAATCTATAGTCATTACACGTTCTACTGTTATATCTCGAGTTATATATAAACAGTCCAACCTGGCAGCATAACCCCTCCGCATAAACGTGTGCTCTACTCTCCACCCATCGCCCTTGACTATGTCATAAACCCGTGCATCCCTCAACAAATCCCTCAATACCCCAAGCACACACCCTGCCCCTCTCGGCTCCACATCCTTATTCCTGATTACACAGTTCCAATCCCCACCTATTATAGAAACCATGGGTAAACCCCGCATGTAGAAAAGCTAAACCTCCCTTACAAAATTCACCTTTACCCGTATATTACTATCAGCCGGCATATATATCCCCAGAAAACATACTCTAATCTCGCCCTATATCCCCTCCACCCTCACCACCCTTCCCTCCCCCCCTCTTCCCACATGAGCACGTGGAATAGGCTGGACTCCCTCACTGCCACTGCCACTGCCACCCCACCTTTTAATTTCCCTGAATTACCAGCATACATCCTAAAACCGTTCAGCCTCAACTCTCTGCCACACTTAAAATTGTGTTCTTGAATAAAACACACATCAGTGTTAAAACGCCGCAAAACATCCTCCAACCATACTCGTTTACCGTCAGCTCTAAGGCCATTCACGTTTTTAGTTAGACACTTAAAGATTCAGAAAGGGTGGTTTTCCTCTATGACTCTGTGTCCTGCCTGTTACACTTTTTGCTGCTTCTGTCTTTTCCCGTGCACTTTTTGCCCGCCTGGACTCCCTCCCCCCTTGTGCACTACCCTGCCCCTTCTTAATTACTCCCGCCCACGTCTTCTTCCCTGAACTCTGAGCTGGTGTTATAACCTCATCATCCGACGAGCCTCCAGCTTCCACCTGTAGCAACTGCAGCATGCCAGACTCTGACCCCGGAGGCCCTGGAATCTGCTCAATCAGGTCCTTCTCAACCATCAGAATTCTCCCGTCTGTAGATGGATTCTCCTCCGCAGGCACGTCCAGGAAAGACTTAATCATCTCCTGTAGGGGTGCAGATAACTCCTGTAGGTCACCGGCCTCTCCCACCCCCACAGGCTGCTGCTCAACACCCAGGTCTGCCTGCGGGGGAGCATCCAAAGCCACTGGTAGCGTCACACAATTCTCTTTCACGCCCTCCCCTTCCTCCGCCCAATTACCTTTGCCTACTGCACTCATAGTCTTCGGCAAAGGTGCCGCCAGAGACTCTGTGACTACTTGCCGTTCCAAAAGCTGCGGTGCTGCTGCTTTACCACACCCAGCCGCCATCTGGTCAAAAGCGCCACACAGGCGACACATCTTGCGTTGTCCCGCATAGGTCACATACGTCTGTGTCCTAAAATCCTCCAGGACAACATACGACGGAATAGGTCTTCTCAATGTCATCTTGACGGTGTAAGATCCAGCAGGCAACCCTGCATAGATTCCATCCGTCCATCGGTCTAAAGTTATAACATGCACCTCACCATATCGTTGAAAAGTTTCTCTGATATCCACATCATCTGCCTCAAAAGGAACGTTGCAGATCCTCACCTAGGTGTATTATTTTGAGGCATTCCGCAGGCGTACCTCCAGTCCAGATGATACGGTGATGCTCTTCTCCTGGTACTGCATCACCGTCCTTTCATACGCCTCCACTGTGCAGAACTTTATGAAGATTCTTGAAGAACCATTAAGCGCTATTCCATGTAGTTCTTCATTGTCAATGCCAAACGTGTCCCGTATAATCGTTGGTAATAAAACAGAGGCATTCGTCGGATAAATTGTCCCTCTAACAAGGTTAACACACACGGTGTTGCTCCTCCTGCGGTAGCTGGCAGCCATCTTGGTGAAAACAGGAAGTTGCGCAACAGAGAAAGTAGGAGCTTTGGCGCAGTGCGTCCATACGGCCCGAGAGCGATGAGGACAATGTTTTACTCTCTAGTAGCGGTGTGCTAGTGAGCTAATGTGAGTGAGTAAAGATGATTTTGGTATGTAGTAGAGTAGATTGTAGGTTGTATATGTTACTTTACTATTAATATATCATATTTTTGAATTGGTGAGTTTTTGTCTTTCTGTATAATAAATTTAATATTGACTAATTAACGTTGCACATTTAATGTGAAGGTACAAGCTGGCCCTAGAGTGGTCTCTTTTTCTACTTTAAATAAAATAAATGCCCTTAGACTAGGCAGGTCATGTACCCTTAAGGAGCCTGGACTATTTTTTATGTTATGCAGTCAAAAGCAAAACAGTAAGATGCCCAGAGCTACTTTTAAGGAAACCTATCTTTTCTCTAAATTTTGTTCTGTAAATCTGGAAAAAAAACTTTAGTGTTAGTTTATGTAGCCCAGGCAACTTTAATTTCATGTCCCGTTTAACTTTTCTAGTCCCCTTTTTAACCTCCCTCATAATGTGAATATATTGATTCACATGATGACCCTCACCTCTTTTACTGCGGCTACAAATTCCTATCTTCTACCCTAAAAGTTTTTTGAGCCTATTAGTCATCCATTTTGGGTCATTTCTATTCGGTCTTATTCCTTTATACAGAAGAATTGTTTTTGGGCAGCATCCATAGACAGCTATCATATTGATAGCTTTCGTTACCCCAGTCCACACATGATAGGTGTTCTCTAAGCCAAATGTGATCTGCTAAGCGAAAATCTGGGACCGTTAATGAGTTGTTCCTGCTATCATAATTGCATTCAGTGCTAAAGGTAATTGATTTGTGGTCGCTTGTGCCTTTTTTTTTATATTTTATTTAAAACATTATAAATTACAAGGTGGCATAAAATATTAAATAACACCACAATACATGATCTGGACAAGATTACTAAGAATCATATCACAAGTGCAAGCGAAAAATTTTTGAAAACCTAATACAAAATAGGAAAGTGTAACAAACACGCAAAATACATACACGCCATTCACTGACACACATTATACAAAATGATAAAATATCTGACTCATACACACAAAACTGTTGGAGGGGGGACCCCACCATGAGAATCCATCTATAAATACACACACACATCATTCGCACACTTATTGATCACAGCAGTGATCAAACATTAATTTATGTAACGTTTATATATACATGCAACCGGTTATGAGATGTTACTTAAGAACAAATTCTGGTAATTATCCGAAAACATTTCTCTATAACAAAAATAATCATTACACAAATTACATAAGCGTATAAAGTATCAACAACTGCAAGATTTTTACAACATACGTTGCATCAGCAACCAAACTTAATAACATTACAATAGTAATGGAAAACAAATCATGTAAAAACAAATATAAAAGCCATCTAAGAGGAAATAAATTCCCTACAAAATTACAATAAATACAACGAAAATACATACCAGAAAAAATATCTTTGCAAAAACTGGTAGACCAACATGGACAGTGACTTCTATAACTCCCTTTTTAATCACAAGGACCTAATTTTTACAAATCTTGGGCTTATCAAAACCTTTCACAAAAAACTTACATGTCAACACAGCACCACGCAGTACATACCTTCCCGACCCTCACATTCTTTCGCAAAAACTTTACCACATACACTATCACTCCGAAAACTAATGTCAACCCGCTTCTAAAGGAAACCAGTCCTTTACGTATAATTAGCTCGCCAAATGAATGAGGCCATTGACTGTAATTTTGCAGTAGGTCTCCGGAAAACGTGCCCTCCACTGTCCCCCGTAAATAAGTTTGTTTCTGCAAACCGTTCTATATATGCCCGCCGCAATTGCCCTAATCCTAATTCTTCCTCCTCCCGTGTCCCTCATCCCCCAGGAAATATACAGAAAATCCACCACTACATACATAATAGCCCTTTTCACTTCTCTGGAGACCTCGCGTACTTCTAATGTTAAGGCTCGCAGGGTCTCTACATTACCCCCACCCATCAACCTAAAAAACTTCACTAACCACACCCTTACCTCCCTCAACTCTTCACAGAAATAAACCGCATGAAAAGCTGTTTCCTGTTCTCCACAGTGATCGCAGGTCTGTTCCCTCACCAATCCCATTGAACACAAAACAGCTTTCGATGGTAATATCCCCATCATAAATCTATATACAAACTCCCGTACTCTCGGCATTAACTTAAGCTTTCGAAAGTCATTCCATATCATCCTCCAATCATACAAGGGATAAACCGATACCCCCTGTATGATTTCCGGCCTTCTGCTCATCGTCACCAAACGCCCCACCCTAAGTTTTTCCACCTCCCTAATCAATAACAATAACCTTAGCATATCCTCGCATTCAATTAATTCTTTTCCACTCCACCATCTCCGCATATCCTCCATCACTTTCCCCACTTTAGCCCTTCTTTCTTCCCCTAACGAACCTCTGTTTCACATATAGGGACTTCACTGTCGACCCCAACGCTAAAAGGCCTACTCCTCCACTGCGTATATTCGACATCACCACCTCCTTGCTTAGCCATGCCCTCCCGAAACCCCAAACATAACGTAATGCCCTCCTCTGAATCTCCTGTACGTCCTGAATCTGCAGTGGATACACCACAGCCATACTCCACACTTTACTATAAACCAATGAATTTACGATTATCGCCCGCTGTTGTAAGGTGACGTCCCCCGCGCGTAAACTCTTAACCTTTTTACTGCCTTCTCCACCACCACCTCCGAATTCACCTGCCTAGCCTCCCGTGCATCTGTCATGTATATATCTCCACAAATTTTTAGCCAAACCACCACTTCCCACCCAAACTCCAACCCCAAGCCCCCCCCCCCCCCCAGGAACCCACCTCCAGCAAACTTGATTTTGCTCTGTTCACCCGCATTCCAGATGTCCAGATGCCCTCCCGAAAAGCTCCAACACACTTTCCACAGTACGCAATTCCTCCACTCTGGCTATCAGAACAGTGGTATCGTCCACATACCCCACCACATCTATACACCCATCCCTCTACCCATTTAAAATCCCCCTCCCCTCAACGAGCCCATAAAATGGATGCTGCATACATGCAAACAATATTTGAGAGAGGGGACACCCCTGCCTCAATCCCCTCTCCATCCTGACAGGCCTACCCAACCTGCCATTAATTTGTACCTGCACCATTGCAGACGAATACATTGTATCAACCCACCTCACCACTCATTCCAAAACCGAGATGCAACAAACTAGCCCTCAGAAAGTTTCTATCCACACAGTCATATGCATTTTCCCAATCAATACCCAAAAGCCCTCCCCCGTTGCAACCCTCCAAAAAATCCCTAATGCAGCCATGCCCATCTCTCATACTTCTGCCTGGAATATCCATCAGCCCCTTATGAATAACCCCACCTAACACCTTCTTCATCCTATTGCCCAGTATCTTTGCAAAAATCTTGTAGTCGGCACACAGCGAAATAGCTCTGTACGCGCTCAATACTCTTCCCTCTTGCTTTTTGCGTACTAACACGAGTACACCCTTTCGCTGAGTCTGTCCTAACTGTCCCTCCCGTCACATACAATTCATGACCCTCACCAGACAGTACTTAATGTGCTCCCATTGAATTCTATAAAAATCATTTGAAATCCCATTTATACCCGGCGCCTTCCCAGTACTCATGTTGAATACAGGCTCCTCAACTTCCCCCATGCTAATCTCACCTCCCATCCCCATGCCCTCCTCTCCACATGACCCTAAACCTCTACCCCCCCACACCTCCTCAATAGCATCGCCCTCCTCCCCCTTCCCCCACTTCCTTTGGAACCAGAAATCAGCACAATTACTCATGCCTTCTGTAGCATTTAGTACCTGCCCCTTATGATATCCACCCATATCCTCACTTACCTCCAAGTTTAAAATAGTTGAATCCTTCTGCCTTACCCTTAAACCTTGCAAAACACTTCCTGAAGGTTTATCCCCCCACAGCACAGCCTCCAGTCCCGCCCTTACACGTACCACATCAAATCTACCATTATGTAACTCTGCCAACCTGTCCTTGAGTTGCACCATGTTTCCGTACTGCCGCCCCCCTTCCTCATAACACCCATTTAGCTGATATTCCAAATAATTTTGCAACCCATACCTCCACCCTGCCTCTTCCCTTCCCTTCCTTTTATAAAAACCTGCAATACCCGGCTTAGCATGCCTTTCCCACCATTCTAAGACACACGACTCCACCTCTCTAGAATCCCATAAAGTTTGTCACCCTTCCCCAAATGCCATACTCACCTCCTCACTCCTCACGAGTCTTGCATTTAATTTCCAAAAACCTGATTGTATCCTAACCATACCCTCCCAGTCAAGATCTGCCATAACTGCCCTATGATCAGAAAACCCCACATCAAAAGTCCTAACTCTCAACACACGTACAGCTTCCGTTGCATAGATCCTGTCTAATCTTGCAGCATAGCCCCGTCTGACAAACGTATACTCAACCCGCCAACCCCCCCTCCCCACATAAGAACATAAGAACATAAGAAAGGAGGAACACTGCAGGAGGCCTGCTGGCCCATACTAGGCAGGTCCTTTACAATTCATCCCACTAACAAAACATTTACCCAACCCAATTTTCAATGCTACCCAAGAAATAAGCTCTGATGTGAAAGTCCCACTCAAATCCAACCCTTCCCACTCATGTACGTATCCAACCTAGATTTGAAACTACCCAAAGTCCTAGCCTCAATAACCCAACTAGGTAGACTGTTCCACTCATCAACTACCCTATTTCCAAACCAATACTTTCCTATGTCCTTTCTAAATCTAAACTTATCTAATTTAAATCCATTACTGCGGGTTCTCTCTTGGAGAGACATCCTCAAGACCTTATTAATATCCCCTTTATTAATACCTATCTTCCACTTATACACTTCGATCAGGTCTCCCCTCATTCTTCGTCTAACAAGTGAATGTAACTTAAGAGTCTTTAATCTTTCTTCATAAGGAAGATTTCTGATGCTATGTATTAATTTAGTCATCCTACGCTGAATGTTTTCTAACGAATTTATGTCCATTTTGTAATACGGAGACCAGAACTGAGCTGCATAATCAAGGTGAGGCCTTACTAATGATGTATAAAGCTGCAGTATGACCTCTGGACTTCTGTTGCTTACACTTCTTGATATAAATCCCAGTAATCTATTTGCCTTATTACGTACGCTTAGGCATTGCTGTCTTGGTTTAAGGTTGCTGCTCACCATAACCCCCAAGTCCTTTTCGCAATCTGTATGGCTAAGTTCTACATCATTTAATTTATAAGTACTAGGGTTATGGGCACTCCCAAGCTTCAGAACCTTGCACTTATCTACATTGAACTGCATCTGCCACTTTTCTGACCAAGAATAGAGTTTGTTTAAATCCTCCTGAAGTTCCCTAACATCTACGTTTGAATCAATTATCCTACCTATCTTTGTGTCATCGGCGAATTTGCTCATATCACTAGTAATTCCCTCATCAAGATCATTGATATATATTATAAACAACAACGGGCCCAAGACTGATCCCTGTGGAACGCCACTTGTTACAGATCCCCACTCGGATTTAACCCCATTTATGGACACTCTCTGCTTCCTGTCAGTGAGCCATGACTCGATCCACGAGAGCACTTTTCCCCCAATGCCATGAGCTGCCACTTTCTTTAACAGTCTATGGTGCGGAACTCTATCAAAAGCCTTACTAAAATCTAAGTAAATAATATCAAATTCTTTATTGTGGTCAACAGCCTCAAAAGCTTTACTGAAGAAAGTTAATAAATTAGTTAGACAAGACCGGCCTCTTGTGAATCCATGCTGAGTATCATTAATCAAGCTATGCTTATCGAGATGGCTTCTTATAATCTCAGCTATAATTGACTCTAGTAATTTGCCTACAATTGAGGTCAGGCTTATTGGGCGGTAATTTGACGGTAACGACTTGTCCCCTGTTTTAAAAATAGGAGTTACATTAGCCATCTTCCACATATCAGACACTACACCTGTTTGAAGAGATAAATTAAAAATATTAGTTAATGGTTCACAGAGTTCCATTTTGCATTCCTTAAGAACCCTTGAAAAAACCTCATCAGGACCCGGCGACTTATTTTGCTTCAGTCTGTCTATCTGCCTCACAACCATCTCACTAGTGACTGTGATGTTACATAATTTATCTTCTTCTAGCCCACTGTAAAAATTAATTACTGGAATATTGTTAGTGTCTTCATGTGTAAAAACTGAGAGAAAATAATTATTTAAAATCAAGCACCTTTCATTCTCATTGTCAGTAAGGTGCCCATAGTTATTTTTAAGGGGACCTATCTTATCTCTAACTTTTGTTCTATAGACCTGGAAAAAACTTTTTGGGTTAGTTTTAGAATCCCTAGCAACTTTAATTTCATAGTCCTTTTTAGCTTTTCTTATCCCCTTTTTAATGTCCCTCTTAATGTCAATATACTGATTCATAAGATGACCCTCACCTCTTTTGATACGCCTATAAATTCCTTTCTTATGCCCTAGTAGATATTTGAGCCTATTATTCATCCATTTTGGGTCATTTCTATTTGATCTAATTTCTTTATATGGGATAAACGCTCTTTGAGCAGCATGTATAGTGTTCAGAAAACTGTCATATTGATAGCTCTCTTCGTTACCCCAGTCAACAGATGATAAGTGTTCTCTAAGCCCATCGTAATCTGCTAAGCGAAAATCTGGGACTGTTACTGAGTTATCGCTACTATCGTACTTCCATTCAATGCTAAATGTAATTGATTTGTGGTCGCTAGCACCCAGTTCCTCTGAAATTTCTAAATTATTAACAAGGGATTCATTGTTTGCCATAACTAAGTCAAGCAGGTTATTTCCCCTTGTAGGTTCTGTCACAAACTGCTTCAAAAAACAATCCTGAAATACTTCTAAGAAGTCGTACGATTCTAAATTCCCAGTCAAGAAATTCCAATCAACATGACTAAAGTTAAAGTCTCCTAGAATTACTACATTATCGTGCCTTGTGGCCTTAACAATTTCCTCCCATAGTAGTTTCCCTTGGTCCCTATCTAAGTTAGGGGGACGGTATATCACTCCTAAAATCAGTTTTTCATGCCCCTCTGAAAATTCTATCCAAACAGACTCTCTATGTGTTACTTCAGACTTAATACCCGTTTTTATGCAACAGTTCAAGCGATCTCGGACATACAATGACACCCCACCCCCCCTCCCAATACTTCTATCTTCTTGGAACAATTTAAAACCCTGAATATGACATTCCGCAGGCATGTCCCGACTTTTTGAATTAAACCACATCTCAGTTAAGGCAAATACATCAATGTTACCTACACTAGCAACTAATCTCAACTCGTCCATCTTATTCCTAGCACTACGGCAATTAGCATAATAAACATTGAAAGACTCTCCTTTCTCTTTACCCTTCCTGCTCATTTCTATTTTTCTACTAAACCTATTACCGTCCTTATCACCCAAGGTCCCTGGCTTTTCAATATCTATCTCGTTCTTATTATTACTAGTTCCCCTAGAACTCGTAATATTACTACACTGGGACTTCACTGTTTTCCTGCCAAAACCCATACCACTAACTATTCCTAGTTTAAAGTCCTAACTGCTCCCTCCACTGCAGTTGCCAGTGCTCCCACCCCACACCTAGATAAGTGAACCCCATCCCTAGCATACATGTCATTTCTGCCATAGAAGAGGTCCCAGTTGTCAATGAATGTTACCGCATTTTCCTTACAGTATTTGTCCAGCCAGCAATTGACACCAATTGCCCTGGACAACCATTCACTTCCAACTCCCCTCAACAACATCCAAAAACCCCACGTCTTCCAACACATTGCGTAACATGCCCAACATGCACCCCGCCCCCCTCGGTTCCACATCCCCACCACGAATAACACAATTCCAATCTCCCCCTATAACAGTGACTAAAGGTAAACCCCTTAAATAGTACATCAAAAATTCCCTCACAAAGTTCTCCTTGACTCGTGCGTTGCCATCCGCCGGCATATATACTCCTATAAAACAAACCCTCGTTGCACCCCACTCCCCCTCCACCCGCACGACCCCCCCCTCCTCCCACCCCAAAATACGCAATGGACTGGTTTCCTTTACATCCACAGCAACCCCACCTTTCAACCTCAACGAGCCACTCACATACAACTTATATCCTTTCAAAGACAACTCACAACCAAACTTATAATTATGCTCCTGAATGAAACATATATCTACATTAAATCTCCTTAAAAACCATTCCACCCATACTCTTTTAACCTCGGCTCTCAGGCCATTAACATTAATCGTTACAACCTTGAATTATGACAGTAAAGGCGGCTTGCCCCACTGCCTTGGGATGGCATCCGCGTGACCTGGCTGCTGACTAGAGCCCCGTTTGTCACCCTGTCTGTCCAATCCCCAACCCTTCCCCCCTTGTCCTTTGAACCTTTCAGTACTTCAGTACCACTACACCCACTCTCCGGGAGGTCCAACCTGGGCCTCCAAGACTTCCCAGGTCTCTGCCCGGGCTTTAAGACGTCATCCATATCAGACGTCCCAGCTGTTCTCTTGCGTGAACCTCCATCTCCACATGTAACCTCTTCTGTGCACGCTCTGTGCACCTCAGCCATTACCGTGTGCTCCTTACCCTCATTACACATGGTCTCCCCACATCCCGATGCTTCTGTAGTCTCCTCCAATGAGCGTCCACGCTGCTCATCATCCAGACTCCTCTCCACCTCACTCAGGAAGGTATTCAAAACCTCATCCAGCATTCCATCCTGTTGCATTACAGGCTCACCGTCATTGCTCGTCGTCGTCGTCTGCTCAGGCCCTGTCCCCACAGGTAACGTAGCACATGAATCCATCTCCGCCTCTGCTTTATCCACTTCCTCACTCCAACTGCACGATGCCTACCTTTCGGTCGCATCTGTCTCCTGCACCACAGGACCCAACTGCTAATCCACCGGTGTTGGCATCTGTTCCCTCCGTCCTGGTTTCCTATGGCATTGGGCTGTCATATGGTCAAATGATCCGCACAGCCTACATGTCCTTCTCTGTCCCGCATAGTATACATAGACCTGCGTTCTGAACTCTTCCAATAAAGCATACGAAGGAATTGATTGCCGTAATGTCATCTTCAGATTGAATGATCCAACGGGCAGTCACACATAAGGCCCATCCTTCCACACTCCCAATTCCGCCGTATGAATCTTGCCAAAACGACGGAAGACCGCTACCACATCATACTCTGTAGCTTCAAAGGGCACATTCCTGACTTACATATGTCACATAGCTGGATACATCATGTAGACATACCTCCACTGCTGTATTCAAGGCCATCCTCTTCTCGTGGTACGTGTCAACTATGCATGAGTAAAATCCAGCATTTATGAATTTGATGAAAATCCTCGTAACTCCGTTAACAGCCACACCATAAAGCTCTTCATCAGGTATCCCATACACATCACGAATAATCGTAGGGAGTAGCACCTGAATTGTAGAACTGCTTAGGGTACCACGTACCAGTTCCACACAGACAGTATTCACACGTCTGCCATGTCTATCCACCATTTTGATTGCTCAAAACAGGAAAACTGCGCAGAAAACCAACTGAATCAGGAGCGTCTGTGCAGCACGTCAACACGGCCCGAGAGCGATGAGGACAATCAATGTGCCGAGTTCCTCTGTAATTTCTAAATTATTAACAAGGGCTTCCTTGTTTGACAGAACCAAGTCAAGCAGCTTATTTCCTCTTGGAGGTTCTGTAACAAACTGCTTCAAAAACAATCGTGAACTACTTCTAAGAAGTCGTTTAACTCTAAATTCAAAGTCAATAAATTCCAATCAATCTGATTAAAGTTAAAGTCGCCTAGAATTAGTACGTTATCGTGTCTTGTGGCCTTAACAATGTCCTCCCACAGTAGTTTCCATTGGTCCCTATCCAAGGCTGGGGGACGGTATATCACGCTTGAAATCAATTTTTCATTCCTCTCTGAAAATTCTATCCAGACAGATTCTGTATGTGTTATTTCAGAGTTTATACTCGTTTTTATACAATTCAAGAGATCGCGAACATAGAGTGTGTGAGGGAAAAGTTCAACAGATAGGAGTAGCGAGCGAGTATATGGTAACGATAGTTTGATTGCCGGCTGCTTGTTAAGGTAGGGTCAGTCTGGCTCCCGCTATCCCCCCCCTTTCTCCCCACCCCGAAAGGTGACGTGTGGGGCTCCGGCCAAACAGTAATCACTGGACTCACAGCTCCCAGCACAACTGTAAGTAAAAGCCTCTGCTCCTATTCTAGTAGATATTGGTTGAAAGCTTCACTTTTGACCAATAATAAACTTAGTTCTTTTAGTTTTAAGCTTCACATGAGACTTTTAGATAATCACCACCTTTTTTTAAGTATCTTGCACTTATCATGGAGAGTGATTTCTTAAGCAGTGGGTAACCTGTCTCTCTTCCCGGCTTGGAATGAAAGATAGGGCCACCTGAGAACCAACGAGAAGTGTTGAAGGAGACGTTGTGTACGAATGGTATATAATACCGACAAGATGAGAGTAAGACACATGTGCAACATCTGGGTATCTTTATTGTAGACGTTTCGCCATCCAGTGGCTTTATCAATACAAATTCCAGGACATAACTTGAAGACAGTAGAACTATGTACAGAAGATGAGGTAATCAGTCCCTCAACCTAGGAGTAGGTGCGAACAGCACCATAGTCTTGGAGATTCTGAAGCAGAAGAAAGAATCCTGGCGCTTATATAGTAACGTCAGGTGAAGCCTACCAGTGAATTTGTCCTCGTCTGCTTCACCTGACGTTACTATATAAGCGCCAGGATTCTTTCTTCTGCTTCAGAATCTCCACGACTATGGTGCTGTTCGCACCTACTCCTAGGTTGAGGGACTGATTACCTCATCTTCTGTACATAGTTCTACTGTCTTCAAGTTATGTCCTGGAATTTGTATTGATAAAGCCACTGGATGGCGAAACGTCTACAATAAAGATACCCAGATGTTGCACATGTGTCTTACTCTCATCTTGAAGGAGACGTACTGAAAACGGTCTTGGGACGTCACCTTATATCTACCTACCTGATTAATTGTACAGGACACTACCCCTCATCTTTGCAGTAGTAAAGAACCTGTGTTCCTGTCATCTGGACTGACTATTCAAGGCTATAGACTCTGAAGAACTAGCCATTGGGTTGTCACCAACACCTGTGACTCCCCCCCCACATCATCATCAAAGGCTACAATTTCTACAAGACGGTGGCAACCTCCACCAGACACCCCAGTATAACTGTATATATTAGCGTTGAATTAAAATGTCATTTTTCTATTTCATTTTTCATTTTTCTGTCAAATAGGATACACATTCATTCTTTCAATGTTTTATCTTTGCATTACTAAATAATAAAGTGTTTATCTTTGTGAATTATTATTTCTTTTTCTATTCATTAATTTTCCTGAGGAGGAGCCAGCCTTGGTAATACTGTCTGAAGTTGTTACAGGGCTGAGTAAGCCTTCAGAGTGCCACCCAACTCCCCCCTTCCTGATATTTCTGTCTACTTAGAACACTTTAAAACCCTGAATGTGACATTCAGCAGGCATGTCTCGATTTTTCGTATTAAGCCACGTGTCAGTTATGGAAAATACATCAATGTTACCAGAACTTGGAACTAATGTCAACTCGTCCATCTTATTCCTAGAACTAAAGCTAGGGACCCTCCTTTCTCTTTTGTCTTTCTGATCATTTCTGTTTTTCCACTATATCTATTACTGTCCTTGTCACCTCGTGCCACTGGCTTTCCAAAATCCACCTCATTCTGCCTATTACTGGTTTCCCTAAAACTCACAATGTTACTACACTGGGACTTCACTGTTTATCCCCAAAAACCATTACCACTAACTATTTCTAGTTTAAAGCTTTAACGGCTCCTTCCACTGCAGTTGCCAGTGCCCCCACCCCAGACCTAGATAAGTGAACCCCATCCCTGGCATACATGTCATTTCTGTAATAGAAGAGGTCCCATTTGTCAATGAATGTTATAGCATTTTCCTATGGAATAAAACTTATTCAAGGCTGAAGGAGTGACCTTTTCAAAACTACGTCTTCGAGAGTAATGGCCTGATTACATCGTCTTCACATCTATACTGCTTCTGCTTACTCTTCTGTACACGACTGATGAAGCCTACAGTGTAGTCGAAACGTTTCTGAATAAAGTTACCTAACTAGTGCACATATGTCTTACTTATCAATCCTAGTGATGTTTGTCACTCCAGATATCATGTGGATGATGTTGTTTATACTGGGCAGTGGACACACCTCTGAGAGTGTCAAAATCTACTCTTCTCTAGTCAGTACATTCCCCTCAAGGAAGGTTCCTTGATGTTGGTGAGGGGCTCTTGATTTAGGAAATTGGATCTGTGCTCCAGTTCCCCGAATTAAGCCTGAATGCCTTCCACATCCCCCCCCAGGCGCTGTATAATCCTCCGGGTTTAGCGCTTCCCCCTTGATTATAATAATAATAATAATCTAGTCAGTACACATGCGGCATTCTGGTTTAGGCTACATTAGAAATAGATATGTCCAGTAACTAATGCTTGGATAATTAAGTTTACTGATGAAAAGGAAATAGATTTCCCCCTACAGAGCTCGTCTCCCATTGCTGACAGTACAGGGGTTGCTTGATGGCAGCCGTACCTCGAGTTATAATTTACACAGCTCAGGACACGTGGCCAAAGTCATCATGGCTGGAGGAGATAAGAGCAAAATTATCTAAAGTTTTAGCTTTTGTCATAATAAGTCAATGTCAGGCTACAGTCATCTGAACAGGCACGAGAATCTTGGATTAGGTGAAGGAATTCACTGAAGTAAACATCGAACACAGCAAGAAGTCCTTCAAAATCACTAAGATGTTGGCTGAAGTCACCAACAATCGTAATATGTTGACATATACCTTGCAGCAGAAGAGTGTCCATATTTTCCATTAGGAAGTTGTTCGGGTCTGCATTCTGCCACTGAATTTACTAGTGTTTAAGAATAGCCTGAAGAACATTATTTCTGTGATAAAAACAACAGCAACATCAATGAGCTGGGGCATGCTCAAATAAAGATAAAAATAAAGGCCTCATTTAGATTATGATCCGCTGGAAAACATAGAGAAGGAGGACAAAGTTGACCCCAAATATCAGAAATCTTTCATACTAAGATAGACGGAAGGCACTGAATCTGCATTCTCTCTGGAAAGGCGTCGAATTAGGAGGAATATGACTGAGGAGTATAAATGGAAGACAAGAATAAATACAGAGGATATAAATAACATGCAAAAAATATCTAACCTAGACAAGATAAGGGAAAGCACTGGTTTGGGAATGAAGTTGTGAATGAATAAAGCAAACTCCCGAGTTGTCACTGAAGACAAGGATGAATGAAACAATCTCCCGAGTTGAGTCACTGAAGACAAAATGCTTGGCATCGCTCTCTCTCCTACACAGGATTTTACAAGGTTAGGTTAAGGGTTCCTAACTATATTTATAAGCTAAAAGCAGATAAATATTGCTAAGACATGCAAAGAATGAACAAAATGGAGTTGGAGCCATTTGTAAGCTAGTGATTTCATTTGATCAACTGACTTTATTTCGTTGATGTTATGCTGTACAAACATGTTACAGACTCGAATCAGTCTAATAATAATTGATCCCAGATGAAGTGATGTTCTAGGGAAAGGTACAGTCAGAGTGTAGGTGCAGTTTGCTGCCCAATTTGTGTAAAAGCTCAATTATCGCTGTCCTTAGAGTGGAGTCAAGCGTGGTACTTCGACATTATTGGCCTTGAATATAAAAGTAAGGCCACCAACATCCCTCCAGTGTTGAAGGCTCTACCAAAATGACCGATCTGTCCAGGGTGGGTCTAGACGAGAGATAAGTCGTCTTGCTCTGATCTCTATTTTGTCAAGAAGTCGCAGATGATGTGGAGGGCAGACAGGTGTTAACGTACTTGTGCCTGGTACAAAATCGTGCAACCTCTGCTATCGAACAGATGGGAGATACGTCTAAGTGCTGCAACCTTCCTTTTTTTTTTTTTTTTTTTTTTATTTATTTATTTACAGTGGAGTTCTTCACATTCAGTCTGGAGTCCAACTTAAGAACAAAAGAAAGAAGGATCACTGCAACAGGCCTACTGGCCTATGCGAGGCAGGTCTAAGCCACCTACCGGCTTAAACCACTGACCCAGCCTAGTCAGGTCCAGGTTACATCCCCTTAAGGAAGGAGCACGACATCAGACCTTTCAGCACAAGCTAGTCAGGTCCAACTCACACTAACCCACACCCACTCCTGTATTTATCTAACCAATTTTTTAAACTACACAACGTTTTAACCTCTATAACGGTACTCGGGAATTTGTTCCACTCATTCACAGCTCTATTACCAAACCAGTGCTTTCCTATATCCTTCCTGAATTTGAATATTTCCAATTTTAAACCATTGCTGAGACTCTTGTCTTGGCTAGATATTTTTAGCACGCTATTTACATTCCCTTTATTTATTCCTGTTTTCCATTTATACACCTCAATTATATCCCCCCTAACTACTCCTTTCTCCCCAAGGGTATCAGTTTCATCCCCGGGTACCAAACTCTCCCATTCATTCTTACCACTGATGCAGTGGGAGTCCCTGAGGCATCTTAACCTTCCTCTTGTGGTTTCAGATTCGTTTCTGGCACGTATGTCACAGGCTCTTGGATATCTTTCAAGCTCTTCAAATGTTCCTCTGGCTACAACAAAAGATTCCCGTCATGCAGTTTGTGTAACAATAACTGGAATACGTGGGTTCAAGACATTTAAGATGTGGCAGGTCTCTCGTTGTCTATTAACAAACACTGCAATAGGTTATGGGACAGTAACTTGATAATGAAGCTAATCTTACTATTTCGAGATGCGAAGTCATCACGAAAAGAAAGAGTTTGCAAGACTACAATGAAGCTTTGCTATGCAGGAGAGAGTTGATTGAGTGGCCGGCCGGGAGACTCTTGATTCACGTACTGATCACTTATTAAAAACTGTTCTAATTAAAGTTACCCATACGCTTCCTCTCTAATGAAAGTTGTTAACGCGAACCAGGATGTTATGGATGCACACTCGCGTTGTTATTTAGCATCCAGACGTTATTACCTAGCACGAAAAAAGATAGATTATTAGATATTCGCTGATTCGCTGTGAAGGCAATAGTGATGGCGATAACTTAGTCCTTCCAGCACTTTCATATTACACTTGTTCACTCTTAAATAATAATGATTTTGCTGATATTCATTTCCATGGAGGAGCAAGCTAGCTTGCTTTCTTAGTTGCTTGCTTGCTAACTCGCTTTCTTTTCTGTCTCTCTCTCGCTTTCTCTATATCGTCTCCACTCTTTCTCATGGATTTCTTCTTCCTACTGTATGCCATCAATTATCTCAACCCTTATTCACACATTTACGATCACAACCTGCTCCTTGAAGGGGTTTCTTGGTATTACTAAACTACTCAACTCTGAGGGAGTGTGGAGAAAGGAAGTGAATAAGCAATGACTGCATGTGTGTCGAGGGTGATACCACTCTGCTCCTAGTAACACACCACCACACTTATGTAAATTATCTGAGAGAAGCCTAACATCACTGTTGTCTCTCAATATATCACATCCCTCATTTAGCTTACTTTATCCTATATTCTCCTCTGGCATCCTGTCCTCCATTGTTGCTCCTCAAGAATTATATATCACAGACTGGGTTAATATCGTCACAAAGACCAAGGACAATATCGAAAATGCAAACAGGGACTCCCCCTTCCTATTTAATGGTACCATTATGGAGAGTTAGAGGTATTGGGAAGATGGAAGGAATATTTTGAGGAATTGTTAAATGTTGATGAAGATAGGGAAGCTGTGATTTCGTGTATAGGGCAAGGAGGAATAACATCTTGTAGGAGTGAGGAAGAGCCAGTTGTGAGTGTGGGGGAAGTTCGTGAGGCAGTAGGTAAAATGAAAGGGGGTAAGGCAGCCGGGATTGATGGGATAAAGATAGAAATGTTAAAAGCAGGTGGGGATATAGTTTTGGAGTGGTTGGTGCAATTATTTAATAAATGTATGGAAGAGGGTAAGGTACCTAGGGATTGGCAGAGAGCATGCATAGTTCCTTTGTATAAAGGCAAAGGGGATAAAAGAGAGTGCAAAAATTATAGGGGGATAAGTCTGTTGAGTGTACCTGGTAAAGTGTATGGTAGAGTTATAATTGAAAGAATTAAGAGTAAGACGGAGAATAGGATAGCAGATGAACAAGGAGGCTTTAGGAAAGGTAGGGGGTGTGTGGACCAGGTGTTTACAGTGAAACATATAAGTGAACAGTATTTAGATAAGGCTAAAGAGGTCTTTGTGGCATTTATGGATTTGGAAAAGGCGTATGACAGGGTGGATAGGGGGGCAATGTGGCAGATGTTTCAAGTGTATGGTGTAGGAGGTAGGTTACTGAAAGCAGTGAAGAGTTTTTACGAGGATAGTGAGGCTCAAGTTAGAGTATGTAGGAAAGAGGGAAATTTTTTCCCAGTAAAAGTAGGCCTTAGACAAGGATGTGTGATGTCACCGTGGTTGTTTAATATATTTATAGATGGGGTTGTAAGAGAAGTAAATGCGAGGGTCTTGGCAAGAGGCGTGGAGTTAAAAGATAAAGAATCACACACAAAGTGGGAGTTGTCACAGCTGCTCTTTGCTGATGACACTGTGCTCTTGGGAGATTCTGAAGAGAAGTTGCAGAGATTGGTGAATGAATTTGGTAGGGTGTGCAAAAGAAGAAAATTAAAGGTGAATACAGGAAAGAGTAAGGTTATGAGGATAACAAAAAGATTAGGTGATGAAAGATTGAATATCAGATTGGAGGGAGAGAGTATGGAGGAGGTGAACGTATTCAGATATTTGGGAGTGGACGTGTCAGCGGATGGGTCTATGAAAGATGAGGTGAATCATAGAATTGATGAGGGAAAAAGAGTGAGTGGTGCACTTAGGAGTCTGTGGAGACAAAGAACTTTGTCCTTGGAGGCAAAGAGGGGAATGTATGAGAGTATAGTTTTACCAACGCTCTTATATGGGTGTGAAGCGTGGGTGATGAATGTTGCAGCGAGGAGAAGGCTGGAGGCAGTGGAGATGTCATGTCTGAGGGCAATGTGTGGTGTGAATATAATGCAGAGAATTCGTAGTTTGGAAGTTAGGAGGAGGTGCGGGATTACCAAAACTGTTGTCCAGAGGGCTGAGGAAGGGTTGTTGAGGTGGTTCGGACATGTAGAGAGAATGGAGCGAAACAGAATGACTTCAAGAGTGTATCAGTCTGTAGTGGAAGGAAGGCGGGGTAGGGGTCGGCCTAGGAAGGGTTGGAGGGAGGGGGTAAAGGAGGTTTTGTGTGCGAGGGGCTTGGACTTCCAGCAGGCATGCGTGAGCGTGTTTGATAGGAGTGAATGGAGACAAATGGTTTTTAATACTTGACGTGCTGTTGGAGTGTGAGCAAAGTAACATTTATGAAGGGATTCAGGGAAACCGGCAGGCCGGACTTGAGTCCTGGAGATGGGAAGTACAGTGCCTGCACTCTGAAGGAGGGGTGTTAATGTTGCAGTTTAAAAACTGTAGTGTAAAGCACCCTTCTGGCAAGACAGTGATGGAGTGAATGATGGTGAAAGTTTTTCTTTTTCGGGCCACCCTGCCTTGGTGGGACTCGGCCGGTGTGATAATAATAAAAAAAAAAAAAAAAAAAAAAATTATGTCTCTACGCCTGTGAATTTATCTAAGCTGTAAAATTTAGGTAATGTGAGAGAGAATGGGATTCATTAACTATAAATCATTTTGACTAATTAATTATCGCACAAATTGTGCGTTAGATCCATTGGATCATTCAGCGGGAAATTGAGCTTAGACGGGCTAAAAAAAATGCATTTTAAAAAATATATTAATTTTCTTAACTTCGATATAAAATAGGTTACTTGTTGAATTTCTGTGGCTGTGTGATCAAAGAAAGTTATCCCGTATTAAAAAAAAGTAACTGTTCTCAGTGAACGCGAAAATATTTGTGCGGAATGCGATATAATTTTTTTTCAAACATTTAAGTATTATCATTGAAAATATGAAGCTGATCACATCTGGTGATCATAAGTTATTACACAGACACTAATATCCCACTTTTTCAATGAGAATGACAAATTATAACATGCAAAGTCCTAAATAAATTAAAAAAATCCGCTAGAAAAGTCAGCTTTGAGGCTAGTCTCAAGAATTTTCCTGCTCTTTCCAAAAGATCATCTTATAATTCACGAGCACATTAAGTACGAAGCCTTTCAGGAACTGAATTATCAGGTTATCAGGAACTGAAGTATGAAGTCAATTGGACGAGGCGTTAAGAAATTATCATATGAAAATCAGTATTTAAATTTTCCCAGTTTCTTCCGTAACTAAAGGTAAAAATTTGGACCAACAAAAGCCAGAAATAAATGTAACTACTTTAGTTATCTTATTAAATGGACGGAGTGCAAATTAAATCTTGAATAACCTAGTCAAGTCAAACACTGTGATTTCTGATCATACGAGACATTATCTAGCCATGTAATAGAAACCTATATAATTAATAAAATTTACACAATAAAACTTACATAAACTAAAATCAAAACAAACCTTCCGTTCAGGAAAACACATCAACAGTAAAATTTTCAAGTCGGTCAGAAGAGTTAGTCTCCAGTTATTATACAGAATCCACCGTCGAGAGCTATGAAATTATTCATTCATACCATGAGATGAATCAGCCAATAAGATTGATGCTGTTCACAATTGTTTTTTTTTATGAGTGAGGGATTCACACTCAGTCCAAGGATGAGTAGGATAAATCAGCCTCCTCATAAAAAAAATTCAGCATATAACATTATCCGTGAAAATATAGACACATGTGCAAATATCTGGGTATCTTAATTGTAGACGTTTCGCCATCCAGTGGTTTTTAACACTACAGATTCTAGGACATAATTTGAAGACAGAACCTGTATTGATAAAGTCACTGGATGGAGAAACGTCTACAATAAATTTACCCAGATGTTGGAGGTTGTCAGTCCCTCAACCTGGAGAAGAATTCTGTTTTATAATTTGAAACAGAATTCTTCTCCAGGCTGAGGGACTGACAGCCTCAAATCTACATCTTCAAGGGTGATGGACTGATTACGTCGTCTTCACATCTCTACTGCTCCTGCCTACTTTCTGTACTCGTCTAAAGAAGCCTACTGTGTAGGCAAAACGTTTCGGAATAAAGATGCCTAAATATTGCCAACGTGTCTTAATTACCAGCTTGTCGGTATTGATTACCATTTTGATATTCGCCTAACAAATGGTATCCTGCAGATGGTCTCCATCCTCCGTCTCCTAACTTCATGGCTTCGCTTTTGTCAGGGTTGAGCTCCAACAGTATCATCAATACTATTTTGAAGCCGATCAGAAGAAGCATCCTTTAATTATTCAATACAAATGAATATTACTATTTATTCAATAAAAATGAAAAACTGGACAAATGCCCTCCACATCCGGTCTGATTTCAGGAAAATCTGTAACATATACGGAAACACGCAAAAAACAAATGTGCAGATTTTGTTCTCCATTTATTCTCACAATATGAACTTATCGTCAGGTGCACCACTTTCTAAATATCTGCAAGAAACAAGTAAATAGTCTGTGACTCACGGACGGGTTTGGCTCCACCAAACACAAGTTGATACACTCGGACGGAGAGGTAATCTTTTGTTTTTCATTTTACACTATTTCCTATTTTTTTTAAGGTTACTTTGACTGGAATAATTGAATATGATACCTACATACTGTTGATATGCCCAATTTTGATCAATATGAAGCTAATGAATTAAGTTTCTAGATCTTTATGGAAAGTTAATTTTTTTCTGAGAAGCTATTGACAGTAATACAGGTAAGCAGTGTGTGTATTTAATTACACTTGAAGATAAAACAATCTCAAGACTTTTAAATAATGTATTAGTGAATAGTTGTACAACGCTAATCACGGCATTATGCCGGCCCTCCTCCACATATGTACCAAAACAAACACATACCATGAAAGATTATAATATATATACCTGCACATTTACTGAGGTTTTAATACTTGTTGCTGTATCTTTTACGCTTAATCACGTCCCTCAGCCGTGTAGGAAGACTCTCTCACAATTGTTTGTGGGTTTGGGGAGGTATATTATTCCATGCCTCATGTAGAGCGGCCTCCAGCCGTGGGATGGAACTGATATCCACTCGGTTTAGGTCTGGGGAATTGCCTGTCCACTCATTAAAGAACTTCACTTTACAGTCCTTAAGCCAGAGAACTACAGAATTGGCGGTATGACACAGTGCACCGTCCTGCATAAAAACCGCAGCCCCACACTTGTCAAATGCCTCAGGTAAACTGCCACACAATAACTCCAGGTAATTATACTGGTTCATATATTGGTTTTTGGGAAGCACACTGAGTTCACCAACACTCTGAGCACTGAAACCCAAACCATGAGTGAGTCTGGGTGTTTGGTGGTCCCACAGGTTTAGCATGGGTCTAGGGGGTCACTACCTCTGGGCCGGTACACATGTCCCCCCACGGTTACAGGTTGCTTCATCACTCCAAAGTACTGCAGACCACTGTTGAGGATTCCATTGAAGATATTTCTTTGCATAACTCAGCCTACGCTTCTTCTGTGGGTTGGAGAGGATCGGTTTCTTAACCTGGCGGTGACTACTGTAGCCCAGTTTTGACACACGCCTGTTAACAGTTCTTACAGACACCTCTGAGAGAAGATGTGGGTTCTTTTCTTTCGTGATTCTTTATCAGTTAACTTAGATGTACTCTCTAACTGCTTCTTTAACACAGTTAAGGCACGACCAGATGTCTTCTTCGAAGGGCCAGGCAGAGATTTGGCAGACGGTAACTCGACACCACCACCAGCTTTGAAACACTGCACACAGTTCCTCAGCGAATGCTCACACACACCAACATTCTCCATATTTCTTTCGTCTAGTCCCAGCTTTGTGAAGTCCTATGATTTGAGAATTGTATAGCCCCAAAACATGTATAGCCCCAAAACCAAAGGGAACATTGGACAAAAGATGAGGCAGATGAGAGACAAAAGTGCAATACTTCCTCATACCACGGCAGTCACGTGAGCACTGAGGAGTCATTGTGGAGTTTGGCAGCAGGCCGTGAGGTCATGCTAACAGCTGCTACCCGGCATAATGCACTGGCAAAAAATCCCCCTGTATGGTAGGCCTTTGATTTTCGTCACGGCATTATGCAGGGGCACTCACCCGGCATAATGTCGTGACTAGCACTGTAGTTGTAAATAAATTGCCAGAAACAACAAGCAATAACGTAAATACACTATGCAGTACTCGCATAAACGTGAACTAAATATTTTTTCTTGTTAACAAAATTTGTAAAAAATTAAAACTAATTAATGCTACGAGAAATATCTAAAATACTTCTTAAACGCAAAAAAAAAAAAAAAAAACACTGAAAAAACTACATCTAGGATAGGGCCTTCGTTCAAAGGTACACTGACCTTAGGATATAAATGAATGAAATGCTGAAGACTCAGTATGACTCTGTGTTCAGTGAGCCGTTAATCCAAAATTAATTTTGGATTAACAAGACTCAAAGCTTTGCCAACATCTTCAAAACATCACTTGGAATCAGGCAATAACAGCATGTCGAAGCACTCTGTCCCAGGCTCAGACTCATAAGAATATAAGAACATAAAAACATACGAAAGAAGGAACACTGCAGCAGGCCTACTGGCCCATACGAGGTAGGTCCAAGTCTCCTACCGGCTTAAGCCAATGCCCCAACCTAGTCAGGTTAGGTTACATTCACTTAAGGAAGGAACACGGTAACTGACCTAGTAGCACAAGCTAATCAGGTCCAACTCACACCCACCCACACTCACTCATGTATTTATCTAACCTATTTTTAAAACTACACAACGTTTTAGCCTCAATAACTGTACTTGGGAGTTTGTTCCACTCATCCACAGCTCTATTACCAAACCAGTGCTTTCCTATATCCTTCCTGAATCTGAATTTTTCCAACTTAAAATCATTGCTACGAGTCCTGTCTAGGCTAGATATTTTCAGCACGTTATTTACATCTTCATTTATTCCTGTCTTCCATTTATATACACCTCAATCATATCCCCCCTAATTCTAAGCCTTTCTAGAGAGTGTAGATTCAGGGGGTCCTCAGTCTATCCTCATAGGGAAGATTACTGACACATGGGATCAACTTTGTCAACCTCCTTTGTATGTTTTCCAGAGCATTTATATCCATTCTGTAATACGGTAACCAAAACTGTGCAGCATAATCTAAATGAGGTCTAATCAAGGATATATATTGAAGAACTACCTGAGGACTCCTATTATTTATGCTTCTTGATATGAAGCCAAGGATTCTGTTAGCTTTATTGCGAACACTTATGCACTGTTGTCTTGGTTTCAGATTACTGCTAACCAGAACTCCTAAATCTTTTTCGCGATCCGTAATATTAAGATTGACATTATTTAGTTTATATGTGGCATGCTTATTTTCCTGCCCAACATTTAGAACTTTGCATTTGTCTATGTTAAACTGCATCTGCCACTTCTCTGACCACTGTACCAATCTATTCAAATCTTCCTGGAGTGCTCTAATGTCCTCGTCAGAATGAATTCCACGGCCTATTTTGGTGTCATCGGCAAACTTGCTTATGTCGCTCTTTATGCCCTCATCAATGTCGTTTATGTAGATTGTGAACAACAGGGGGGCCCAACATTGACCCCTGTGGAACACCACTCGTGACGCTTCCCTACTCTGATTTCTCCCCATTTATGCAAACCCTCTGCTGCCTATTTGTCAACCATGCCTCTATCCAGGAAAAAATTTCTCCTCCTATTCCATGTACCTTAATTTTCCTCAATAGTCTCTGATGTGGGACCCTGTCAAAAGCCTTACTGAAGTCCACATACACAATATCATATTCATTACCATGATCTACCTCCTCAAATACCTTAGTGAAAAAAGTTAATAAATTCGTAAGGCAGGAACGCCCCTTTGTAAAACCATGCTGAGATTCGTTGATTAATTTGTGCTTTTCAAGGTGGCTACGAACTGCCTCGGCAATTATTGATTCCATAAATTTTCCCACTATCGAGGTTAGGCTTATTGGTCTATAGTTCGAAGCTAAGGACCTTTCACCTGCTTTGAAAATAGGTATCGCATTTGCCATTTTCCTCTTATCTGGCAACATGCCAGCCTGTAGTGATATATTGAAAAGATTAGCCAGAGGTTTGCTAAGCTCCTCTTTACATTCCTTTAGAATCCTTGCATACAGTTCATCAGGGCCTGGGGATTTGTTAGGTTTTAATTTATCAATTTGCCTAAGGACCATGTCACTTGTGACCCTAATCGTGCATAGTTTATTATCATCCTGTTCAACATAATTTATTATTTCTGGAATATCGCTAGTATCTTCCTGAGTAAAAACTGAGAGGAAGTATGTGTTAAAAATTCTACACATTTCCTTGTCCCTGATCTTACTCCTGTATACCCGAAAGAATTCTTTTGGGTTAGTCTTCGATTCTCTTGGAACTTTGGTTAACTTTCTGCTGTTCCCATTGTTCTTTAGTCAAATTCAGTACTGACGTGTTCGGCAACACCCGTGGATAGGACCTCGATAGATCCTCAAACTGGACCAGCTGTTGGAACATTTGTTGTTACAGCAACTGGCTGTTTGGAGGTGGAATTTTACTGGAGGTCACTTGCAGATTCATAATCTCATAATCTCTTTTTGCTTTTCTTATTCCCTTTTTTTATTTCTCTCTTTAACTGAATATATTGATTTCTTAATTGCATCTCTCCTCTTTTGATTTGCCTATATATGCCTCTCTTTTGACCAATGAGATATTTTAATCTATTGTTCATCCATTTAGGATAATTTTTGCTTGATCTGATTTCCCTATTTGGAACATAAATTGTCTGAGCAGCTAGAACTATGCCCTGGAAAACGTCATATCAGCAATCATCACCACCTACCTGACCCATAGTCAGGTCATTCCAGTTCAGCCCACCCAAGTAATTTTTCAGTCCTATGAAATCAGCCAAGCAGAAGTCAGGGACAGAGACTTGATTGCCATTATTAAGGGAATTACATGATATATTAAAACTGACTGATTTGTGATCACTTTCTCCAAGCTCATCATTAACCTCAAGTGTTGAGAAATGGTTTACCAGCTACATTTATAGTTTAAATATAAGAAAAACTTAGCTTAGAAAGACAGCTTATCGCCTGCACAGCCGCCCCTGCAGACGAGGTCTTGAGAAGCTGTCGAAGTCACTTCACAACGGGCTGTAATAGATCATATTATGTTATGTATGATAAATTACCCCTAGGGGGTGTTATGTCAGCATATTTCATTCACTGATGGCTGACTTACGTACTTGTGTGGACTCAAAAGTCCGCACCTCACTCCCGACTATAGGTTGATTACAAACTCCTTGTGACTCAAGAACTGTGCAGTCCACTGTACTACAAGAAATAAGTAACCCACCTTGCTCTTGTAGCTTGAGCTATGGTGTTCTTTACACCTTCTACAGGTATCAGTGACTTGATAGAAGCTGAAGTGTCCTTTGATGTCCACGTCCTCCATAGTCTAGGAATACGGACACTGGTACACTATGTTCCACAAGATTTGTCTTTATTGTTCACAATCTTATCACTGAAGAAGCTGATTACACTTCTCTAAGTGTTTATTGTGTTTTGTGAGACACTTTGTTCACACTAACGCACGGATCAGTGTTCTTTGTTGGTTATCCTGGCGTCAGTGTGACTCTCGGTAGAGTCAAAAGTAATCTGAATATGCCACAGCCTCCTACACCGTCACTGCCCCTAGCACATAAAGGAAAAGCTGACCTAGTACTTTTGCTTCCTTGCCACTTCCTCCATGAAGCAAAACAGAATGTTTGATTCTTGCTGTCTTAAGCATAGACAACAATGTACACTATCTTTACCATGGTAATAAAGTGGGAGCAGGATTTTTCTTAATTGTCCTGCTTAGGTAAGAGATGGGCTGTCTTTTATTAAATTACACTTTGCAACACTGGAGTCTTGCAAGGAGCAGCGGTCGCTTGACTACGCCGCATACTCGTACTGCATCTGGGATCAATTACTTGCTGTAGCAGTAAACAAGATGCTTGCCCCCTCTGAGAGGGCTGGGCCCCTCAGGGCTGAAAGGGGCTGAAAGGGGCTGAAAGGGGCTGAAAGGGGCTGATACCCCCCTCCTGGAGAAAATTTCTCCACATCAAGATTATTAATTAGCGTTTCCCTGCTGGCAAGAGCCAAGTCAAGCAGGTTATTTCCCCTAGTTGGCTCTGTCACAAACTGTTTTAAAAAGCAATCCTGAATCGTATCAAGAAAGTCACTTGATACTAATTTCCTGTCAAATTGCTCCAGACAATCTGTCTATAGTTGAAATCTCCCATTATCACAACATTTTCGTATGTAGAGGCCTTACGAATTTCATCCCATAGAAGTTCACTGCACTCCCTATCAAGATTTGGGGCCCTGTAAATCACACCCAAAATTAGTTTTTCACGGCTCTCGAGTAGCTGTAACCAAATAGATTCAGTGGCTGACGCTTCTAATTTTATATCTTGTCTAACACAACAATTTAAATCATCTCTGATGTACATTGCTACTCCCCCACCCTTCCTGTTGACCCTGTCAGTGTGGAATAATTTATAGCCTTGTATGTGAAATTCAGAAGGCATCTTTCTATCTTTCAGATTGAGCCAGGTCTCTGTTATAGCAATGATATCTATGTTTCCTGCACTTGCAATTAATCTTAGCTCATCTATCTTATTTCTTACACTCCTGCTATTAGTATAATAGACCTTAAGGGAGCTAGTCACTTGCTGCCCTCTGCTGTCTCCCTTTGTTTGCTAACCTGATCTATTGTCTTTATTTATAACTTCATGATGAATGTCTTTTATACATTTACTGTTTTCAACCCTAGTGTTGCAACCTGACTGTTTCCCACACATACCCATACCTCTATCTACTATCTGTTTAAAATCCTAGGCATTTCAGCAATGGCCCTCTCGATTGAGTTTGCAGAGCTACCACCCCTGCCCCAGAAAGATGTATCCCATCCCTTGCATGCATATCATGTTTGCCACAAAAGTTGTCCCAGTTGTCAATGAATGGGATTGCAAGTTCCTTGCAGTAGCTGTCTAGCCAGCAATTTACACCAATTGCCCTAGACAACCATTCATTGCCCACTCCCCTTCTAGGCAAGATACTACATATGATTGGGACCCCTCAGACTTAATTAAATCTATAGTTGACCTGTACTTATCTAGCAGCTCTTCTCTCCTAGCCTTCTCAATATCATTTCCATTAGCACTGAGACAGATAAAAGGCTTGTTCCCATTACCTGACATGATATTATCCAATCTGTTGATTATGTCACTGTGAGGGAAAAGTTCAATAGATAGGAGTAGTGATGGAGTATGTAGTAACAATAGTTTCATTGCCGGCTACTTGTTAAGGTAAGGTAAGTCTAGCTCACGCTATTCCCGCCTTTTTACCCCCACCCCGAAAGTGATAGTTTGATTGCCGGCTGCTTGTTAAGGTAGGGTCAGTCTAGCTCCCACTATCCCTACCCCTCCTTCTTCCCCCCCCCCGAAAGGTGACGTGTGGGGCTCCAGTCCAAACAGTAATCACTAGACTCACAGCTCCCAGCACTACTGTAAGTACATGCCTGCCTTGTATTCTAGTGGATTTATTGGTTGAAAGCTTCACTTTTGACCAATAATAAACTTAGTCCTTTCAGTCTTGCTCTAAGTTGACTGTTGTAATAATCACCACATCTTTTAGGTATTGTACTTATCATGGAGAGTGATTTCTTAAGCAGTGGGTAACCTGTCTATCTTTCTAGCTTGGATGACAGAGAGGGTCACCTGCCAATCAACGAGTAGAATTGAAGGAGACGGACTAACGTTCTGAGATGTCCCAAATTCTGATCCACTTACCTGTTTGTGTATGCATTTTGTGTATTAAATTTCTTGGGTATTTCAAATCATTGCCTATTTCATAAATTTGTAGTCCAGAGTTCATAGATGAGGAAATATCCAAAATTTATGAAATAGGCAATGATTTGAAATACCCAAGAAATGTAATTGATAAATCTTTTAAAGTTGCTAGGAACACTTTTTATAATCCAAAAAAGGGCAACCAGCCTTATTCAACTAAAAATATGTTGGTTCTCCCTTACCATGAAAACTTGGTTGATATGCCTTCTCTTCTTAAGACTTTTAATATTAAAGTTGTATTCAAAAATCTTGATACAGTAAAAAAAACTTCTGATAAAGAATTCCCCCCAAAATGCTGATGGATGTGTCTATAAGCTTCCTTGTAAAATTTGCGATAAAGTTTATTATGGTCAAACTGGTAAAAATCTCGAACTAAGATTAAAACAACATAAATATAGCATTAGAACTGGACAAGATTCCAATGCTCTGTTTATTCATGTAAGAGATTTTAACCATCCAATTGATTTTCAAAAAGTTGAGAAAGTAGTATCAAGCAAGTCCATGGTCGACAGGAATATAATTGAATCTTGTTTCATAAAAAGCAGTTTTGACAATAATATGAAAATTTCCTTTGGTTTATATAAATTAGATCCATTTATAATTAATAGAATTTGGGAAGAATTTAATAATACATTGGACAAATAATAATTTTTTAAATTTCTTATTTCTTGGGTAGAATAGTTTGTTGGTGGGTTGTGTGAAGGACCTGTCCAGTTCGGCCGGCGGGCCTGCTGTCTCGCGTCAGGTGTTGTGGGATCTGATAGTGAGGTGTGGGATACCCCTTTATATACCTTCCTTTGATGCTTTACTTTCATTGTTCCTTGATAATGTGAGTAGTCACGAAAGCGCTTGGAATTTCTCTATTCTTTCCCAGTTGTTGTTTTGCATATTCTGAAATCACTTGTTTACTGTGATCTTATTGCATATATATATATATATATATATATATATATATATATATATATATATATATATATATATATATATATATATATATATATATATATATATATAGCAAACAACATATATGAACTAACTTACCACCATATATAAATTAATCCACCAGCAAGAAACTAACCCACCAACACATATAAAATGACACAACATATTTGAACTGATATACCAACATATATAAACTAATCCACCAACATATATGAACCAAATATGAACTAAGACAAAGAAAATTAAACTGCGTTACCAATAACTTCTCTAAGGGAAAAACCTGTTGTTACCAATAAGAGACTAAACACAAAATCTAACAGTCACTTAACTCAGACTTTACCACCAAAGAGGCACAAAATAACAACATTACTAGTCATTATCATCAAACATCGAGGATCACACAGCATTAACAGCAACATAAATATGAGTTGTGAGTGTTAAATATAATGGAAATTATTTGTCCTATTAAATATTTCGGTGTTACAATTATAAGTTGCGATGGATGGAATAGCTGTGTGTGTGCTCGCTGTGTGTGTACTTGCTGTGTGTGTACTCGCTGTGTGTGTACTCGCTGTGTGTGTACTCGCTGTGTGTGTACTTGCTGTGTGTGTACTCGCTGTGTGTGTACTTGCTGTGTGTGTACTTGCTGTGTGTGTACTTGCTGTGTGTGTACTCGCTGTGTGTGTACTCGCTGTGTGTGTACTTGCTGTGTGTGTACTCGCTGTGTGTGTACTTGCTGTGTGTGTACTTGCTGTGTGTGTACTCGCTGTGTGTGTACTCGCTGTGTGTGTACTTGCTGTGTGTGTACTTGCTGTGTGTGTACTCGCTGTGTGTGTACTTGCTGTGTGTGTACTCGCTGTGTGTGTACTTGATGTGTGTGTACTTGCTGTGTGTGTACTTGCTGTGTGTGTACTTGATGTGTTTGTGCTCGCTGTGTGTGTCCTTGATGTGTGTGTACTTGCTGTGTGTGCACTTGCTGTGTGTGTACTCGCTGTGTGTGTACTTGCTGTGTGTGTACTTGCTGTGTGTGTACTCGCTGTGTGTGTACTTGCTGTGTGTGAGTACTTGCTCTGTGTGTACTCGCTGTGTGTGTTCTTGCTGTGTGTGTACTCGTTGATTGTGTACTTGATGAGTGTGTGTACTCGCTGCATGTGTACTAGCTGTGTGTCCACTTGTTGTGTGTGTACTCGCTGTGTGTGTACTTGATGTGTGTGTACTTGCTGTGTGTGTACTTGCTGTGTGTGTACTAGCTGTGTGTGTACTTGCTGTGTGTGTACTTGCTGTGTGTGTACTAGCTGTGTGTGTACTTGCTGTGTGTGTCCTTGATGTGTGTGTCCTTGATGTGTGTGTACTCGCTGTGTGTGTACTTGCTGTGTGTGTACTCGCCGTGTGTGTACTTGATGTGTGTTTACTTGCTGTGTGTGTACTAGCTGTGTGTGTACTTGCTGTGTGTGTACTCGCTGTGTGTGTACTTGCTGTGTGTGTACTTGATGTGTGTGTACTCGCTGTGTGTGTACTCGCTGTGTATGTACTTGATGTGTGTGTACTTGCTGTGTGTGTACTCGCTGTGTGTGTACATGCTGTGTGTGAGTATTTGCTCTGTGTGTACTCACTGCATGTGTACTCGCTGTGTGTCCAGCTGTTGTGTACTTGCTGTACTCGCTTGTGTGTGTACTCGCTGTGCGTGTAGTCGTGTGTGTAGCTGATGTGTGTGAACTGCGTGTGTACTCGCTGTGTGCACTCGCTGTGTGTGCACTCGCTGTGTGTGTGCTCGCTGCGTGTGTACTCGCTGTGTGTGTACTGATGTGTGTGTACTCGCTATGTGTATACTCGCTGTGTGTGTACTTGCTGTGCGTGTACTTGCTGTATGTGTACTTGATGTGTGTGTACTCGCTCTGTGTGTACCGGCTGTGTGTGTACTTGCCATGTGTGTACTCGTTGTGTGTGTACTCGCTTTGTGTGTGTACTCGCTCTGTGTGCACTCGAGGTGTGTACACTCGCTGTGTGTACTTGCTCTGTGTGTACTCGCTGTGTGTGTGTACTTGCTGTGTGTGTACTCGCTGTGTGTGTACTCGATGTGTGTGTACTCGCTGTGTGTCCACTTGCTGTGTGCGTACTCGCTGTGTGTGTCCTGTGTGTACTTGCTGTGTGTTACTACTTGCTGTGTGTGTACTTGCTCTGTGTGTACTCGCTGTGTGTGTTCTTGCTGTGTGTGTACTCGTTGAGTGTGTACTTGATGAGTGTGTGTACTCGCTGCATGTGTACTAGCTGTGTGTCCACTTGTTGTGTGTGTACTCGCTGTGTGTGTACTTGATGTGTGTGTACTTGCTGTGTGTGTACTTGCTGTGTGTGTACTTGCTGTGTGTGTACTTGCTGTGTGTGTACTTGCTGTGTGTGTACTTGCTGTGTGTGTACTTGCTGTGTGTGTACTTGATGTGTGTGTACTTGATGTGTGTGTACTCGCTGTGTGTGTACTTGCTGTGTGTGTACTTGCTGTGTGTGTACTTGATGTGTGTGTACTTGCTGTGTGTGTACTCGCTGTGTGTGTACTTGCTGTGTGTGTACTTGATGTGTGTGTACTTGCTGTGTGTGTACTTGCTGTGTGTGTACTTGATGTGTGTGTACTCGCTGTGTGTGTACTTGCTGTGTGTGTACTCGCTGTGTGTGTACTTGCTGTGTGTGTACTCGCTGTGTGTGTACATGCTGTGTGTGAGTATTTGCTCTGTGGGTACTCGCTGTGTGTGTTCTTGCTCTGTGTGCACTCGTTGTGTGTGTACTTGCTGTGTGTGTACATGCTGTGTGTGAGTATTTGCTCTATGTGTACTCACTGCATGTGTACTCGCTGTGTGTCCAGCTGTTGTGTGTGTACTCGCTGTGTGTGTACTCGCTGTGCGTGTAGTCGCTGCGTGTGTACTCGCTGTGTGCACTCGCTGTGTGTGCACTCGCTGTGTGTGTGCTCGCTGCGTGTGTACTCGCTGTGTGTGTACTGATGTGTGTGTACTCGCTATGTGTATACTCGCTGTGTGTGTACTTGCTGTGTGTGTACTTGCTGTGTGTGTACTCGCTGTGTGTGTACTTGATGTGTGTACTCGCTGTGTGTCCACTTGCTGTGCGTGTACTTGCTGTGTGTGTACTTGATGTGTGTGTACTCGCTCTGTGTGTACCGGCTGTGTGTGTACTTGCCATGTGTGTACTCGTTGTGTGTGTACTCGCTTTGTGTGTGTACTCGCTCTGTGTGCACTCGCTGTGTGTGTACTCGCTGTGTGTACTTGCTCTGTGTGTACTCGCTGTGTGTGTGTACTTGCTGTGTGTGTACTCGCTGTGTGTGTACTCGATGTGTGTGTACTCGCTATGTGTCCACTTGCTGTGTGTGTACTCGCTGTGTGTGTGTACTTGCTGTGTGTTTACTTGCTGTGTGTGTACTTGCTGTGTGTGTACTAGCTGTGTGTTTAGTCGCTGTGTGTGTACTCGCTGTGTGTGTATTTGCTGTGTGTGTACTTGCTGTGTGTGTACTCGCTCCGTGTGTACTCGCTGTGTGTGTAGTCGCTGTGTGTGTAGTCGCTGTGTGTGTGCTTGCTGTGTGTGTACTTGCTGTGTGTGTGCTCGTTGTGTGTGTAGTCGCTGTGTGTGTACTCTCTGTGTGTGTACTTGCTGTGTGTGCACTTGCTCTGTGTGTACTCGCTGTGTGTGTACTTGCTGTGTGTGTACTCGCTGTGTGTGCACTCGCTGTGTGTGTACTCGCTGTGTGTGTACTCGCTGTGTGCGTTTACTGTTATTTCTGCCTGCACTAATCACTTGTGTGAAACTGTGTCGAGAGCTTTCTTACAGTCCAGGAAAAAGCAGTCTACCCACCTTTCTCTCTCTCTCTCTCTCTCTCTCTCTCTCTCTTTTTTTTTTTTTTTTTTTTTTTTTTTTTTTTTTTTTTTTTTTTTTTTTTTTTTTTTACACAGGGTTTGACAAGGTTAAGGATCCCTAGCTTTATTGACAGCTATTTACAGGTTAAGGATTCCTAACTTTATTGGCAAGCTAAGAGCTCTTACCTACATCAGCTCATTTGAAAGCATTTTTATTGTTATAAGACATGCAAGTAGAGAACAGGATGAAGTTGGAGCCATCTGTGGGCCAGCATTTTCATGTGATCAACTGACTTTATCTCGTTGACATCATTATGCTGTATGAATGTGTTCCGTACTCGAGTTATCCTGGGTATATATGATCTCAGATGGAGTGATGTTCTGGAGAAGGGTACAGCCAGAGTGAAGTTCTGCTTTCTGCCCGTCTTGTGGCATAAAAGCTTGTTTCACGCTGTCCTCGAAGTGGATCCAAGTGTGGTACTTTGACAATATTGGCCTTGTACATAACAGTAAGGCCACCCACATCCCTCCTATGTTGAAGGCTCTGCTGAAATGACAGATCTATCCAGGATGGGTCCAGACGAGAGATGAGACGTCTTGCTCTGTTCTCTACTCTGTCAAGCAGTCGCAGATGAGAGGGGGGGGGGCAGGCAAACCAAGAAAGTGGAGCATACTCAAGGTGTGAGCGTACTTGTGCCTCGTACAGGATCTTGCAACCCCTACTGTCAAGCAGATGCGAGATACGGCGAAGTGCTGTAAGCTTCCTGGCTGCCTTGTTTGCAAGATTTACAACATGGTTCTTCATGGTTAGTTTGGAGTCAAATTTCACCCCAAGGATATCAACTTCTTCTCCAGGTGCCAACATCCTCCCATTCATCCTTACTACTGCACCAGCATTACCATCATGGTGCCTAGAGACGATCATCATTTGCGTTTTCTCAGGTGCAAATGTTACTTGCCATCTATTTCCCCAAGCTGATATTGCTCTCAGCTGGTGATTGATGTAGCTTAGAGCAGCTGGCATTTCTTCTCTTGGATAAGTGAATGTCAATGTACAGTCGTCTGCATATGCATGTGATTCTGGGATGAGATGAAGAAGGTCGTTGAAGTAGACATTCCATAACAATGGACCCAGCACGCTTCCTTGTGGAACACTTGCCCCAATAGGATGCCTTGCTGATTCCGTTCCATTGAGGACTACACTTAGAGATCTACCATGAAGGTAATCACTGAGGAGACATAGCGTAGAGCCTGCAATTCCCAGTGCTTGAAGTTTTGCTAAGAGGCCCTGGTGCCACACCCGGTCGAAAGCGCCAGCAATGTCCAGTGCTACCACACAGCTGACTTTGGATTCATCCAGTGACTGGTGCTACTGGTGCTACAGCAGCAGAGTAACCTTTCCTGAAGCCATATTGACGATCACAAAGTAGTGAGTGGTAGTCAAAAAACTCTGTCATTTGTCTTGAGATTATTGTCTCAAGGATCTTACCAGTGATTGACAGGAGTGACACTGGTCTGTAGTTGCTGATTTCTGCTCTGCTCTTCTTTTTGTGAACAGGGACTACATTTGCCTCTTTCCACAGAGAGGGCCATTTACACTGTACTAGGCAGTGCTGAAAGATGCGAGTTAGAGGTGCTGCTAGCTGGTCTGCACATCTTCTCAACAAACTTGGGCTCAACTTGTCTGGGCCCACAGCCTTTTCTTGGTCAAGCGATTTAAGAAGGAAATGCACCTCCTCCTGCCTTATTGTCACCACTGACAGTTTTGACACAGTTCTTGCAGCTAGCCAAGGAGGGTCCCTTGCTGGATCAGGAACTTGCATTTTGGTAGGAAAGTGTTCAGCAAAGAGGTCCGCTTTCTCTTGACTACTAGTAGAGGTGGTCCCCTCATGTCGATTTAGAGGTGGAATAAGTTTATCAGGCAGATAACCTTGTCTGTCCTTGACCAGGGACGACCAGGTTTTGGAGCCTACCCTACCTGATGCTAACTTTCTTTTAGTGTCCACCTCCCATTTAGCAATGGCCCACTTTTGAACATCACCCATATGCCTACAGGCTTGTATGTGCAAGTTCCTGTTATAGGTGGTAGGATGTCTCTTATACCTTCGCCATGCTTTGTACTTAGCAGTAGCAGCCTCTCTACAACGAAAGCCAAACCAAGGCTGATCAGTAGGCTTCGTCACATAATGCCGGTGAGGAATGTGTTCTTGTTGTAGATTAAGGATGTGTCCAGTGAATGCTTTCACTTGGTTGTCAACATCCCCTTGGAGAAGAGCATTCCAGTCGGTGGTGGCGAGCTCAGAGCAAAGGGCTGGCCAATTACCTCTTTCCCATAGCCAGGTTGTGCGTGTGGACTCCTCACCTCGTTCTGTTGAGATCTTAAGTGTGGTAAAAACAGCCTTGTGGTCAGACGATCCAACGTAGCCGAGGGGTTGACAAGTGACTATGCCTTCTGCCAGATCACTCACTACTGGGTCAAGGGAGGAGCCAGAGATATGAGTAGGGAAATCAACAAAGTTTCTCATGTCAAACACTGCAAGAAGGTCATCAAAGTCCCTCTGTATAAGGTGCTGGTTGAGGTCACCAACAATTATAATATGTTGACAATTGTGTTGTAGCAGAAGGGAGTCAATATTTTCCATTAGGAAGTTGATAGGGTCTGCATGTTGCCACTGAGGTCTGTACATTGCACATGCTAGTACAGAGGTACTAGTGTTTATACAGAGCTTGAAGAACATCATTTCAAGATGTGTAGGGGTGGCAACATCAATGTGCTGGGCATGAACACTTTTAGAGAAGCACACAGCAACACCTCCTCCTTGCCCTTGCCTGTCTCTTCTCATCCATGAGGTGTAGCCAGCAATTCTTGCAAAATTTTCTGGAGTCCTGTCATCCAAAAATGTTTCAACAACAGCTATCTCTCTCTCTCTCTCTCTCTCTCTCTCTCTCTCTCTCTCTCTCTCTCTCTCTCTCTCTCTCTCTCTCTCTCTCTCTCTCTCTCTCTCTCTCTCTCTCTCTCTCTCTCTCTCTCTCTCTCTCTCTCTCTCTCTCTCTCTCTCTCTCTCCCTCTCTCTTCCTCTTTCTCTTCCTCTCTCTCTTCCTCTCTCTCTCTCTCTCTCTCTTCCTCTCTCTCTCTCTCTCTCTCTCTCTCTCTCTCTCTCTTGTCTTGCTTCTTTCACCTTGCCGTAAAACTCCAGTAGGTTTATGACACAGGATTTCATTTCCCTGAAACCCTGCTGGTTATCTTTTATAAGCTCATTCTATTCTAAGTGATCCACCATTCTTCTCCTGATAATCTTCTTCATGGCTTTGCATACTGCGTGTGTGCGTGTGTGTGCGTGTGTGTGCATGTGTGCGTGTGTGTGCGTTTGTGTGCGTGTGTGTGCGTGTGTGTGCGTGTGTGTGTGCATGTGTGTGCATGTGCATGTGTGTGTGAGTCTGTAATTACGTGTGAATGTATGTGTGTGTCTACGTGTGATCGTGCGTGAGCGTGTGTACGTGCATATTTGTGCAAGTGTGTGTGTGTGTGTGTGTGTGTGTGTGTGTGTGTGTGTTTTAGTTTGCTGCCATTTTGTCATAAGCACCTGTCGATTATACACTTTTAACTGTTGTGTGTGTACTCACCTATTTGTGGTTACAGGGGTTGATTTACAGCTCCTGGCCTGGCCTCTTCTCTGGTTACTAGGTTACTCTCCTTGCTCCATGAGCTTGATCATACCCTTCTTAAAGTTATGTATTTATCCTACCTCCATTAGAACACTCTCCAGACTGTTCCACTTCCTGACAACTCTATAACTGAAGAAATACTTCCTAACATCCCTGTGACTCAAGTGAGTTTTCAACTTCCAGCTGTGAATGTAAATTAAGGGATTTCAATCTTCCTTCATAAGGAAGATTTCTAATGCCATGAATTAATTTTGTCATTCTTCGCTGAATGTTTTCTAACGAATTTATGTCCATTCTGTAATATGGAGACCAGAACTGAGCTGCATAATCTAGGTGAGGCCTTACTAATGATGTATAAAGCTGTAGTATAGCTATTGGACTTCTGTTGCTTACACTTCTTGATATGAATCCCAATAATCTATTTGCCTTATTACGTACGCTTAGGCATTGCTCTCTTGGGTCAAGGTTGCTGCTTACCATAACCCCCAAGTCTTTTTCCCATTCTGTAGGGCTAAGTTCTACATTATTAAACTGATAGGTGCTAGGGTTATGAATATTCCCGAGCTTTAGAACTTTGCATTTATCTATATTGAACTGCATCTGCCACTTTTCTAACCATGAACTGAGATTGTCTAAATCCTCCTGATGTTCTGTGACATCTACGTTTGAATCGATTATCCTTCCAGTCTCCGTGTCATCAGCGAATTTGCTAATATCACTAGTAATTATATTTACTTTGGGCAGCATGTGAAGTGTTTTGAATGCTGTCATATTGGCAGCTCTCTTCGTTACCCCAGTCAACAGATAAGTGTTCTCTAAGCCCTTTGTAATCTGCTAAGCAAAAATCTGGGACCGTTACTGAGTTATCCCTACTATCATACTTCCATTCAATGCTCAAGGTAATTGATTTCTGGTCACTTGCACTGAGTTCCTCTGTAATTTCTGTATTATTAACAAGGGTTTCCTTGTTTACCAGAACCAAGTCAAGCAGGTTATATCCCCTTGTAGGTTGTCACAAACTACTTCAAAAAACAATCCTGAACTTCTTCTAAAAAGTTGCTAGATTCTAAATTTCCAGTCAAAAAATTACAATCAATCTGACTAAAGTTAAAGTCCCTAAGAATTAGTACTTTATCGTGCCTGTGACCATAACAATTTCCTCCCAAAGTAGTTTCCCATGGTCCCTATCTAAGTTTGGGGGACCGTATATTACGCCTAAGATCAATTTTTCTCCACACGTTACCTCTCCATCCACATACATAACACCTCTCCATCCACACACACGTCACCTATCCATCCACACACATGCTTCCTCTCCATCCCCACACGTCACCTCTCCATTCGTTTCTAGCCTCGTAATCCCAGCCTTGTAATTCCTGTCCGATTCGTAATTAAGGTCAGGGCAGGTTTCAACCCACAACCAAACTCTAGTCGAGCCTATCCACCCTTCACTCGCCAGGACAGAGCTCAACCCCTCGCTCGCCAGGACACAGCTCAACCCCCCTTCTCCAGGACACAACTCAACCCCTCCTTTGCCAGGACACAGCTCAACCCCTCGCTCCCCAGGACACAGCTCAACCCCTCCTTCGCCAGGACACAGATCAACCCCTCGCTCCCCAGGACACAGCTCAACCCCTCCTTCTCCAGGACACAGCTCAACCCCTCGCTCGCCAGGACACAGCTCAACCCCTCGCTCGCCAGGACATAACTCAACCCCCGACTCATAAAATCCAACGATTTTAAGCACCTTGAATTTCCACGATTGAATATTTTCTGCATTCCATAAAAGCATTTCCGACAAGAGAAAAAATACGTGCGGAAATTTAGAGCATTTGTGAGGGTGTACAGTTAGTGGGGTGTACACTTGACACTATATGAGAGTGTACAGATAGTGTGGCGTACACCTGGCACACTATATGAGAGTGTACAGTTAGTGTGTACACTTGTTACACCATGTGAAAGTGTAAAGCTGGACTAGTGTACACTTGATACACTCCTCCACACTCACACGAGCACACACGTACACACACACACACGCGCGCCCACAAACTGACTGAATACCTAATTTTCCGCAGAGCAAGACACATGTTCAACATCTGCATATCTATAATTGTCAACAGTAAAGACAATAAGCTGCTGTACATGTGCAGATGTGTCCTCTTCGTTTGCCTGTACGAACAGTATACCATTATTATAATTATACGTCTTCCATTAACTCGGATATGTACTCTCAGTATTAATGTATAAAAGCCACTGATTGGCGGAACGTCTTCATTAAGACGTTTTGCTAATCAGTCACACACATTATACCAAGTGTCTGAGCTGCAAGTGGCTTTGACAAATGGTAATAAGCACACACGCACGCACACACACACACACACACACACACACACACACACACACACACACACACACACACACACACACACACACACACACACACACACACACACACACGCACACACAAAGGCGGTGGGACCAGACAACATATCTCCGTGGGTCCTTAAAGAGGGAACAGAGATACTGTGTGTGCCATTAACAAAGATCTTCAACACATCGTTTGGAACTGGGCAACTCCCTGAGGTATGGAAGATGGCAAATGTAGTCCCAATTTTTAAAAAGGGAGACAGACAGGAGGCACTAAACTATTATAGTATGCAAGGTCATGGAGATCATCAGGAGGAGAGTGGTGGAGCACCTGGAAAGAAACAAGTGTATAATTGACATCCAGAACGGTTTCAGGGAAGGAAAATCCTGTGTCACAAACCTACTAGAGTTTTATGACAAGGTGAAAGAAGTAAGAGAAGAGAGAGAGGGGTGGATCGACTGCATATTTTTGGACTGCAAGAAGGCCTTCGACTCAGTTCCTCACAAGAGGATACTGCAAAAGCTAGAGGATCAGGCACACATAACAGGAAAGGCACTGCAATGGATCAGAGAATACCTGACAGGGAGGCAACAACGAGTCATGGTACATGACGAGGTGTCAGAGTGGGCGCCTGTGACAAGCGGGGTTCCACAGGGGTCAGTCCTAGGACCTGTGCTGTTCTTGGTATATGTGAACGACATAACGTAAGGGATAGACTCAGAAGTGTCCTTGTTTGCAGATGTGAAGTTAATGAGAAGAATCAAATCGGATGAGGATCAGGCAGGACTGCAAAGAGACCTGGACAGGCTACAAGCCTGGTCCAGCAACTGGCTCCTTGAGTTTAACTCTGCCAAATGCAAAGTCATGAAGATTGGGGAAGGGCAAAGAAGACCGCAGGCACAATATAGTTTAGATGGCCAAAAACTGCAAACCTCACTCAAGGAAAAAGATCTGGGGGTGAGTATAACACCGAGCATATCTCCTGAGGTGCACATCAATCAGATAACTGCTGCAGCATACGGGCGCCTGGCAAACCTACAGATAACGTTCCAATACCTCAGTAAGGATTCGTTCAAGACTCTGTATACCATTTACGTCAGGCCCATACTGGAGTATGCAGCACCAGTTTGGAATCCACACCTAGTCAAGCACATCAAGAAATTAGAGAAAGTGCAAAGGTTTGCAACAAGACTAGTCCCAGAGTTACGGGGATTGTCCTATGAAGAAAGGTTGAGGGAAATCGGCCTGACGACACTGGAGGACAGGAGGGTCAGGGGAGACATGATAACGACATATAAAATACTGCACAGAATAGTCAAGGTGGACAAAGACGGGATGTTCCAGAGAAGGGACACAGACACAAGAGGTCACAATTGGAAGTTGAAGACTCAGATGAATCAAAGGGATGTTAGGAAGTATTTCTTCAGTCATAGAGTAGTCAGGCCATGGAATAGCCTAGAAAGTGACGTAGTGGAGGCGGGAACCATACATAGTTTTAAGGCAAGGTATGATAAAGCTCATGGATCAGGGAGAGAGAGGACCTAGTAGCAATCAGCGAAGAGGCGGGACAAGGAGCTATGAATCGACCCCTGCAACCACAAATAGGTGAGTACAAATAGGTGAGTACACACACACACATGGTGCGTGCAGACGTGGATGCACAAGGCTCTGAGAACCTTAGTGTTTTTAAGGTGTGCAGTAACTGCTTCCAGTCATCAGTGGTAGTGACAATGTCAGTGAACAATCCTACAAGTGATAACTAAAGTTATTAGTTAAAAAAAGTCGAGAAGAAGCCTGAAATCATTAATATTTCAAAGTGCCAAACCGTTTGGGGTCTACTAGGCACTGTTGCCACACATATTCAAATATACAAAGATCAAAGTGAGTGTGGAAGCGGGTGTTCAAGAATTTCCAGCGTTTGGTTAACAAGTGAAATGTGAGGCACCATACAGTGAGAGTGAAAAAGTTAATAAGCAAAAGGAGAAAGGAAAAATAAAACATATAATAAGGGAAAGTGGCAGAGTAGGCCTGCTGAAGCAGTGTCGTCACAACAAGTTGTGTGCTATTATTCAAATAAAGTGAAGTGTATATAATGTGAAGTGTATACTATCATAAGTGAAAAGTGAAATCGCATGAGGAACGTGGAATGTATGAGCATATATGGTTATAAACATCACGGGTGAAGGATCTCCAAAATAGTGATAGAAGGCATATATGACGACTAAGTCATCAGCATCTGGCAATCTGTCACCGCACCGCTGCCAGTGCAAGTATTACTCATCTATTGTGGTTGCATGTTGCAGGCTCTGAATTCTGGTCTTGCATCACTGTTAGATACTGGTCACTCACTCCTGCAAGCTATTACCAGAATTAGAGTAGAAATAGCATAGATAAAGTGAAGATAGTGTTGACGAGAGTGCGAGGACAGCAGACTAGCGAGGGGTAACATAGTATTACTACCGGTAGTTATTAGCAGTATGAATACTTAGGAAGCTAGGAAGTCCTCTCTCAATGTGAGCAAGGAATAGGATAATAACCAGCAGTAACTGATTCTTAAATCCAGAAAGGGCAATAAGTGGAGTGAGAAGCATTACTAGGAAAGACAACTGGGACTAAATTTGAGCCTACACGACAGAGAGGCATAACAGATCTTTCAACCACAACAACCCCTCCCCTATTCCCCCCTAACCATCTCTCCTTCTCACACATACACACACACACAAGGGTAGACACTCATAGAGGCTTCAGGCCCTAGTAGCAATTTTCGCTTTTTATAACTCAGAATTACTGGTATGTATTAGCAGTATCTCCCCCTCAGACCTCCCCCATACACACGAACACACACATATACACACATACACACACACACACACACACACATGCACTAGGCAAATACACACACACACACACACACACACATGCACACACACACACAGGAGTTATGAATCGACCCCTGCGACCACAAATAGGTGAGTACAAATAGGTGAGTACACACACACCCATAAGGACCCTGTTATCAAGTGGTCACTCTACCCTCAGCCTCCTTTCCCCTCCCTCCCCTTCTAATCCCATCACACACACACACCTCCTCTGCTTCTAAGGGTCACTCATCCTTCTCTCCCCCTCCCCCCCCCTTAATCCCATCCCTCTCTCTCCTACACATGCACACACATATACAAAAGAACACATACACAAGAACACATACACAAGCACATATACACTTGACACAAACATGTACTCCCCCTTCCCCTAACCACCTCTCCCCCTCCCACTAGCCACCTACCCCTCCCCCAAACCATCTAACCCCTCCCCAAACCATCTAACCCCCTCACCCAACAACCTCTCCCCCTCCAATAACCCTCCTCCCCCTCTCCCATAACCATCCATCCCTACTCCCCCTAACCATCTATTCCCCTCCCCCTAACCATCTCTCCCCCTTCCTTCTGTGGAGCAATGGGGCAACCTAGAACTAGGATGAGAACAAAGGGCCCAAAGGACGAATCTGGGAGGGAGGACTGGAGACAGAACTCGAAAAAAGGGAGGAAGACTGGGGAAGGAGGCTAGATGAGCTTACAAGGAAGATGGAGGAGAGGTTAGCAGCAGAATCCAGAAGATGGGAGCAACATGCCAGAGTAGCAGAAGCCAAGATACAGAGATCAGAAAAGGAGCTGAGACATCTAAAACAGCCTAGAGACAAAGATATTACAGAAGTAGCATTAGCAATGTCTACATCAGACACAGACAACGGGTCTAAAGGGAGCATGGAAGCTAAACTGTATGCAGAGGTCCTGTCAAACCCACATGGGGCCAAAACAAAGACAGGGAGCACACTAGGACAGAATGAGAGGTTGGAAGACATTGAAGGAACTAGGACATGTGCAGGAACCTTATCAGACACTTTTGGGGGCCAGGAACAGGTGAGCAGGAAGGACAAACCAATGAGCATAGGCGGCCACAGCTAGGGAAGGAACTAAAACACCTCAGAGGATGCAATGGGAGTCACAGTGGGAGGTGGAAAGGGAGAAATCAGTTTCTGTCTATGGGCTAGACGAAGCTAAAGGGGAAACTTATGAGGAAAGAAAGCAGGAGGAGAAAAAAGTGATTGAAGGTATCGTGAAGGTGATAGGTGAGGGAGACATGACCCAGGTGGCAAATTTTCGGAGATTCGTGTGGTTCACAAAGAAAAGGAATCGGCCTCTCAACGTAATTTTCAAGGCAGAATCAACCCAAACCATGATCCTGCAGGAGAAAGCACGGCTGAGAGGCAAACAGGAGTTCATGAGTGTGTACCTCGATCGAGACAGAACACAGGAGAAAAGGATGATACTGAAAGATAGAGTGCAAAAACGAAAGAAGGGATGGGAGGAAATGAAAAAAGGAGAGCAGAATAACCCAGGAAGAGGTGGAAGGACAAGCACACCCCCAGAAACACCTGCAGAAGGACTCCAGCCACGACACTCCCAAGGCAACTGAACAATCCAAACCAACCATCACACAGCGATCCCTCTGTTCCCATCCCCTGCACCACAAAACCTACCCCTACAGCAACCCCCTATGGGAGCTCTTCCTCCACCTCCACTGCAACCCCCTACAGGCCCCCACCAGGGCTCCTGCTCTCCCAACCCCAGTATTTCCCCATGACCACAATTACAGTATTAGAACAGATGTTGAAGGTTTCGTACACAAATGCAGATGGATTAACGAATAAATATGAGGAATGGCAAGAAAGAATCAATGAGAAGTCCCCAGACATCATAGCAGTTACAGAAACAAAACTCACAGAGACAATAACAGATGCAATCTTCCCACCAGGACACCAGATCATGAGGAAAGATAAAAGGGGCAGAGGGGGAGGAGGGGTTGCTCTGCTCGTAAAAAACAGATGGAAATTCGAGAAAATGGGAGGCATAGACGAGACAGGAGAAAGGGACTACATAGTAGGTACACTTCAGTCTGGGGAGCACAAGGTGGTCATTGCAGTGATGTATAATCCACCACAGAACTGCAGGAGGCCAAGAGAGGAATATGAAGAGAGCAACAGAGCAAGGGTGGACACACTTGCTGAGGTGGCAAGAAGAGCTCACTCCAGCAGAGCAAAGTTGTTGGTTATGGGGGATTTCAACCACAGGGAGATTGACTGGGTAAACCTGGAGCCACATGGGTTTCCCGAAACATGGAGAGCCAAGATGGTGGATATGGTGCTGGAAAACCTCATGCACCAACATGTTAAGAACACTACCAGAGTGAGAGGGGAGGATGAACCAGCAAGATTGGACCTTGTGTTCCCCCTGGGCAGTTCAGACATTGATGACATCACATATGAGAGTCCTCTAGGAGCTAGTGACCACGTGGTTCTGTGCTTTGAATACATAGTAGAGCTGCAAGTGGAGAGAGTAACAGGAGTTGATTGGGAAAAACCTGACTATAAAAGAGGGGACTACATAGGGTTGACGAACTTCCTGCAGGAGGTTCCATGGGACAGAGAACTGGCAGGAAAGCCAGTAAATGAAATGATGGAATATGAAACAACAAAATGCAAGGAGGCAGTGGAAAGGTTTATTCCCAAGGGCAACAGAAACAATGGGAATACCAGAACGAGCCCCTGGTTTAACCGACGGTGTAAGGAGGCAAAAACAAAGTGCAATAGAGAATGGAAAAAGTACAGAAGGCAGAGAACACATGAAAATAGGGAGATCAGTTACAGAGCCAGGAACGAGTATTCACAGGTAAGGAGGGAGGCCCAGTGACAGTATGAAAATAACATAGCATCGAAAATCAAGACTGACCCGAAACTGTTGGATAGCCACATCAGGAGGAAGGTGATCAGATTGAGGACAGAAGGTGGAGAACTCACAAGAAATGATCAGGAGGTATGTGAGGAGCTAAACAGGAGTTTTAAGGAAGTTTTACAGTAGGGACAGGAAGGGCTCTGGGAAGACAGCACAGAAGGGAACATAAAGAGGGAATATACCAACAAGTGTTGGATGACATACGAACAACCGAGGAGGAGGCGCAGAAGCTGCTAAGTGACCTTGATACCTCAAAGGCGATGGGACCGGACAACATCTCCCCATGGGTCCTTAGAGAAGGAGCAGAGATGCTGTGCATGCTCCTAACCACAATCTTCAACACATCCCTTGAAACTGGGCAACTACCTGAGAAATGGAAGACAGCAAGTGTAGTCCCCATATTTAAGAAAGGAAACAGAAATGAGGCACTAAACTACAGACCTGTGTCTCTGACATGTATTGTGTGCAAAGTCATGGAGAAGATTATCAGGAGGAGGGTGATGGAACACCTGGAACGGGACAAGATTATAAATGAAAACCAGCATGGGTTCAAGGAAGGCAAATCCTGTGTCATAAACCTTCTGGAGTTTTATGACAAGGTAACAGAAGTAAGATACGAGAGAGAGGGGTTGGTTGATTGCGTTTTCCTAGACTGCAAGAAGGCCTTCGACACATTTCCTCACAAGCGACTAGTGCAGAAACTAGAGGATCAAGCGCAAATAACAGGAAGGGCACTGCAATGGATCAGAGAATATCTGACAGGGAGACAACAACGAGTCATGGTACGGGATGAGGTATCACAGTGGGCATCTGTGACGAGCTGGGTCCCACAGGGGTCGGTCCTAGGACCAGTGCTATTTTTGGTATATGTGAATGACATGATGGAAGTGTTAGACTCAGAGGTGTCCCTGTTCGCAGATGATGTGAAGTTAATGAGGAGAATTAAATCAGATGAGGACCAGGCAGGACTTCAAAGACACATGGACAGGCTGGACACGTGGTCCAGCAACTGGCTTCTTGAATTCAACCCTGCCAAATGCAAAATCATGAAGATTGGAGAAGGGCAAAAAAGACCACAGACAGAGTATAGACTAGGTGGCCAAGGACTGCAAACCTCACTCAAGGAGTAAGATCTTAGGGTGGCCATAACACCGAGCATGTCTCCGGAGGCACACATCAACCAGATAACTGTTGCAGCATACGGGCGCCTGGCAAACCTGAGAATAGCCTTCCGATACCTTAGTAAGGAATCGTTCAAGACACTGTACACTGTGTACATCAGACCCAGACTGGAGTATGCAGCACCAGTTTGGAACCCACACCTGGTCAAACACGTCAAGAAATTAGAGAAAGTGCAAAGGTTTGCAACAAGGCTTGTTCCGGAGATCAGGGGTATGTTCTACGAAGAAAGTTGAGGGAAATCGGACTGATGACATTGGAGGACAGGCGAGTTAGGGGAAACATGATAACGACAAAGAAAATACTGTGTGGAATAGATAAGGTAGACAGACGGATTGTTCCAGAGAGGGGACACAGAAACAAGGGGTCACAATTGGAAGCTGAAGACTCAGACGAGTCAGAGGGATGTTAGGAAGCATTTCTTCAGTCATAGAGTCGTCAGGAAGTAGAATAGCCTAGCAAGTGATGTAGTGGAGGCAGGAACCATACATAGTTTTAAGACGAGGTGTGACAAAGCTCTGGAAGCAGAGAGAGAGAGGACCTAGTAGCGATCAGTGAAGAGGCAGGGCCAGGAGCTGAGTCTCGACCCCTGCAACCACAATTAGGTGAGTACAAATTAGGTGAGTACACGCACACACACACACACACACACACACACACACACACACACACACACACACACACACACACACACGCACACACACACACACACACACACACACGCACACACACACACACAAGGGGAAAAAAAGCAATTGAAAGCATCATGAAAGCAATAGGAGAAGACGATATGACCCAGCTGGAAAATTTTCGGAGAATAGGGGGGTTTGTAAAAAAAAGAACCCGGCCAGTGAGAGTGACCTTCAAGGCAGAAGCGACTCGGACCAGGATACTGCAGGAGAAAGCACGATTAAGGGACATGACGGCATACAGGAGGGTGTATCTCGACCGCGACAGAACACAAGAAGAAAGGAAGAAACTGAGAGAGATGGTACAAAGGCGAAAGGAGGAAAGAGAGGGGATGGAGAAGACAGACAGGAGATCCCAGACCCAGGAAGAAGATCTAATACAGCCTCCCTCACAACTTTCTATAGAAGCCTCCCAACCAGGTCAACCCCAGTGCAACCAAACACTCTAAATCAAAACACCCATGCCACATCCAATGCCCCCACCCACTACATTACAAACTTCACCCCCACAGCAACAACCCATAGTTCCTTATCAGGTCTCCCACTTCCCCAACCCCAATATACTTCCCAGACCACAGTCTTAGAAAAGAAGTTGAAGGTGTGGTATACAAATGCAGATGGAATAACAAACAAGTATGAGGAGTGGCACGAAAGAATCAAAGAGACATCCCCAGACATAATAGCACTCACAGAAACAAAACTCACCAGAATAATAACAGATTCAATCTTTCCATCCGGATATCAAATCTTCAGGAAAGACAGAGGGAGGGGAGGGGGAGGAGGAGTTGCACTGCTCATTAAAAACCAGTGGGGTTTTGAGAAAATGGAAGGAATGGATGGCATGGGCGAAAGGGACTACTTAGTAGGAACAATCCAGTCTGAGGGACATAAGGTGATAATTGCAGTAATGTACAACCCACCACAGAACTGCAGGAGGCCAAGAGAAGAATACGATGAGAGCAACAGAGCAATGATCAACACACTAGCCGAGGTGGCCAGGAGAGCACACATGGGGGGAGCAAAGTTACTAGTTATGGGTGATTTCAATCACAAGGAGATTGACTGGGAAAACCTGGAGCCCCATGGGGGTCCCGAAACATGGAGAGCCAAGATGATGGATGTGGTACTGGAGAACCTCATGCATCAACATGTTAGAGACACTACCAGAGAGAGAGAAGAGGATGAACCAGCAAGGTTGGACCTTGTATTCACCATGAGTAGTTCGGACATCGAGGGTATCATGTATGAAAGGCCCCTGGGAGCTAGTGATCATGTGGTTCTGTGCTTCGACTACATAGTTGAGCTCTAAGTGGAGAGAGTAGCAGGAATAGGCTGGGAAAAACCAAACTACAAAAGGGGGAACTACTCAGGCATGAGGAACTTCCTTCAAGACATTCAGTGGGAGAGGGAACTGACAGGAAAACCAGTACAAGAAATGATGGACTATGTAGCAACAAAATGCAAGGAGGCAGAGGAGAGGTTTGTTCCCAAGGGAAACAGAAATAATGGGAAGAACAGAACGAGTCCTTGGTTCACCCAAAGGTGTAGGGAGCAAAAACTAGGTGTACTAGAGAATGGAAAAGGTACAGAAGACAGAGAACTCCGGAAAATAAAGAAATCAGCCGAAGAGCCAGAAACGAATATGCACAGATAAGAAGGGAGGCTCAGAGACAATATGAAAATGACATAGCATCAAAAGTAAAGACTGACCCGAAGCTGTTGTACAGCCACATCAGGAGGAAAACAACAGTCAAGGACCAGGTAATCAGACTGAGGAAGGGTGATGGGGAATTCACAAGAAACGACCGAGAGGTATGTCAGGAGCTCAACACAAGATTTAAAGAGGTATTTACAGTGGAAACCAGTAGGACTCCAAGAAATCAGAACAGGGGGGCACACCAGCAAGTGCTGGATGAGGTACATATAACCAAGGAGGAGGTGAATAAGCTGCTATGCGAACTTGACACCTCAAAGGCGGTGGGACCAGACAGCATCTCTCCATGGGTCCTTAAAGAGGGAGCAGAGATATTGTGTGAGCCATTAACAAAGATCTTCAACACATCATTTGAAACTGGGCAACTCCCTGAGGTATGGAAAATGGCAAATGTAGTCCCAATTTTTAAAAAGGGAGACAGACATGAGGCACTAAACTACAGACCTGTATCTCTAACGTGTATAGTATGCAAGGTCATGGAGAAGATCATCAAGAGGAGAGTGGTGGGGCACCTGGAAAGAAACAAGTGTATAACTGACAACCAGCACGGTTTCAGGGAAGGAAAATCCTGTGTCACAAACCTACTAGAGTTTTATGACAAGGTGACAGAAGTAAGACAAGAGAGAGAGGGGTGGATCGACTGCGTATTTTTGGACTGCAAGAAGGCTTTCGACACAGTTCCTCACAAGAGGTTACTGCAAAAGCTAGAGGACCAGGCACACATAACAGGAAAGGCACTGCAATGGATCAGAGAATATCTGACAGGGAGGAAACAACGAGTCATGGTACGCGACGAGGTGTCAGAGTGGGCGCCTGTGACAAGCGGGGTTCCACAGGGGTCAGTCCTAGGACCTGTGCTGTTCTTGGTATACGTGAACGACATAACGGAAGGGATAGACTCAGAAGTGTCCTTGTTTGCAGACGATGTGAAGTTAATGAGAAGAATCGAATCGGACGAGGATCAGGCAGGACTACAAAGAGATCTGGACAGGCTACAAGCCTGGTCCAGCAACTGGCTCCTTGAATTTAACCCTGCCAAATGCAAAGTCATGAAGATTGGGGAAGGGCAAAGAAGACCGCAGACACAATATAGTTTAGATGGCCAAAGACTGCAAACCTCACTCAAGGAAAAAGATCTGGGGGTGAGTATAACACCGAGCATATCTCCTGAGGCGCACATCAATCAGATAACTGCTGCAGCATACGGGCGCCTGGCAAACCTACAGATAGCGTTCCGATACCTCAGTAAGGATTCGTTTAAGACTCTGTACACCATCTACGTCAGGCCCATACTGGAGTATGCAGCACCAGTTTGGAATCCACACCTAGTCAAGCACGTCAAGAAATTAGAGAAAGTGCAAAGGTTTGCAACAAGACTAGTCCCAGAGCTACGGGGATTGTCCTATGAAGAAAGGTTGAGGGAAATCGGCCTGACGACACTGGAGGCCAGGAGGGTCAGGGGAGACATGATAACGACATATAAAATACTGCGCGGAATAGACGAGGTGGACAAAGACGGGATGTTCCAGAGATGGGACACAGACACAAGAGGTCACAATTGGAAGTTGAAGACTCAGATGAATCAAAGGGATGTTAGGAAGTATTTCTTCAGTCATAGAGTAGTCAGGCCGTGGAATAGCCTAGAAAGTGATGTGGTGGAGGCAGGAACCATACATAGTTTTAAGGCGAGGTATGATAGAGCTCATGGGGCAGGGAGAGAGAGGACCTAGTAGCAATCAGCGAAGAGGCGGGGCCAGGAGCTGTGACTCGACCCCTGCAACCACAAATAGGTGAGTACACACACACACACACACACACACACACACACACACACACACACACACACACACACACACACACACACACTTTTTTGTGTAAGAGAAAAAGTCTCACTCAAAAACGGGGAGATTAGGGGAATAAAGGGGGCGGTTGGCACTACCTGGGCGTGATAGTGGATGGTCTCATGACTCAACTGAGAGTGGAATTTGAGGGATATATTAATTCTCTTGGGAAAGGATCTGTAGCCACATGCAGTGAGGCATGAGATAAAATCCCGACAGAGTTAAATAGGGAAACTCTGGCAAAGGAACGGGCAGTAAGACACGAAAAGGAAATGTTAAGCCTGAAGGAGACTACAGAAGGAACAATGAGGGAGGCTTTTGAAAAGAAATTCAGTTTTCTCTCGAAGGAAACTGAGGCAGTATGTAAGAAAACTAGGGAAGAGATTATAGACCAGGTAAAAACTGTAGAGCTAATTTAGCAAAAGCCAGAGCCCTAAAACTGGAAGAGGAGGTAAGAGAGATGAAGATCAGAAACAGAGCAGAGACAGCCCTAGTGTTCAGAGAGAATAATGAAGGAAAGTGACTGTCAGAGATGATTTCTGAAGATATGGAAGGTGTTATGAAGGACAGGATGGGAAATTATATAAACAGACGAAGAAATCGGGAAGGAGAGGCAATAAAAGTAAGAAGAAGGTCACTGATGATCCATGGTCTCCAGGAAGTTGAAAGTGGTCCGGGTAGTAGATAGGAAGATGAGAACCATGAAATTGTATTGATGATGGAGTAAACAGGAAGGGAGGAAGTGACAGGGCAAATGATGAAAATTTCAGAGGATCAGAAGGTTTTACAATGGTAAACAACTCTTAACCAAATTAATCTATCTCTGACCCTTCCCTTGGTTCAGAGATTCATACAAATCCCACTTCAGCCTTCATCCCTCCTGCTGGATGAACATCACGGAAGGGAAATAAACAAATCAGTGCATTTTATGCGAAAATAGTATCAGAATGTGATACGTTAATGTAATTTGTTTATCGAACATGAATGCTGAATTGAAGGAGAGACTGAGGGACTGACCACCTCAAAACTTTAAGGGTGATGGACTGATTACATCGTCTTCAAGTATCTTCTGCTTCTATCAACTTTTCTGTATTCGACTGAAGAAGCCTACTGTGTAGGCGAAACGTTTCGAAATAAAGATACCTAACTGTTGCATATGTGTCTTACCTAACAACCTGTCGGTATTTTATACCATTTTAATGTTCAAGGAGAGACCAGTTGAGGTCATGCCAGACATAACAGTTATCACAGAGACAAAGTTGACAAAAATTATGTACCAAGTGTTAAGGAAAGAAGAAAATGAGGAGTGACTTTACTAATTTGAAATCAATGGAGTTTTGAAGAGGTAAGATAAACAAACAGACTTGGGGAAACCTATTTCACAGAGTACTTGGGGGAAGGGTGACTTATAGTAGTAGTATGCGGTGATGTACAACATGCCATCTAATAATGGGAGATATCGACCGAACGATGGTTATTATTCGTAGAAGAAGCAGGTAGGAGTGCAACTTGGGCTAAAGGGCTGGGACCCACATGTGGGGCAGGAAATGTGGAGGACTAAGTTGAAGGAGGTGATCACAGAATTTTTTTTTTAATGAGCACGTCAAGGGCATGAAAGAGGAGAGAGGGGATGATGAGCCAGATAGACTGGAGTATGTACATCTGATATAGGTGAAATAGAATACAAGTCCTCTGGGCACTAGTGATCATGCAGTACAATACTTCAAGTATCTGGAGGAACTAAAGGTAAGGAGAATGTGGCATGCAAAGATTATGTTACAATTTATTCAGAGTACGTCACACTCCCATATAGGCTGCTTCCCAACCAGGGAACCGGGTGCTAAGGGTTTATCAATCAATAGGGTACCCATCGTTAAATAAGTACATTGGTTCATTGGCCAATCAGAGCCAAGCCTGCCATAGCTGAAGCAATATTTTTCACTTGTGGAAAGCATCGTCAGACTTTCCTAGCTACTGGTTGAGTATGATGCAATCTCAATGGCTTCTGCTTTGCCATCTGTCACCGTGGTGTACGCTTACTATTCCATCTGTACATAGTGTACATACTTGTATAAATCATCTGGTAAAGGCAAATATACTTTATAGTCTACTGTTGAGTTTTGTTTGCTCCATTTCCCATTATGACCAGGTCTCACATGCCATTCTTTACCCGTGTTAGTAATATAGGAGCTCTGTCCTGGAGCTGGAGCCGGAGCTGGAGCTAGCGCTAGAGCTGGTCTTCTTATCATTCAGATTGCCTCGCTGACACTTTTTGTATTGCCTGTCAGTCTTGCTACTGTCTGTGTACCTTGCAAGTCGTACTATGCTATTGCTGCTCGTTGCGTGCATTGCACACAGCGTTTTATAGTGGGTTATGCCACCAACATGGGTGAGGTGGTTGGTGTCTGAGTATGCTCTTCTCAATCTGCCCAAACTATCTCTACAGCATTGCTGGCGAATTGCTCGTTCCAGTGGCATAGAATTCCAACGACTTCTTACTGCTGCGCAGCTTTGTGATACTATTCGTACTAAATTAAAGGCTGAAGCATCCATGGCATACGAAACTGAGGTATCTCCCGCTACAGGAGTTATTAATCACCGATTTGAGAGGGCTAACACCAGAGCAATCTGACCAGCACTCTTGTGAAGCAGTTAGTGCACCGGGTTTATCTCAGGGCGAGGACTTTTCATTGGTGCTTGAGTTAGCTGAACTCAATGTTAAAGCAACCAGAGAGCAACGTGCATTTGCAAAAGAGGAGTTTGACAGAGAGAAGGAGAGGAGGCAATTCAAGCAGACTGTTGGTGACTACTTTAGCGTGCAAAAAGCAATGCCGTTAGTGCCTCGCTTTGTTGAGTCTGAGCCTGAGGCATTCGAGGCATTTGAAAACCAGACTCGTGCATTGAGGTGGCCTGGGGAGCATTGGGCAGCACTTGTGCATACAGTCTTGTACGGCCAAGCACAGGAGTTCACAGCTGTTTTGGATGATGAAGATTTTGCTGATTATGAGATTGTTAGAGCAAAGGTTCTCGAGGCATATCGGTGAATTCCTCACAAGTACAGGAGGGAATTCAAGTTGTGCAAGCGTCGCCTGGGTCAGTCTCATGTAGACTTTGTAAAGCAGCAGTCCAAAAAATTCACAAAATGGTACAAAGCGAGTGGTGTCGCCAACTTCTCCGACTTGGTGCAGTTACTTTTGGTAGATAACCTGCTGGAATCTGTTGTACCAGAGGTCACAGTCTTTCTTGAAGATGATTCGCTGACCACTGCATTAGAAGCAACCAGGCTGGCTGACACATTTGAGGCAAACTCCTCCTTGTCCGAGAGGTCTAATCTTTCTTTCAAACAGCCTAGCACGAGTCCCTGACTGGAGTACGATGTGGCAGGCTGAAAGCGAACAACGACGCCAATCAACTAAATCGTCTGGTGAGCAAGGACATCAAACTCAGAGTCAATCTGGTGAGTGACGACATCAAATTCACGGTCAACCTGGTGAACAACGACGTCAGTAACCCGAGTGGCGCGAACCACAAAATCAACAGGAAGCCAAGTTAAAGTATGAGGTAGTCTGTTATCATTGTCACAAACCATTCTATGCAAAACCCAACTGCATAAAGCCCTAACCCTTAAGGAAATTAAACATTCTCCCTTTCGAAATAAACCAAAAAAGTAGATGATATGGTACCACACTAGTACCTGCCACATCTCCCTTCAGGAGAATGAAAAAATGAATAACCATTTTTAGAGATACCGAGGCTTACTGATCCCTTATAAAAAAGGGAGTGCTCCCACTTTCTGAAAAGACGTCATTGCATTCCTCTGTTCTCTTAGAAGCATTTGGAAAAGCTGTATTCTGCCCCTTTACATAAGATGTATTTACAGATATTTGACTGTAGGTGTTTCTGGGGGATTCCCTATGAAAGATGCTGTGTTATTGCTGGGTAATAACATTCTTAATTCGACAAAATGTCCAGAACCTATGGTGATTAATTCTTCTCCGATGTTGGCCATAACTTGGGCGAAATCCCAAGGGATATCTGTCGAGAATGCTGACCCATCCTTGGACGACTTACATCTAGGGCTAGACAGTTATTTGTTTTACGAGGAAAACTGGCCAGAGCCTCGTAAATTTAGTGAAAAGTCCCAGACAAAGCCTTCCTACTCCAGGGTTGCAGGTTTGCCAGATATCTCTGTTTTCATGCGAGGGGGACTGTCATTTCCGGAAATACAGCGAAGAGATCCTTCCTTAAACTTCGCTTTTCAGGCAGCCATGGGTGAATACCACTCAGATCACCCAGTCAAATATAAGATTAAATACAATCTACTGCTCTGCACAGAGACTGGTGGGGAGGTAGGGGAAAGCCCAAAATTAGATAGACTGGTAGTTCCTAAGAAATTTAGATCACAAACTTTGCCCATTACGTACAGTTCATCAGGAGGTCATTTATGAATTACAAAAACTCTGTATAGAATACTGAAAGAGTTTTGCTGGCCAAAAATAACTCAAGATGTGAAGAATCACAAGTAGGTAAACCTGGACACTCCATTTAAACCTGCGCCACTTCATCCCATTCCTGCAGATAGAGAATCGTTTGCCGAGCTAATCATTGATTGTGTGGGACCATTACCAAAGCCAAAGTCAGGGAACCAGTACCTATTCACTATCATGGACAAAGCTACTAGGTACCCGGAAGCAGTCCCAATACACAGTATGAACACTAAAGCCATTCTTAAAGCCATACCCAAATTTATATCTTACTTTAGCATCCAGAGTGACCAAAGCTTTTCGAGAAGCTTCAACTAGGCTAGGCATAATTAATAAATTATCCACTGCCTCTCATTTTCATCAGCAGTTAAAAACCATGATAAGAACTTTTTGCATGCATTTTCATACAGGTTGGGATGAATCACGTCCTCTGTTGCTGTTCGCAATGATAGAAACGGTAGAAGAATCAACAGGGTACAGTCCATCTGAGTTAATCTTCAGGCACAATGTAAGAGGTCCTCTGTGAGTGCTCAAGGAAGGATGGATGGGAGAAGACGCCTGCAAAGCACTCTACAACCCTTCTTCAGGATTGCAGGTGGCCCATCATTTGGCTAAGACTGACTTAAAATCTGCTCGAAACACTATGAAACAGAGGTATGACAGACAGGCAAAGTTTAGCTCCTTCAATCCAGGAGACAAGGTGCTGGTACAGGAACCTGTACCTGGCCACACCTTAAAGCTAGATTCATGGGACCAATGAAAATAATAAGTCAAATTTTTGATGTATATTATGTGGTAGCTCCCCTTGATAAACCCTCGAAAAGTAACATTTACCACATAAATCAGATTGAAATGTTTAATAGCCCATATAAAGTCCCAGTAACGACTCTGTCCTCTGCCTCTGTAAATGACCCTGATTCCTTGCAAGTTATTCCAGAGATCCAAGTTCAGCTTTCTAATTCTGTCCTCCTCAAGAGCAATAGATACTTAATGTTGGGGCTTTCGAAAGATCAAATAATAAGCCTAACTACCCTCTTACAAACTTACCCTGATATGTTTTCGGATGTTTCGAAAAAATGTACCCTGGGATATTATGATGTAGATGTTGGAAAAACTAAGCTAATCCCGAGAAGCAAAAGCTACTTCAACAGGAGGTAGCATTTCTGTTAAAAAACGGATTAGTGGAGAAGTCATCAATGCCATGGGCTTCACCATGCATCCTTGCTACCAAGTCTGATGGAGGTTTTCGAATGTGTACAGAGTACCGTAAGGTGAATGAGGTCACTATTCCAGATCCTTACCCTCTGCCACGTTTGGATAATGTAGTGGACTTTGTGGGTAAGGTTACTTTTGTGTCTAAAATAGACCTCCTTAAAGGTACCTTTGACAGATAAAGTGAAGTGGAAAATACACTTGACCTTATCTTGACTGACAACGAAGATCTGCTACGAAATATAACAGTATAAAAAATACACTTAGATCACTATATAATCGAGATACAGACTTATATGTGTAGGCCTCATGATAAGCAAAATGAGATCATTTATGAAGGTGCCTTCACCAAATTAAACTAACAATGTCCTAAATAAACAAACAGGGAATATATCCCAAACAACACGGATCCGAACCTTTGCCTAGAGAGAATTGACTCTGTGGCACTTGAGGTCTGCACAAGGCATATTAAACTAAGAAAAAAGAAAAGAGAAAAGACGTAAAGTAGAAAGATAAGCTCCCTCTACAGGAGAAGGCAAAGAGTCATAGAGCTGCTCACTGGGTCCAATCTATCTGAAATACAGAAGGTGGTACTGGCCAGACTAAGAGAGAATATCGAACTCAAGTTTAAGGAAATATACAGGATCCAAGAAACACAGGAAGAGTTTAAAGCAATAATTTAAATTAAAAAAAAAAACCTTTATTATGCCAAATCTAAGGCAAAAACTACATCCAGTATTGGGTCCCTACTTAAACGAGATGGAACTTACACAGAGGACAATAAAGAAATTAGTGAGATACTTAAGTCCCAATATTACTCAGTATTTAGTGAGTCGTTAATCAGACTAAGGGTCGACAATTTAAATGAATTTCCTCTGACCGAGACTCAAAATCTGGTTAATTCAAGAATTTCTAATATAATCCTAACGCCACAGAAGTTTGATAAAACAATAAATGACATGCCCATGCTGTCTGCCCCAGGCCCAGACTCGTGGAACTAAGTGTTCATCAAGAACTGCAAGAAACCCTTTTCACGTGCCTTAAATATTCTATGGAGAGGGAGCATAGGCACGAGAGTCATTCCACAGTCACTCCACAAATGTGGCAGTAAAGCATTTGCAAATAAGTACAGACCAATAACACTAACGTCCCACATAAAAAGCTTTGAAAGGGTTCTAAGAAGCAAGATCGCCAGCCACTTAGATACCCAACATTTGCACAACCCAGGGCAGCATGGGTTTAGAGCAGGTCGCTCTTACCTCTCACAACTACAAGACCACTGTGACATAGTCTTGGATGCACTGGAGGACAAACGAAATGCTCGTATAGTATATACAGATGTTGCAAATGCCTTAGGCAAGTGCGATCGTGGTGTAATAGCACACAGGGAGTGATAGAGGAATGACAGATGAAGGAGTAGCTGGATCTATAAATTCCTAACAAACAGAACACAAAGAGTAATAGTAAAAAAGGTAAATTTGGGGGAGGATACAGTGAAAAGCTTTGTTCCACAAGATACAGTACTCGCTCCGATCCTTTTCCTCATCCTCATATCTGACATAGAGATGTAAGCCACAGTACTGTGTCCTCCTCTGCTGATGATACCAGAATTTGCATGTCCGTCATTCACTGAGGGAACTACAAATCTTCAGTCAGACATTAACCAAGTCCTTAAAGGACCTCAGTCAAATTTCAATTACTCCGCTTTGGAAAACTCGAGGAAATAAAGACTGGATCGGAATATAAAACAAATTCAACCCACACAACAGAGCAGCAAATTAATGTGAAGGACCTGGTATAGATAATGACACAGAATCTTACGTTCAAAGATCACAACAATGTGTTTACCACATCTGCTAGGAAAATGATAGGATGGATAATGAGAACCTTCAAAACTAGGGATGCTAAGGCAACGATGATTCTCCTCAAGTCTCTTGTTCTCTCTAGGCTTGAGTATTGCTGTACACAGAGGGACCCTTTTCAAGGCAGGCGAAATTGTAGACGTGAAGAATACACAGAGAACTTTCACTGCACGTATAAGTACAATAAAACACCTATATTACTGGGAATGGTTAAAGTTCCTTGACCCGTACTTCTTCGAATGCAGGAGAGAAAGATTCATTATAATATACACTTGGAAAATCCTAGAGTGACTAGTCCCAAATCTTTACTTGGAAATCCCTCTCTACGAAAGCAAAAGACTCGGCAGGCCGTGCAACATCCTTCCAACGAAAAGCAGGGGCGCCACGAGTATGGTTAAGAGACAACACAATAAGTGTCAGGGGTCAAAGATTGCTCAACTGCCTCCCAGCATACATGTGGAGGGATTACCTAGCTGTCTTCAAGAGGGAGCTGGATTGACACCTAAAGTCAGTACCTAACCAGCTTAGTTGTGGTTCGTACATCGGAACAGCCAGTTTGATCAGGTACGTATCCACTGTGTGTGTGTGTGTGTGTGTGTGTGTGTGTGTGTGTGAGAGAGAGAGAGAGAGAGAGAGAGAGAGAGAGAGAGAGAGAGAGAGAGAGAGAGAGAGAGAGGGAGAGAGAGAGAGAGAGAGAGAGAGAGAGAGAGAGAGAGAGAGAGAGTTACGGGTAAACTGCATTTTATTGGACTGTAAGAACGTTTTAACACAGTACCACAAGATACTGGTACGAAAGCTGGAGAAGCAAGCAGGAATAACAGAGAGAGAGAGAATAAAGAGAGAGAGAGAGAGAGAGAGAGAGAGAGAGAGAGAGAGAGAGAGAGAGAGAGAGAGAGAGAGAACGGGAATAGAGGGTAACCAGTGTAGACCGTCTAACTCTTGAGCGCCTCAGTCGTCCTCTGACCGTCGTCGTGTTGAGACACGTCTCAACCAGTGTGAGAGAGCCTTGTGTCGTCCATGCCTCTCGCTAGCGTGTGCTGGATCTTATCGTTCATACCAGTGAGCCTTCACATATGCAGTCACACTTGTTGCTGTAGATTCAACCTCTCCTCTATTCTCCATAAATACCTGTCGATTAACCTACTGTGATTTAATAACAAGAGTTATATAAATACTACTACTACCACCACCACCACTGCCTCTGTTGGTGATCTTTATATGTACTGTACTAACACAAGAGTCTTCTCGTTACCATCAACTCTAGCATCACTTCCTCCCTCACCACTACTAGTCCCGGTTAGAGGGGAATAAAAGGGACACGATAAGCAGTTGACACGCTCTTTAGGCTCTTAGAGGGACACACATTACGGTGCTCATTAACTGTTTGGTATTGGATAATTGTCGGAATTAATCTGGAGAAACTCTTACCTTAGGAGTCGTTGAAAAGTTTCTTAAATGAATTCTCGTTGTGGAAATATTTGTCAGAGCGGCACAAATACTGTCACCTGATTATAGTGTATTTTGTACTTTTGAAAGTTCACAAATAGAATTGTAATTAAATGAAAAAAATATGTTTATCTATTTAAACAGTAGTGCTTAGTTTTATATGCTGTTTATATATGTTTATTATTATTATTATTATTATTATTATTATTATTATTATTATTATTATATCCTGATGATTATTACTGTTATTATAACTATTATTTTCATTATTATTATTATTATTATTATTATTATTATTATTATTATTATTATTATTATTATGATAAGCAAGAGCTTCAAAACCTGGAAGTGGTAATGATAGTGAGATGACATCTCAGTATCATTACCACCCACTGTACACTCACTACTACCCACTGCAACTATTGTACAATCCCTACTAAATCTACCACCCACTACACAATCACTACCACCCACTATACAACAAACACTACCACCCATTGTACAACCACTACCACCAATTGTACAACCACTACCACCCACTGTACAACCACTACCACCCACTGAACAACCAATACCACCCACTGTACAACCCCTAACACATACTGTGCAACCACTACCACCCACTGTACAAGCACTTACCAAACACTGACACTGTACAACCAATATCACCCACTGTACAACGACCATCACACACAGTACAACCATTACCAGCCACTGTACTATCACCCACTATAAGACCATTACCAACCACTGTACAACTACTACAACACGCCATACAACTATTAGCAACACCGCGACCAACTGTACAACCAATACCAACACTACCACCCACTGTACAGCCACAACCTACACTACTAATCACTGTACAACAACTAGCGACACTAATCCCCACTGTACAACCACTAACACTACCACCCACTGTACACTCACTACCACCCACTGCACCTATTTCACTATCCCTACTAAATCTACTAACTACTGTACAACCACTACCACCCACTGTGCAACAACTTCCACCCTCTGTACAACCATTACCAACACTAACACGCATTGTACAACCAGTACTAGCCACTACACAACAACTAATAACATTACTACCAACTGTACAACCACTACGAACAATATCACCCACTGTAAAATCATTAGTAACACTACTAACCATTGCACAACAACTACTAACACTACCACCACTGTACAACCACTACTAATACCACCACCCACTTTGCAACCACAACTAACACTACCACCCACTGTTCAACCACTACCACCCACTGTGCAACCACTACCATCCATTCTACAACCAGTTACCACACACTGTACGAGCATTACCAACATTACCACCCACTGTACAACCAGAACCAACACTACCACCCACTGTACACTACAGTCACACACTGTATAACTACAAGCTACTGTGCAACTACTACCACAGTTTGCACCCACTTACCGCACACTGTACAATTACCACCCACTGTACAACCATCACACTCTACAATTACTTGTCACCGAATGTTCAACCACTACCACTGTACAGCCACTATCACCCACTGTACAACCAGTGCCAACATTACCACCCACTGTACAACCATTACCAACACTATCACCCACTGTACAACCATCAGCAGGACTACCAACTACTGTACAACCATTGCTGTCACTGTACAAGCACTACCAACAGTATCACCCACTGTAAAACTACTTACCCTACCACCCACTGTACAATCACTACTACCCACTATACAACCACTACCGACAATACCAGCCATTATACAACCACTACTAACACTACCACCCACTGTACAAGCACTAACATTACAACAAAATATACAACCACTAACCACTACCATCTACTGTATAACCACTAACACTTCCACCCACTGTACATCCACTATCAACATTACAACCCACCGTAAAACCATTACCACCCATTGTGGAGCAACTACTAACAATGCTATCCACTGTACAACCACTACTAACAATGCTATCCACTGTACAATCACTACTAACACTACTACCCATTTTACAACGACTAATACTACTACCCACTGTAAAATCTCTGCTAATAATAAAACCCACTGTATAACAGCTAACACCCATTGTTTATTCATTATTAACATTACCATCAACTATACAACTGCTACTTACACTACCACCCATTAGTCAATAACTACTTACACTACCACCCACTGTACAACCACTATTAACATTACCACCAGCTGCACAACTACTATTAATACTACCACTCGTTGGTCAACCACTACTAACATTACCACCCACTGTATAACCACTACTAACATTACCACCCACTTTATAACCACTACTAACATTACCATCCATTACTCAATACCTACGTCCACTACGACCCACTGTACAATCACTACTAACTCTACTATCCACTGTACAATCACTACTAACTCTGCTACCCACTGTACAATTACTATTACATTACTACCCACTGTACAATCATTATTAACACTAATACCCACTGTACAACTACTATTAACACTACTGCCCACTGTACAATCACTACTTACACTACTACCCACTGTACAATCACTACTATTGCAACTACCCACTGTACAGTCACTACTAACACTACTACTCACTGTACAATTAGTGTTAACATTACTACCCACAGTACAATCATTACTAACACTACTATCCACTGTACAATCACTACTAACACTACTACACACTGTAGAATCACTACTACACACTGTACAACCTTTACTAACACTACTACCACCCACTGTACAATCACTACTAACACTAATACCCACTGTTAACATTACTAACGCTACTACCCACTGTTAACATTACTACCCACTGTACAATGATTACTAACACTAATACCCACTGTACAATCACTAGCACTACTACGCACTGTTCAATCACTACTACACACTGTATAATTTTATACTAACACTACTACCCACTGTACAATTAGTGTTAACATTACTACCCACAGTACAATCATTACTAACACTACTACCCACAGTACAATCACTACTAACACTACTACACACTGTACAATCATTACTAACACTACTACACACTGTACAATCATTACTAACACTACTACACACTGTACAATCACTACTAACACTACTACACACAGTACAATCATTACTAACACTACTACACACTGTACAATCACTACTAACACTACTACACACAGTACAATCACTACTAACACTACTACACACTGTACAATCACTACTAACACTACTACACACTGCACAATCACTACTAACACTACTACACACTGTACAATCACTACTAACACTACTACACACTGTACAATCACTACTAACACTACTACACACTGTACAATCACTACTAACACTACTACACACTGTACAATCACTACTAACACTACTACACACTGTACAATCACTACTAACACTACTACACACTGTACAATCACTACTAACACTACTACACACTAAACAAGCACTAACAACACTACCACACTCTACAACCCCTACTAATATTACTACCTACTGCATAACCACCACTAACACTACCACTCACTGTACAACCTCTACTAATATTAACACCCACTGTACACCCACTACCACCCACTGTACATAAATTAGCACTCACAAATAGTGAGCAGGAAGCATGTGATGAATGTAACACAAGATTTAAAGTAGTATTCACCATTGAGACAGAAATGCTTCCAGCAAACTATGGAGGTACGGTGCACCAGCAAGTGTTGGACACAATACACGTAACTAAGGAGGAGGTGAAGAAACTTCTAGGTAAACTAGATACCTCGAAGGCGGTGGGTCCAGATAACATATCTCCATGGATCCTGAGAGAAGGAGCAGAGGAACTATGTGTGCCGCTAGCTGCAGTTTTCAATAAATCTATCGAAACTGGGCAGTTGCCTGAGGCGTAGAAGACAGCAAATGTAGTTCCAATTGTTTAGAAAGGAGACAGACAGACAGCGTTGAACTACAGCCCAGTATCACTGACTTGTATAGTATGTACAAGTATGAAAAAGGTGATCAGGAGAAAAGTGGTGGAGCACACTGAAAGGATTGTGCTCATACATGACAATGAGCACGGCTTCAGAGATGGGAAATCCTGTGTCACAAATCTTGAGTTCTACGATAATGGAACAGAACTAAGATAGGAGAGAGAGGGATGGGTAAATTGTATCTTTTTGGACTGCTTGAAGGCTTTTGACACAGTACCACACAAGAGACTGGCACAAAAATTAGAGGAACAGGCAGGAATAGTAGGGTAAGTACTGCAATGGATCAGGGAATACCTGACAGGAAGGAAACAACGAGTGTTGGTACGTGGTAAAGTGTCAGAGGGGCGCAAGTGTCGAGTGGGGTTCCACAAGGGTGAGTCCTAGGTCCGGTGCTGTTTCTTGTATACGTAAATGACATGACGAAATGAATAGATTCAGAAGTGTCGCTGTTCGCTGATGATGTGAAACTGATGAGAATGCAAGGATTGCAAGGGGATCTGGACACACTACAAGTCTGGCCCAACAAATGGCTCCTGAAGTTTAACCCCAGTAAGTGCAAAATCATGAAGATTGGGGAAGGACAAAGAAGATCCAGACGGATCAAAGACTGTAAGCATCACTTAAAAAAAAGGATCTTAGGGTATGCATTATAACGAACACGTTCACTGAGGCACATATTAATCAAATAGCTGCTGCAGCATATGGACGCTTGGCAAACCTGAGAACAGCATTTCGATATCTGAGTAAGGAATCATTCACGACATTTTACACAGTGTAAATCAGGCCTGTACTGAAGTATGCAGCACCAGTATGGAACCTACACTTAGTCAAACACGTCAAGAAATTGAAGAAAGTGCAAAAGTTTGCAACAAGATTAATGTCTTACGAGGAGAGGTTAAGGGAACTCAACCTTATAACACTAGAGGATAGGAGGGATAGGGACGACAGGATAATGACGCATAAAATACTAAGAGGAATTGACAAGGTGGACAGGGCTCGAATGTTTCAGAGATGGGATTCAGGAGCAAAGGGCCACAACTGGAAGTTGAAATCCCAGATGAGTCATAGGGATGTTAGGAAATATTTCTTTAGCCTTAGGGTTGTCAGGAAGTGCAATAATCTGGAGAGTGAACTTGTGGAGGCAAATTCCATACATAGCTCTAAGGAGAGGTATGATGAAGCTCATGGAACAGGGAGAGAGTGACTTAGTATCGACCAGTGAAGAGGCGGGGCCAGAAGCTATGACTCAACCCCTGCAACCACATATAGATGAGTATTATAGAACCATTACCACACACTGTACAACCACTACCACCCAATGTTCAGTCAGCACACACTGTACAGCTGGTATCACACACTGCACAACCACTACCTCACACTGTACAACAACTCTCTACACCATTATTTGCTGTCACCCCTCTTCTACCACTTGCTAGTATCTACCTTTGCCTCCACTGTCACTTGTTTCATCACCTCCTCCAACACTTGCACTTCCTACCTAATACTTGCTACCAGTGTCTCCACAACCACATGTTTCAACACCTCCACTATTTTGGGAATGTTGATATCAGAGAATCTCACCTTCAAGGACAACTATAGTGTCACTATCACATCTGCGAAGAAAATGATAGGACGGATAAACAGAACTTTCATAACAAGAAATGCCATACCAATGATCCTTTTTAACTCACTTGTTCTCTCTAGGCTGGAACACTACTTTACACTATCAGCTTTGTTCAGACCTAGTGAATGTACAGAGAACCTTCAAGTCACGTGTAAGTTGAGTCAAGCACTTTCCTTACTGGGAAAGTTTGGGGTTTCTTCACCTGTCCTCCTTGGAACGCAGGTAAGAGACTTACATCATTATCTACACCTAAAAATGTATTAGAAAGACTGGTCCCAAATCTGCACATATAAATCACTCACTACGGAAGCAAAAGACTAGGGAGACGGTGCAACATACCAAGTGTAAAGCAGAGGTGCCATGAGTATACTAGGAGAAAGTACATTAAGCGTCTGGGGTAGAAGACTGTTCAACAGCCTCCCACCTTGCATAAAGGAATTAACACTAGCCCCTAGCTGCCTTCAAGAGGGAACTGGACAGATATCTAAAATCAATACCAGATCAGCCGGGCTGCGGTTCATACATTGGATTATGTACGGCCAGCAGTAACAGCCTGGTTGATCAGGACCTAATCCACTGGGAGGCCTGGTCAAGAGCTGGGCTGCGGGAGCGTTGACCCCCGGATCGACCTCCAGGTAACGCTTGCTACCACTCTCTCCACTACCACTTGCTACCACAACATAATGAATGACACCTCCATTCAGTATAATTAACTTAATTTAGATAAAATCCTATGCTACTGCACAAATGTAACACCAGTACACATGCAAAACAACCACCTGTGAAAATATTGTGAACATCCCAGCGCTTTCGGAAGTTCTCACATTATCAGTGAGAGAAATCACGAAATCGCTTGGATGTTCACTAATTTTTTCAGTGTTTTGCATATTGTGATATTACCCGTTTAATGTAGTCTTATTGTATGAGAACGTATTTATATTCAGAAATTTACCTTACAGGAAAATTGTTAAGATATACAAGGAGCAAGATTAAGATATATCAGCAGCAAGATTGTGAAGATACACCAGTAACAACATTGTTAAGATTTACCAGTAACAACATTGTTAAGATTTACCAGTAACAACATTGTTAAGATATACCAGCAACAATGTTAAGATATAACAACAACATTATTAAGATATACCATCAACATAGTTAAGATATACCAGCAACATTCTTAAGATTTTTTTTTTTTTATTATCACACTGGCCGATTCCCACCAAGGCAGGGTGGCCCGAAAAAGAAAAACTTTCACCATCATTCACTCCATCACTGTCTTGCCAGAAGGGTGCTTTACACTACAGTTTTTAAACTGCAACATTAACACCCCTCCTTCAGAGTGCAGGCACTGTACTTCCCATCTCCAGGACTCAAGTCCGGCCTGCCGGTTTCCCTGAACCCCTTCATAAATGTTACTTTGCTCACACTCCAACAGCACGTCAAGTATTAAAAACCATTTGTCTCCATTCACTCCTATCAAACACGCTCACGCATGCCTGCTGGAAGTCCAAGCCCCTCGCACACAAAACCTCCTTTACCCCCTCCCTCCAACCCTTCCTAGGCCGACCCCTACCCCGCCTTCCTTCCACTACAGACTGATACACTCTTGAAGTCATTCTGTTTCGCTCCATTCTCTCTACATGTCCGAACCACCTCAACAACCCTTCCTCAGCCCTCTGGACAACAGTTTTGGTAATCCCGCACCTCCTCCTAACTTCCAAACTACGAATTCTCTGCATTATATTCACACCACACATTGCCCTCAGACATGACATCTCCACTGCCTCCAGCCTTCTCCTCGCTGCAACATTCATCACCCACGCTTCACACCCATATAAGAGCGTTGGTTAAACTATACTCTCATACATTCCCCTCTTTGCCTCCAAGGACAAAGTTCTTTGTCTCCACAGACTCCTAAGTGCACCACTCACTCTTTTTCCCTCATCAATTCTATGATTCACCTCATCTTTCATAGACCCATCCGCTGACACGTCCACTCCCAAATATCTGAATACATTCACCTCCTCCATACTCTCTCCCTCCAATCTGATATTCAATCTTTCATCACTTAATCTTTTTGTTATCCTCATAACCTTACTCTTTCCTGTATTCACCTTCAATTTTCTTCTTTTGCACACCCTACCAAATTCATCCACCAATCTCTGCAGCTTCTCTTCAGAATCTCCCAAGAGCACAGTGTCATCAGCAAAGAGCAGCTGTGACAACTCCCACTTTGTGTGTGATTCTTTATCTTTTAACTCCACGCCTCTTGCCAAGACCCTCGCATTTACTTCTCTTACAACCCCATCTATAAATATATTAAACAACCACGGTGACATCACACATCCTTGTCTAAGGCCTACTTTTACTGGGAAAAAATTTCCCTCTTTCCTACATACTCTAACTTGAGCCTCACTATCCTCGTAAAAACTCTTCACTGCTTTCAGTAACCTACCTCCTACACCATACACTTGCAACATCTGCCACATTGCCCCCCTATCCACCCTGTCATACGCCTTTTCCAAATCCATAAATGCCACAAAGACCTCTTTAGCCTTATCTAAATACTGTTCACTTATATGTTTCACTGTAAACACCTGGTCCACACACCCCCTACCTTTCCTAAAGCCTCCTTGTTCATCTGCTATCCTATTCTCCGTCTTACTCTTAATTCTTTCAATTATAACTCTACCATACACTTTACCAGGTACACTCAACAGACTTATCCCCCTATAATTTTTGCACTCTCTTTTATCCCCTTTGCCTTTATACAAAGGAACTATGCATGCTCTCTGCCAATCCCTAGGTACCTTACCCTCTTCCATACATTTATTAAATAATTGCACCAACCACTCCAAAACTATATCCCCACCTGCTTTTAACATTTCTATCTTTATCCCATCAATCCCGGCTGCCTTACCCCCTTTCATTTTACCTACTGCCTCACGAACTTCCCCCACACTCACAACTGGCTCTTCCTCACTCCTACAAGATGTTATTCCTCCTTGCCCTATACACGAAATCACAGCTTCCCTATCTTCATCAACATTTAACAATTCCTCAAAATATTCCCTCCATCTTCCCAATACCTCTAACTCTCCATTTAATAACTCTCCTCTCCTATTTTTAACTGACAAATCCATTTGTTCTCTAGGCTTCCTTAACTTGTTAATCTCACTCCAAAACTTTTTCTTATTTTCAACAAAATTTGTTGATAACATCTCACCCACTCTCTCATTTGCTCTCTTTTAAGATATACTAACAATATTTCTATGAAATACCAGCAACATTGTTAAGATATACCAGCAACATTGTTAAGATATACCAGCAACATTGTTAAGATATACCAGCAACATTGTTAAAATATACTAGCAATATTGTTAAGATATACCAGCAACATTGTTAAGATGTACCAGAAACATTGTTAAGATATACCAACAACATTGTTAAGATATACCAACAACATTATTAAGATATACCATCAACATAGTTAAGATATACCAGCAACATTGTTAAGATATACTAACAATATTTCTATGAAATACCAGCAACATTGTTAAGATATACCAGCAACATTGTTAAGATATACCAGCAACATTGTTAAGATATACCAGCAACATTGTTAAGATATACCAGCAACATTGTTAAGATATACCATCAACACAGTTAAGATATACCAGCAACATTGTTAAGATATACTAACAATATTTCTATGATATACCAGCAACATTGTTAAGATATACCAGCAACATTGTTAAGATATACCAGCAACACTCTTAAGATATACCAGGAACATTATTAAGATATACAAGCAACATTGTTAAGATATACCAGCAACATTATTAAGATATACCAGCAACATTGTTAAGATATGCCAGCAACACTCTTAAGATATACCAGGAACATTATTAAGATATACAAGCAACATTGTTAAGATATAACAGCAACATTATTAAGATATACCAGCAAAATTGTTAAGATATACCAGCAACACTCTTAAGATATACCAGGAACATTATTAAGATATACAAGCAACATTGTTAAGATATACCAGCAACATAGCTAAGATATACCAGCGACATTGTTAAGATATACTAACAATATTACTAAGATATACCAGCAACATTGTTAAGATATACCAGCAACATTGTTATGATATACCAGCAACATTGTTAAGATATACCAGCAACATTGTTAAGATATACCAGCAACATTGTTAAGATATACCAGCAACATTGTTAAGATATACCAGCAACATTGGTAAGATATACTAGCAATATTACTAAGATATACCAGCAACATTGTTAAGAGAGACCAGCAACATTATTAAGATATACCAGCAACATTTTTAAGATACACCAACAACATTGTTAAGATATACCAACAACATTGTTAAGATATACTAGCAACATTGTTAAGATATACCAGCAACATTGTTAAGATATACCAGCAACATTGTTAAGGTATACCAGCAACTATCGTAGGGGTTCTTAAAAGGAGATGTTGAGGGTTGAAGGTAGACACACTTGTTGGATGGTAGCGATATATTGTCAGACTGTGATGATGGAAAATGGAGCCCAGCCTCTGCCTGTCCTAGCCTGTGTCAAACGCCGACTGCGAGGGAGGCAGAGGTACGAACGTACACATGCGCATCCCGTGACGTCACACAAACAGTCACAGGCCTAGGTATCTCCTATCTAAAGCACATGGATGATACTGATATGCTATACAACACAGGGATCAGCAACTATGCTGACACACCATTGTTAAGATATACCAGTAACATTGTTAAGATATACCAGCAACATTGTTAAGATATACCAGCAACGTTGTTAAGATATACCAGCAACGTTGTTAAGATATACCAGCAACATTGTTAAGATATACCAGCAACATTGTTAAGATATACCAGCAACATTGTTAAGATACACCAGGAACATTGTTAAGATATGCCAGCAACATTGTTAAGATATACCAGCAACATTGTTAAGATATACCAGGAACATTGTTAAGATGTACCAGCAACATTGTTAAGATATACCAGCAACATTGTTAAGATATACCAGCAACATTGTTAAGATATACCAGCAACATTGTTAAGATATACCAGCAACATTGTTAAGATATACCAGCAACATTGTTAAGATATACCAGCAACATTGTTAAGATATACCAGCAACATTGTTAAGATGTACCAGCAACATTGTTAAGATATACCAGCAACATTATTAAGATATACCAGCAACATTGTTAAGATATACCAGCAACATTATTAAGATATACCAGCAACATTATTAAGATATACCAGTAACATTGTTAAGATATACCAGCAACATTGTTAAGATATACCAGCAACATTGTTAAGATATACCAGGAACATTGTTAAGATATACCAGCAACATTGTTAAGATATACCAGCAACATTGTTAAGATATACCAGCAACATTGTTAAGATATACCAGGAACATTGTTAAAATATACCAGCAACATTGTTAAGATATACCAGCAGCATTGTTAAGATATACCAGCAACATTGTTAAGATATACCAAGAACATTGTTAAGATATACCAGGAACATTGTTAAAATATACCAGCAACATTGTTAAGATATACCAGCAACATTGTTAAGATGTACTAGCAATATTACTAAGATGTACTAGCAATATTACTAAGATGTACCAGCAACATTGTTAAGATATACCAGCAACATTGTTAAGATGTACTAGCAATATTACTAAGATATACCAGCAACATTGTTAAGATATACCAGCAACATTGTTAAGATATACCAGCAACATTGTTAAGATATACCAGCAACATTGTTAAGATATACCAGCAACATTGTTAAGATGTACTAGCAATATTACTAAGATATACCAGCAACATTGTTAAGATATACCAGCAACATTGTTAAGATATACCAGCAACATTGTTAAGATATACCAGCAACATTGTTAAGATATACCAGCAACATTGTTAAGATGTACTAGCAATATTACTAAGATATACCAGCAACATTGTTAAGATATACCAGCAACATTGTTAAGATATACCAGCAACATTGTTAAGATATACCAGCAACATTGTTAAGATATACCAGCAACATTGTTAAGATATACCAGCAACATTGTTAAGATGTACTAGCAACATTGTTAAGATATACCAGCAACATTGTTAAGATATACCAGCAACATTGTTAAGATATACCAGCAACATTGTTAAGATATACCAGCAACATTGTTAAGATATACCAGCAACATTGTTAAGATATACCAGCAACATTGTTAAGATGTACTAGCAATATTACTAAGATGTACCAGCAACATTGTTAAGATATACCAGCAACATTGTTAAGCTGTACTAGCAATATTACTAAGATATACCAGCAACATTGTTAAGATGTACCAGCAACATTGTTAAGATATACCAGCAACATTGTTAAGATATACCAGCAACATTGTTAAGATATACCAGCAACATTGTTAAGATGTACTAGCAATATTACTAAGATATACCAGCAACATTGTTAAGATGTACCAGCAACATTGTTAAGATATACCAGCAACATTGTTAAGATATACCAGCAACATTGTTAAGATATACCTCGTCACTTTACCTTGTACCTGACCAATCGAAATGGTAATTCTTGATTTGGTTCCTTGCCTCTTGCCCTAGTTACTTCACAAGTGTTTTGTTTTGTCTTTAATGTAATGTTACACACACACACACACACACACACACACACACACACACACACACACACACACACACACACACACACACACACACACACACACACACACACACACACACACACGCACGCACCTGACGACACTGGAGGCCAGGAGGGTCAGGGGAGACATGATAACGACATATAAAATACTGTGCGGAATAGACGAGGTGGACAAAGACGGGATGTTCAAGAGAAGGGACACAGACACATGAGGTCACAATTGAAAGTTGAAGACTCAGATGAATCAAAGGGATGTTAGGAAGTATTTCTTCAGTCATAGAGTAGTCAAGCCGTGGAATAGCCTAGAAAGTGAAGTAGTGGAGGCGGGAACCATACATAGTTTTAAGGCGAGGTATGATAAAGCTCATGGACCAGGGAGAGAGAGGACCTAGTAGCAATCAGTGAAGAGGCGGGGCCAGGAGCTATGAATCGACCCCTGCAACCACAAATAGGTGAGTACACACACACACACAGGAAGTGGAATAGTTTGGGAAGCGATGTAGTGGAGGCAGGATCCATACATAGCTTTAAGCAGAGGTATGATAAAGCTCACGGTTCAGGGAGAGTGACCTAGTAGCGACCAGTGAAGAGGCGGGGCCAGGAGCTTGGACTCGACCCCTGCAACCTCAACTAGGTGAGTACAACTAGGTGAGTACAACTAGGTGAGTACACACACACTCGAAACTAGCCCCGGAGCTAAGGGGCATGACCTGCGAGGAGAGGTTAACGAAAATCGACTTGACGGCACTGGAGGACAGGAGAGGGAAGGGAGACATGATAACGGCATATAAAATACTGAGAGGAATTGATAATGTGGGCAGAGACAGGGTGTTCCAGAGATGGGACACAGCACCAAGGGGTCACAATTGGAAGTTGAAGATTCAGATGAATCACAGGGATGTTAGCAAGAACTTCTTCAGTCATTGAGTTGTCAGGAAGTGGAACAGTCTGGAGTGTTATGTATTAGAGGCAGGATCCAAATATAGCTTTAATATGAGGTATGATAAGGATCGACCCCTGCAACCATAAATAGATGTATACAAATAGGTGAGTACACACAAAAAAAACACACACAAACATACACACACACACATACACACACACACACACACACACACACACACACACACACACACACACACACACACACACACACACACACACACACACACACAAGCTTACGGGTATGATAACAGATGCCATATTTCCAACGGGATACCAGATCCTGATGAAAGACAGAGGGAACAGGGGGGGTGGAGGAGTGGCACTGCTGGTCAAAAACAGATGGAATTTTGATGAGCTGGAGAGAGGAGACAGCCGAGAAGCAAGTGATTACATAGCATAAACGCTTCACTCTGCAGGTCTCAAAGTGGTAATTGTAGTGATGAATAACCCACCACAGAACAGCAGGAGGCCAAGGCAAAAGTCTGATGAGAGCAATAGATCGATGGTTGACACAGTGGCTGCAGTGGCCAGAAGAGCTCATGCATGCAGGGCGAAGCTCCTGATCATGAGTGACTTTAACCACAAGGAAATCGATTGGGAGAACTAGGAGCCACATGGGGGCCAAGATACATGGAGGGCTAAGATGATGGAGGTGGTACTGGAAAACTTCATGTACCAACACGTAAGGTACACTACAAGAGAGAGAGGAGAGAATGAACCAGCAAGACTGGACCTAGTATTCACCTTGAGTAGTGCAGATATTGAGGACATCACATATGAAAGACCCCTTTGGGCCAGCGATCATGTTGTTTTAAGTTTCGGATACTCAGTAGAGCTACAAGTGGAGGGGGAAGCAGGAAGGCCAGGACGAATGAAGCCAGACTATATGAAAGGGGACTACATGGGAATGAGGAACTTCCTGAACGGGGTTCAGTGGGACAGAGAACTGGCAGGGAAGCCAGTTAATGAGATGATGGAATATGTAGCAACAATGTGCAAGGAGGTTGAGGAGAGGTTTGTACCCAAGGGTAACAGGAATAATGAAAAAGCCAGGATGACCCCCTGGTTCACCCTAAGGTGCAGGGAGGCAAAAACCAAGTGTGCTAGGGAATGGAAGAAATGTGGAAGGCAAAGGACCCAGGAGAATAAGGAGACAAGTAATATAGCCAGAAATGAATATGCACAGATAAGAAGGGAGGCCCAACGACAATATGAAAACGACATAGCAGCGAAAGCCAAATCTGAACCGAAGCTGTTATATAGCCACACCAGGAGGAAAACAACAGTCAAGGACCAGGTAATCAGACTAAAGAAGGAAGGAGGAGAGACAACAAGAAATGACCGTGAAGTATGTGAGGAACTCAACAAGAGATTCAAAGAAAGGGCTCCAGAAAGACGGAAAGGTGAGGTACACCACCAGGTGCTGGACACAGTACACACAACCGAGGAAGAAGGGAAGAGGCTTCTGAGTGAACTAGATACCTCAAAGGCAATGGGGCCAGATAACATCTCCCCATGGGTCCTGAAAGAGGGAGCAGAGGCGCTATGTGCACCCATAACAACAATATTCAATACATCTCCCGAAACAGGGATATTGCCTGAGGCATGGAAGACAGCAAATGTAGTCCCAATCTTTAAAAAAGGAGATAGACATGAAGCACTAAACTACAGACCAGTGTCACTGAAATGTATAGTATGCAAAGGCATGGAGAAGATTATCAGGAGAAGAGTAGTGGAACACCTAGAAAGGAATGATCTCATCAACAGCAGCCAACATGGTTTCAGGGACGGGAAATCCTGTGTCACAAACCTACTGGAGTTCTATGACATGGTGACAGCAGTAAGACAAGAGAGAGAGGGGTGGGTGGATTGCATTTTCTTGGACTGCAAGAAGGCGTTTGACACAGTTCCTCACAAGAGATTAGTACAAAAACTGGAGGACCTAGCAGGGATAACAGGGAAGGCACTACAATGGACCAGGGAATACTTGTCAGGAAGACAGCAGCGAGTCATTGTACATGGTGAGGTGTCAGAGTGGGCACCTGTGACCAGCGGGGTCGCACAGGAGTCAGTCCTAGGACCAGTGCCGTTTCTGGTATTTGTGAACGACATGACGGAAGGAATAGACTCCGAAGTGTCCCTGTTTGTAGACGACGTGAAGTAGATGAGAAGAATTCATTCGATCGAAGATCAGGCAGAACTACAAAGGGATCTGGACAGGCTGCAGACCTGGTCCAG